>NC_081408.1:550894595-551205845 GCF_030272615.1 Cryptomeria japonica | reverse complement strand
ATTATTGCAAAACTACTAACAAATCTTTGTTGTAGAATTTTGGCAAGGGTTTTTGATCTTTATTGTGTGCCTTATTTTCATGGACTAGTAAACACTTCAATTGGTGCACGAAAATTGAACTAGTGTCTTTCCTGTCTTGAGCAATAGGATCTTTTTGTTTCATCTTTAGAGGGCATGTCTCCCCATGTGGTCATTAGGACTACTAGCGAGGAGAGAACGACCCAAGTGGTAGTGAGGAAAACCCACCTCTTTCAAACCACTATAATCAAATGTATTCATGGTGAAAACTATGGATAACGTGTGCTGATTAATTCATACCAACACTATGTCTCCCCATAAACCCGTTTGATCAAATTTATTTTATCAGTTGTAGGGCATAACCCCTATCGACTAGGAGCCTTCTGTATTTACAGAGCTAAAAGTGTCGCATTTATGGCCACATGAGCAGATGCCCTTACTAGCACCTTTTTGTTTTATAAGCCAAAATCCTTCTAGTTGTTTGGTAAGGAGGTCGGACCTCTGGAGCGACCCACACACATACGATTCTTAGTAGAGATACAAAGTTCTCCATGAGGAGTTTTCGTGGGGACTGATACTTGGCTACCTAGAGAAGTGAGTGCCGACAGTGGAGCTAGTGGGGTCAAGCATCTAAGTATCCATTTTGAATAGCGTAGCCTCAGGGGAAACCCCATGTGGGATCAACAACTATTATCTTGGCCAGCCATAAGAATTGTGCTTGACTTATTTTAAACAATCAAACATTCAAGACCAAACATCAAAACATTATGTCTTTTGTGTCTTCAACTATATGCAAAACAATTTTACATAAAATAACACACTTTTCTTTTGATTCATTTTGAGTCTAAACACTTGCAAACATTGAGTCTTCATCAACACTGTGTCCTCTTGTCATGAAAAACAGTCAAACATTTAGATTTGGTCACAACAAAACAACTTCACAAATTGGAAAAGTCACACTTAGTTTGCAGAAACGTGTCTGTGTTTGACAGAACCACATCTATGTCATATAACCACGTTTGTGAAGGGTAGAAACACGCATGTGTCCTTTGAGCAACATTGCACTTACAACATCTCAGAAATGCGTTTGTGTCTTTTAAGCACATTTGTGTCTGACATAATATTGTTTGTGTCATTTAAGCATGTCTATGAATTATACAGACATGTCTATATTCTGAATTGAAAAACTTTATAGTCCAGCAAACAAGAAACAGTCAGTTTCAGCCTTATTGAGCTTCCTAGGTATCTCTCTAGGTTTTCATCTAGCATTCAACCTATCTTTGGGTCTCACAAAGTCCATCATTTCTTTACATCTTACATTACATTTACATTTGTCTAAACTTGAGTCAAAAGGTCACTTGCTTGTCCTCATCTTTCTTTGTCAACATACTACATACAACAAAATTTTGCTAAGTGGTCCCTCATCAAGGTCTATCACCTTTGGGTCTCATTTGGTCTTACTTAGAGTCAAGGTCAACTTACCTCATCAAGAGAAACTATCATCTCTTTGGAAGTCACACCTACTCTACTACATACATGCTTGGTCTTACACTTTGGACATTGCAAGTACACTTCAGATTCATCTACATTCCATCCAACTCTTGGTCTTCCATACTCTTTCCATCTTTCATCTAGTCTCAAACATCTTGATCCATACCTAGTTCATAGTTGAAACTTGTTCCCAAAAATCTAGGAGAGAAACTACAAAAGCTCAAGAGTCCACAAACATGAGTTCCTATGAGTATGACAATGATATCTTTTTCAATTCTGATCATACTACATTACCTAACATGGATGCCTATAGAAACATTCCAAATGTTGAGCACATGGACACTACAAACAATAATGATACATGCAATGACAATATGGATAACTTTTCTGTACATTTGGCAGAAGTGGAAGACACCATTATGGATCCCTGTTTCAATCGACTGGTTGAGGAAATAATGAGGAGAGATAGACAATATTTCTTACAAGTGATGGCACAAACTAGAGCCAAGATCCCTCATGATTTTGAAATGTCTCAAATAATGGTAAATCGACCTTTGCAACAACCTCACTCCAACATGGATCAAAGGAGGCCTAATAGTGGAGGCACTAGAGGACCACATATGGTGCTTGAATCACCATCATCTTTGTTTCAAAAACCTGAGGTCCCATACACACATGGTCAAGCATATGACACTCATCTTCGTAGACCATCATGGAAGTCTTATGTAGAAAAATACACTCAATCACAAGCTCATGATAAGGACCAACCACCAAAGAAATTGGATATCCAAAGACATGTTCAAAATTTAGACACAAGGAAACCCCACGTCAAATTTGGGGGCAACACATTAGAACAAACTCATGACATGCCTGTAGAGTATGGTGTACATGGAAAAAACAAATATTCTATTCCTCATCATGACTCTATACCAAGTGGTCCATATATGCAACATCATTATAGACCTCGTCCATACAAACATGTGTATGATCAATATCATCCATATATGCAACATGTTTCTCCTCCACCCGGTGGTTCAAGCATGGGGTATGGTCCAAGAAGTCGGTCTCCACCTAAGAATAATTTGGAACAACAAATTAAGGACTTGCAAAAGAAAATGGAGGGCATAAATACATCGAAGCCAACATAAAGAATGAGAGACATATGTCCCTATCCATTTGACAAAAGCATTCCAATGCCTCCATTTCCTACACATTTTGTGACACCTAAGTTCAATAAGTACAGAGGAAAAGGAGATCCTAAGGCACACATAAGATAGTTTTTCACATCTTGCATTGAGGTAGCAGCAGAAGAGACATATTTGATTAGATTATTCCCACAGAGCTTAGGTGATCAAGCTATGGAATGGTTCTCCCAACTTCCACCTAGAATTAAGTCATGGGGTGACTTAGCTGAGGCATTTATACAACATTTCTCATATAACGTAGAGACAAACATATCAGTCACTACCTTGTGCAACACCAAGCAAAAGGATGGAGAATCTTTTTCATCATTTTTACAAAGATGGAGGAATCTAGCTAGCAGATGCTCTTGTGAAATTCCACAAAAACAAATGGTAGAGATGTTCACCCAAAATGTTAACAAAGACATTGGTTATGACCTAAGGAAAGCTTGTTTGTCTGCCTTCAAGGATGGCATTGAAAAAGGCTTAGCAATAGAGAAGGTCCTAATTGAGCAAGGAGTCATTAAAATATTCAAGGAAAACAAAGATGACTTTAAAGGAAAAGATAAGTCAAGATTTTGGAATAAAAACAAGAACACAGTCAATGATGGTGTTGTCGATGCCAATACACTATGACCCAAAATCATTTTTTTTGGATCAAGCTCTACAAACAATCAGGTGAATACTCAAACAACTTCAAAGTCATGAAGGAAGTACACTCCATTGAGAGAACCACTTGAATCAATTTTCAAGAAGCTAGTGGCAAACAAAATCATAACAATTCCAGATTTGCCTCCATATGAGCCAAAGGTTAAACCAAATTGGTGGAATGATGATGAATATTGTGAATTTCATAAGAGCAAAGGACATAAAATAGGAAATTGTCACTAATTGAAGAACATTATACAAGATCTTATTGATAGAGGTGACATTGAGATTGAAGGGCATTCATCCAATCAAGAACATGAGATGTTTAAGGAACCATTCCCAAAACATGACAAGGGAAAATCTAAAGCCATAGATGACCAAACCAACTATACCAGAACATCTTATAACTATGATTCAACTATCAATCACATTTCAATGGACAATTATGTCTCTACCATTATCATCAAGGACAAAACGCCTGAGAATTCTACCCAAAGACACAAGATTGTCCTAAAAGGCATTGGACCTTCTTCTTGATGCAGAGCATCATGTAAAACCAACCAACCATCAAGCCTGGAAATGGTGTATAATTATAATGAAAATTTAGGGCAATGAGTTAACTTTATTTTGGCTTTGGTTTGGTCTTTTTTTATGAAGTAATGAATGAGTTATGTTGGTTTTTTGTAAAAACAACTTGTAAACCCTCATTTACAAAGGTGTGTGCAAGGGTTTGATCATATTCCAAATTTTAACCATGGGAAAATTTTGAATATTAGTTATTATGAGAGTAGATTCAAGAGGCTTTTAGATGGATTTCATTTCATATCAAATGGGTTTGTATTTTGGGAGATATTTGATGCCCTAGGCAGACTGTACATGCACATTTCTTTTTTTTTTAATAACGGTCAAAATAGTCTCGGTGTAGAGGGCATAAATCTCTAACGAACCATTGGATCTTTACAATGTTTGAATATGTTCTAGAAAAACTAGTTATCTATGTCTCCACCAGAGAGATTTTGAAAATATTGTATGGTTTGAAAGATATTAATAATAGAATGTAGGGTATCAAAACTGTCACAACTAGGACAGATTTGTAAGGTGATTAGAAGCATGAATTGGATGGACTCATGATTGATTGGTATGAGTTTATATGGATATGGTGAAAGTTTTGTGATTAACTGAAGGTTATTGATTGAATTTTTGAGTTTATGGAATGTAAATTTTGTAAGTATCTTTGATGAGATTGAGGAACCTATCATATTTGTTATTGATTCAATGATAAGGTGTGTTGTTAAATGAGAAATGCCTCTAAAATGTTGTTCAGATGATTGGATTAGCATGATCCTTAATGGTTGGTTGGTTTTACATGATGCTCTGCATCAAATTGGTATCAGAGACTAGCAAAAGGTCTGGGATTGGAAAGTTGTTTTGTGGATAGAACGCTGAGGGAGGCAATCCACATAGTTGTTTTGTTTTTGTGTTGTGTTTGGTTGTAGGTGTTGGATCCACCTAACTGTAGAGGAACACATTGAGGAGAGAACCTAGTTGTGGTTGCCAAAAGACTAGGGAGAGAGGAAAAAGAGACTCCTAGGTGAGGCAAAGGAAGTGTGAGTTTGTGTGGATGCCTGAGGAACACCTTGAGTTGTAGCCACTGGATACTCCATGGATGGGAGTAGTTGAGTGGATGATTAACTTTTTGAAGTTGGTAGAAGCAGCATGAGGATAATGAGAGAATGATGAAAGGAAGAGGCAGAGGTAAAGATGAAGACAAAGACAAAGTTTCAGTCCAAGATACAAAATTTTCTTGCAAGTTGTTTCCAAGGGACTTGGAAAGATTTTAAGGTCGGAAGTATGGTGTAGGAGCACCTAGTTTCAGGAGGTTCCATGAGGTCAAGAGTAATGTCATGAGTAATTTCAATAATGTTTGAACTTATAAGGTCTATTTGAGTCATTGTAAATCATAATGTAAGGCTATGTAAGCCATTTTTCATAAATGGTCCAAAAGGTCCTCTTGAGGTTGAAATGTTCCAAAATGTGTTAAAAGACTCAGATAAGGGTAATAAGGATGTAAAATGCATAAATGAGGAGTTCCAAATTGGTTAAAGGGTAGTTATGAGAGTTCCCAAGGATGGGAATCACTATTTAAATGATGTAATATTGATCCAAACCAAAGAGAAAGAAGGAGTACATTTTGATTGAAATTGGGAATTCAAAAGCCTTTGTTTTGCAGTCCTAAAACAATTATCTTCTCTATTTCCAGGCCTTGTATGGCCATGTAAGGCCTGGAAATGGTGTATAATTATTATGAAAAGTTAGGGAAATGAGTTAACTTTATTTTTTCTTTGGTTTGGTGTTTTTTTATGAAGTAATGAATGAGTTATGTTAGTTTTTGTAAAAATAGTTTGTAAACCCTCATTTACAAAGGTGTGTGCAAGGGTTTGATCAGATTCTAAATTTTAACCATAGGAAAATTTTGAATATTAATTATTATGAGATTAGATTCAAGAGGCTTTCAGATGGATTTCATTTCATATCAAATGGGTTTGTATTTTGGGAGATATTTGATTCCCTAGGCGGACTGTACATGCACATTTCTTGTTTTTTTTATAACAGTCAAAATAGTCTCGATGCAGAGGGCATAAATCTCTAATGAACTGTTGGATCTTTACAATGTTTGAATATGTTTTAGAAAGACTAGTTATCTATGTCTCCACTGGAGAGATTTTGAAAATATTCTCTGGTTTGAAAGATGTTAATAACAGAATGCAGGGTATCAAAACTATCACAACTAGGACAGATTTGGAAGGTGATTAGAAGCATGAATTAGATGGACTCATGATTGATTGGTATGAGTTTTTATGGATATGGTGAAATTTTTGTGAATAACTGAAGGTTATTGATTGAATGTTTGAGTTTATGGAATGTAAATGTTGTAACTATGTTTGATGAGATTGAGGAACCTATCATATTTGTTATTGATTCAATGATAAGGTGTGTTGTTAAATGAGAAATGCCTCTAAAATGTTGTTCAGATGATTGGATCAGAATGATCCTTGATGGTTGGTTGGTTTTACATGATGCTCTACATCACTTCTAAATCTACCTCTGAATGTAATGTCACAACTCAATGAGGTAAGGTCACTTTTCAAGGTGCTCCAGCTAAAAACACCGCTTCCTCATCAACCAAGCCTGAGTATGACCTTGTAGAACAATTAGGGAAGACACCCGCACTTATCTCCATCCTTGATCTTTTATGCATATCCCCCGCACATAAAGCCATTCTTGACAAAACTTTGAGAGACACTTCTGTCCCTACGGATCTGAACGTGGACCAGTTTCAAGCCATGGTGGGATACCTTTCCGTTCCACACTCCCTTACATTCACAGAAGCCGATGACACCTCCGTAAGTCAGCCATATAATGCACCATTACACATTGAAGCATTCATACACAAACATTGAATAAAATGAGTCCTGATAGATGGAGGAGTAGGTCTGAACATTTGTACATTGAACACTATTAAGAAATTGGGATATTCTGAAAGGGCTGTGAATTCTACACATGCAATCACCATTAAAGCATATGATGACAAAGAGTGTTCATCCAAAGGCATAGTCACCTTACCTCTTAGAGTTGGGCCAATTACTAAGGATGTGGTTTGTCAAGTCCTAGACCTGGATCTCACATACAACATATTGCTAGGATGTCCTTGGATTCATCAGATGAGAGCAGTCCCATCTAGATGCCATCAATGCATTAAGTTTCCTCACAATGAAGTTGAAATGACCATCAAAGGTGATCTGAATCCATTCATATATTGCAACAATCTACAGTCAAAATTAGAAACAATAGTCCCAGTCAATAGAGAAGCAATTCCATCATCAACATATGTAGATCCTGAATCCTTGAAAGCTTCTACATCAAAACAAGCAGAGATCAAAGAAAAGTTCAAGATTAAAGACCTGGGATGCAGTGATTATATATTTCATGTTGACCAACTCCCACTATCTCCTAAGTATTCAGTCAATAGGAACAATCTATAAACAATTTACAATGCCAAGGAATTGGGTATGAAGAACCTAGTGTTGTGGCTACTAAGTTTGAATGCAAATCTCCTCTAGTGGTGCAAGAAACTCTTGATATCAATAGTTCTAAGAGTGGTTCCAGCAAAGAATCTATTGAGCATATCGCCAGCCCTCTTGATAACTCACATAGCTTTACCATATCATCCACTCATTCCATTTCCACTCCACTTCCAGACTTGGATCAACAAGAATCACAAAAGCCCTCACTTATTAGGGATCAAATATCAAGAATTGAAAAGAAAAATCTAAAAGTCAATAATAAAGAAAAGTCATTTAGTCCAAATCAAAATCAAAAGCTACTGGACTCCACAAAAATCAAAGTCAAGGATAAAAATCCTATGAAGCAAAAAGAGCAAGGATTGATCTCCCCTAATATCAAAATAACTAGGGGTAAAAGTTCTAAAATTTCAAGTCAAAAGATATACTTGTTGATCCTAAGTCTTCATCATGCTATCCTACTTTCACTTCTTTTCACAATCATAAGCCTTCATAACTCATCCACTTGTTCCACACATCCTTTCCCTTGGGGCGATACAACATGGACCTTTAATGGAGCTTCCTCTAGGGACTTTGTTATCAGGGATGCCCAAACTTCTTTAGGTGACACGCATATGGGCCTATGTAGTTCACACTCTAGTAATTCTACCTTAGTTCCTTCATCAAGGAAGACAATCACTCGAGCTACACATCATTCAATCAAGGAACAATGCAGTTACAATAATAAGGTAAAGCCTCGCACATTTGAGGTGGGTGACTTAGTTCTCAGAAAAAATCCTAAAAATCAGCAAGACAGAGAGAAGAAGGGCAAGTTCGAACCAGATTGGCTTGGTCCTTACATCATTACAATAGGTTATGGATCCGGTGCATATCAACTCTCAACCCTAGATGGTGAACCTTTGGAAGATCCAATCAACAACATGAACCTTTGCAGGTTTTACAAATAGCTCTTCAGAGTATCCTAATTCAAAAATACAAAACAAAAATCAAAAAAATTCAAAAATACAAAAAAAAAAATCAAAAAACACAAAATACAAAAAAAATCATAAACATAAAAAAATAGTTACTTGGTGAAAACTTGGCAAATAAGCGCCTTGTGACACAAAAAAATTGAAAAAAAAAAATAGAAAAACATTTCGTCCAATGGTGAAAACCACTTTGGTGGCACCCTGGGAAAGTACCATGGTGAAAACTGGGTCACCAGTGCCATGCGTAGAGACATTGATCCTCCCTCCTTCAGGATTCTATCTCATTCTTTCACTTTTGCACACACTCACAACCTATTCATCCATAATAAACTTACCCATTCCCATCATGGCTTGTCATTAATCTACCTAAGATTGGTTAGCCATTCATAATAACATTCCTTTTCACCCCTTTCCATTCATAATAAATCAGCTCCTATCTGTGGCTAAGGCAAATCCTACGTCTATTAATGGGTGTGGAACTGAGAGCATCACATGTTTCAAGGAGTATAGTTTCTTCTAGTTTTCTTCAGTCTATCCAGGCACAATCCGCAATAAAGCAACATTTGCATCGCCAATCCATAATAAAGTTTTGTCTTCTCCATAATAAAGTATCAGTTTCATGGATTCAGTCAATTTCATATGAGACACAATAGCTACAATGGGCTTCAACAAATCAAATCTTTCAACAGACTCAGACAACATATGGTTCAGTGCTATTTATCCTTTTGTGAAAGTAAACATTGTGACCACAATCAAATAAGACTTATACAAGTGACAAGAGACACTAAACTTGAGGACTACAGTGGATGTTGGTGTCGAGTCTTGGTTTTCTTTTGATTTTATCTTTCTGGTGACATGTCTTTTAGTTTTTCCAGGATGTCTTTGACTAGAAATTCTATCTCCAGGATGTCTTTGACTAGAAAGACGAGGATGGGGTATCGTCGCCTATTTTTATTTGATGTCTGTGGATCGTCTCTTAGTAATGCTATGACTTGTCCAAGGATATGAGGACACTATGAGTCTAGTATGAAGTGGGGCATTCCTTGTTTGCAATTGTCTTATCTCCATGCAAATAGGTACAATGACTTCTTAGGTCTGTAAAGCGGAAAAATCAAACCCTAGTCGTTCTCCCCTCCCCAACTCCGAGGAGGGAGAAGGGAGAGTCACTAGGGTTGATGGTTTTCACTTAGGAGGGACTTTACATTCAAAAGAGGGGTTGAAACCCACAAGATCCAATCCCATGCAATGTAAGATTGGATTCTATATGAGTTTCAAGGGTTAAGATAGCAAGGCTACCCTCTTTTGTAAAGAATGTAGATAGAATGATTGAACTAGGAATGCATAGAAAGTGAGAAAGATTTGCTTATAAACTGAGATTGGGATATGATATGAAGCTGCGGACCTAGAATTAGCAGTAAAATGTCGATACAGCGCTGTCCTGCAAATTTGAGCAAAAGTTGACGGGACGATGGTGCCCGGCATGCACACGGTCCTCCGAAAAATCTGCGAAACGAAGGGGGATCTGTTCGTCTCTGCACAAGGATTCCAGATCTTCAATTTCAGCCGCGTACCTACAACCTACACACAGAAAAGCGAAGATGATTGGGGGGTTAGGGATTAGGGGTTTTCCCTTAGGTCAAACCCCAGTTTTGGAATTAACCAAGAAATGAGAAATGCTGTAAATGTAATGTAAAACAAGTACTAATACCTTGTTGTAAGGATGTTTGTATCCTTATATGCGAAGGTATAGATGTTGTTGTTTGTTGTATGTTGTATGTTGTAGCATGTAATGTGTTGTAAGTGATCTCCTCTTCAATGGTTGAATCCTTGTTTTGAATGCAACACTTAGCCTTGAATGGAGACTTAGAATAATCAATTGCTTGAAGGAATGCTTGAATGCTTGAATGCTTGAATGTTTGAATATAGTTTCCACACCCTTTCCATCATATCGAATGAAAGAGGAAAATGTAGTTTATATACTTGTCAATTAGGGTTAAAAGACTAATTTTCCCGACCTTAGGCCGACCAGGAAAGATAATTTCCAATTTGCAAACAAAAAGGCCCGAAGTCCCATAGGAGACCGGGCCCAAAATAGGGCCAGGGACCAGGGCACTGGGCGCCATGGTGCTGGGGGACCAGGGCACTGGGCGCCCTAGTCTTGAAGGACTAGGGCACTGGGCGGTCTGGTCCCACCTCCCGGGACAGTAGGGTGCAAGGAGGATCAGGCTAGGGTGCAAGAAAATGCAGTTTTTGGTGTCATGAGCAAGTTTCGGGGTCTCCATTCAGGTTTAGTGTTGCGTCGCCATCGTGAAGACCCAAATGCGGTCAAAATTGCAAGTGTCGCAATTTTAGGATGCTACAGGGTTGAACATATGCCTCGATTGTCATAACCTACTTGCCATAATAAAGTTCAATGATGATAACGCACAAGAAGCTCTTTCACTTTCATATCTTCTATCTTCCATCCCACTTTTCTTGATTGACCTCCATCATCCTTCTTGAGTCCGTGTAGCCTACTATCACATGACTGACTATAATGACATGCCAAAAACATTTGTATTTCACGTAGTTGCACCTGCATTACCACATATAAGCATTTCATCCATACATATAGATATCACAATTGCATCACATCCTACACACAACACATGTTAGCACATTTTACATTCTCATCATGTATATAGTCATTTGCATTATCATATTCATTTACATTTCATACATTCACATTTACATATGCATAACATGTTTAAAAACATAAAAGAACAAAAAACATTGCATTTTCCTCATCTACATATTTGCATCCTTATCATAATCATCACTTAGAAACATACATCATGGAACATCTCATCACATAGGTACACATACATATAGCTACCACAAAGATGAATTATCCCATATATATATATAATCATAAGTGTCATGATACAATGATGTCAAAATACATATGACTACACAATCACCCGAAGGTGTCTACATCATCATACAAAATGGTACAAAACTGATACATAAGGAGCCCTCTAAGGCTATGATGAACTCCCTCCCTTGAATCCGTCTGGCCTCGATAGAGTTTGAACCCTAGAAGGACTCACCCTAGGATCATCTCTCATGTCCCCTCTATTTGGTGGTGGTGGAGGACCCATAACCCCACCACTTGACACCTGTCTCCGGTCCCTCCCTCTAGTGGTAGTCGTTGTCCATGATGGTCTCCTGAAGCTCCTATGTCCTCTACTACCTGCCTCCCTACCCTTAGTGTCATCTTAGCCTTTTTATAGCACTGAATGGCCTAATCCCGCTCCCTCTCTATGTCCCTCAGCTATCTCTTGAGCTTAGTTGTCTCCCTCTCTAGATCCTGGATCTCATCTGCCTATCCCTGGCAGATCTCCCTCAACTCCAGTAGCCCATCCTCCTCCTCTCCCCCTATACCTGTGGCTACTCCTACCCCTGTACCTTCTCCTGCCCTTGTACCTATGGCTGCTCATGTGGCTGCCCCTACCCCTGTCCTTGTCCCTGTCCCTGTACCTGCCTGGGACCCTGTGCTGTTGGCACCTATAATGGTAAACCACCTTAGCCTCTCACCACTCGAGCCTATCTCTCCTCTCCACCCTTTCTCCATAGAGCCACTCTCCTCTCTCCTATCATCCCCTACCTCCTCTATCAGCGTCTACCCCCACCATCTCCATCATCATCCTCGTCCCCCCCGCCATCTCCATCTATCTGCTCCCCTAGATCTATTAGTCAAGGAAATGGATGCTCAGCCAAATATGTAGTATACATCCATCCCTGCATCCTCTATCTCTCACCACATATCCCAAGGCATGGGCACCATCTCTACCAGCTGCATCACTGCCTGATCATATGATAACAATGGCCTGAAGTGTGCCTGATCTCTCACTATCCAAGCATACATCCCGGAACCCCATGGCATCTGCTGAATCCTGCCAAACTGCCTGCATACCCTATTCACCAACTGCCTCTCCAGCACAGAGGGCATCCACCCAATCAGATACCTACTCCTAAATGTGTATGGAAGCTCCACTGCCTCATCCTTCCACTCCTTGCACTCTTGGTATGGTCTCCATACCACAGTGTCAATCTCATCGATGACCCTACACCAGTGCTCCAATCTCCTGATCCACGGCTGCGAGGTAATCATATCATATAAATGAACAAAACTATGCCCATGGCCCTTGCCTCTGAAATGTATCGGTTAGGTCACTAGAAGATTCTCATAAGCCCATACCTATAATAATGTCACTCTACAACCCAATCCTACAAATCCATGGTATACAAACTAATGGAGCTCATAATACAAATGCACTCTAGCACACACGGTCCCCAGGCATATCTGGTATGCTATGTCACCAATGTCTCCAATGTACTCCCCCAGCTCACAGCCAACCCTCATGTCACCCTATTTGGACACAGGAACCCATTGATCACTCCTCCCAATACTGCTAGTAGCACCAATCCGATCCGTATCATGGTATCCCACGCCACATGTCCAACCCTCATCTCTTGTCCTGGATCCTAAAAAACTCATCTCAGAGCATCCCTATCTCCGTCTCATTCATAGGGTATCAACTCCCCATCGATCAGTATCCTTAGAATCATGTACACATCCTCCAAGGTGACTGTCATTTCACCCATCGACAAATGGAACATGCATGTCTCAAAGTTCCATCTCAGCAAGTGCAGTCAACAATCCCATGTTCACCCGAAACTCAGGCACATATAGAATGAATCACAAACCCATAACCTCAATCCCGGCTCTATCCTCAAATGTGGTCTCTAGTCGTAACCTCTGAGTTGATGGGAATCTCTCTCGTGACTCTAGCATAGGTAGATACTCCTGCAGTCAAGCAAACCAATCATGCCAGTCATAGTGGCATTCCCTGTTCATCACAAAATGCTACATTTTATCTTAAGTGCTTATGATACTCTATCCTAGTCACACTCACCGTTCATCACAAAGTGTTGCTTCTATCCTAGTGGCACTCATTATTTATCACAAAGTGTTGCTATTGATCCTAGTGATACTTCCTATTCATCAAAAAGTACTACGTATTTTGCACTCCCTGTTCATCACAAGGTGCTGCTCATATTTTCACTCCTTGTTCATCACAAAGTGCTACTCATATTTGCACTCCATGTTCATCACAAAGAGTTGCTCATATTAGTACTCCCTGTTCATCACAAAGTACTATGTCTTGGTACTCACTATTCATCACAAAGTGCCTCGATCTATCCTATCCTAGGGCCTTTCCTTGAGTGTATCCTCTTGAGTAGTTTCTTAATTGGCAATGTATGTTCTATCACATAATTGTCAATCCTAGCCCTATTTTCTATTCTAGTCTTCCCTAGAGGACCTACTTGAGTGTATCCTCTCAATAGCTTATCCAATCGACAGTGTATGTTCCTCACAGAACTCCTGATTCGGCCTAGAAGACACAAACATGCTTGAGATACACAGACATGCCTATGCTCTGCACAAACGCGCCTACTCTGTACAAATGTGCCCACACAGCACAAATGTGCCTACACAATGTAGACACGCTTGCATTTGACATAGATGCCTTTTCCTGCATAGACGTGTGTAGCACATACACAGACATGCCTAGCTAGCCTAGACACACCTAGCACCAGCAAAGCTGCGCCTCGCCATTTTATGCCCTTGTTTGACATACCTAAATGTGCATTTATTGCTCTACCTAAGATGCATTAATGACAACATTTATTGCGACAAATTACAAGGAGGTTTTGTGGTACTCACCAGCTCTCCTACATCTGCTAGCCTTTGAAATCGGCGAATGCGATCGAATCTATGAACCAATGCCATTGCTGCTGACTGCCACTGCTCTATTCTCTCTCTACACTCTGATCTCTTGGATGTGTGGATGACAATGAGGATGTATTCCCCTCGTGGTCTATCTTATAGACTACCCTAGCCCTAGCCCTAGCCCTCATTTCCCGAGTCAGTCTTCATTATCCCATGACTCTATCACTCTATCCTATCTGGTCAGTCCATTCTAGCCTTTCTTTCTTATTGAGAGATTGTCTACGATCTTTCCAAACATTTTCATCCAATCTCTTGAGGGGGCATATCATTCCCATCTTGGTGCAACTTTGTATCAATTCATATTATCTTCTTTGAAACAACATGACAAGTTGCATTGTCTCAAAGAGGGGCAAAATGTAGACACCTAAAATTGTCATGTCTAATTAAATAAATACTTTTATTTATTTAATTATCTAAGCCTAATTCTGCTATTAATTAAATAAATCCTTGTTTATTTAATTAATTCATTTATCCTCTTCTAGCCTTATTTCTCATTTAAATAAATACCTTTATTTATTTAAATTATTCTTTTCTAAATTAAATATCTTATTTATTTAATTGATCCCACTTCCTCTATTAATTAATTAAATTTTTATTTATTTAATTAATTCATTAGCCTTTTCTACCTATGACACATGTCATTCATCTCTTAATTCATACACTACCTACCCTCTCATTATTTTATTATTTCTTTTACCTACCCTCTAATCGTAGCCGGCCATTTATCTTTTACACCTCTCAATCTTATCCCTTCATTTCATATGGTGTCTTCTATATAAGGAGATTCTTTCTTCATTATCAACCCTATGCCCCTGGATGATTATTCGACTACACTACGCCTTTGAACTTTCATATGCGATGCTACTTGCAACCATATTTCTGTTCTTTGTTGAGCTCTTGTGCACGTATAAAATCTGAGAGCAAATATATCAAGCAAGATCAATCGAGATTCAAACCCTATTAGACATGTGATTGTATAATCTTTGTGATTTCATTTGATTTGTATTGTCTTAGCTAATCTTCATATGTTATGGTGGATCTTTGTTCTTGTTGGGCTAGGGTTTTGTGGTTGAATTCATTTAGTCTTTCAATATTATTATTGTTATCCATTTTCACCATACATAGATCCCATTCACATTTTGCCTTGTTGAATGCTGACTCTTCGAGGCCGAGAGCTTGACCCATTCACACTTTGATGCACTATGGATTTAGAGAGTATTTGACAGATCATTTGTTTCATTGGATATGATATATCCCATATTATATTTGATTTTAGTACTTATATTGATGATGTTATGATTCATGTATGCCTAATTGATGATTGCTTTATATTGAGTATGGTATTGAGTAAATGGTCACATATAGATTGTTAGGAAAACTAATTGGATTCTATCTTTATTATTATTTGATTAGGAGATCAATCCATGATATGATGTGATATTGTCTACTATGTGTTTAAAAGTGTATTCCTTCATATATGTATGCATATTATTTTGGACCTACGGATGTGTGGATTGAGATGTGCAAGATATTAATCCATGTTGTTGGCATTATTGGCATTAAGTTGTCATTGATGTAAACTAGTTTGGCATGGTCATTGGTGAGTAAGAAGTGGTGACTGGTATATGATAAGTAAGACATGATGATATCAATCCATATGTATGTAAGCAGATTGAGGGTAACTTACTGGTGTAGCATAGGAAATAGGAATCATTAAAGCAATATATATAAAGACATATTAATCATTATTAGCTCAATCACAAACACACATTGCAATGATCTAATCCTAAGCACACTCAATAGAGACATGAAATAAAACATTCAAAAGCAAAGATCATGCAAACCAAAGATGGGATTCAAATGCTCCTTCATGCGGCTCCATTGTTCTTCTTTCTTCTCCAAATAGGTTTGTTGTGGATCTCACCTTCAAGTGCATACACCTAATTGTGAAAGCAAGATTGACATTGACACAAGAATACTCAAAGTGTAAATTCAATAGTCTGATTAAGGATTCGCAAAAATTAGGAATCAAGAATCAAGGGCTTGATTGTAGAAAATCATCCAATTTATAGAGAAATTGGAGAAATGACAAGATTAGCATGATCCAATTCAAATGGAAATTGCAAATCAATATGACAAATTATGAAAAATTATGCACTTTCTATGCACAATTTGTTGATTGATAATTTATGACAAAATATGACACATTCTATGTCAAAATTGATTGATTGTCAATTATGACAAATTATGACAAATTGAAATGTCATTCCCATGAATTTAGGAGAGAAATAGGAGGAATTGAAATTAGGAATTAGGAAATTAGGAAATTAGAGAATTGATGAAAATTAGAAATTAGGTAAATTAATTAATAATTTGTCATTTATTAATTAATTCACAAAGAAGAATAATTAGCCAATTAAATGAACATTTAATTGTGACAAGAAAACTTAGGATAAATAAATAATTTATTAATCCTAAAGGAGGAAATGACAAATCAGGTTAAATGATGAAATCACAAAACCCTAGAAGATGAATTAGCAATGCAAGAATGACAATTAGGTCTTGACAAAGGATAATTGATATTGATTCGATCATGATTTTGGATTGATAAATGACCAGTGTTGATAAATGATTTGATTGAGATTGGTTGACAAAAATCAATGACAAATTGACCAAATTGACATGATTGAAGAGGACAAGGATCGATGACAAATCGATCGCAATATGACAAGATTGACAAGGACAAAGATCGACCAAAATCATGACTAAAGATTGCTATCGACAAGACCTAATTTGAAAGCGATAAATGATGAACGCAGAAGAAGGACTCGATGTTCGCAAATGATAAAGACCAAGTGTGTGACATAGGAGAAATGTTAATGCGATGCAAAAACCTAAAATGAGGCAATGCGCAAATGTTAAAGTATGACTCCTCAAGTGTTGACCATTTTTAGGTGTCTATAACTGGTACACATGAAATGCATCATCTGTCGGTAAAGCAGAACCACCGGCAAGACAAAGCAAGCAAGCAAGAGAAGAATTGAAGGATGTAAACTGATATACTCAGAGATGATTAATGTTGCCAATAAATGGACTAAGTAGTAGGACCAACATGATTTATGGAAGGGCAAGCTGATCCATTGACAAAGAAGAGGTATGCGGGTATGAAGGCCCACCAACAGAGTTAGGTTATACCGGTAAGGTGAGTTGAACTGGTAGTCAATCTTGGTTAATGAAGAATGTCAAATTGACATAGAAAACCAAGAAGAGGTGGATGTCGACAAAGATGATAGCTAAAAGCCAAGTGGTGATCATGCACAGGTCAGTGAAGTGTGCATTGATGTAACAGCTAGCAAACAAGTTAGCTTTTTGAAGAACCCGCAAGTCATGGGAGGATGGAAGAAGATTGTGGCTCAAGGAAGACAAGATGGCAAGCAATTGAACTAATCCTGCAAGAATATCTGATCTTCATACCCATTTGCCGAAGGAAATAGCCGAGCCATTAATGGTGCGTGATAGAGAAAGGTAGAAAAGCATGATAGACCTCTAGATATAGAAAATGCACATTGGAATGTGAGATGTTGGTGGTGTTGATCTATGACATGCACATCATTTCTCTTGAAAATTAGATTGGATCAAATCCAATATGGATCAAGTTGGTGAAGGAAAAACCTAATATGACAGTATTTGAATGTTGTTTTGGCGGGAACACTAGAAGATAAATATGTGATCTCGAGACTGAAATCAGTTGATTCTTGATACGAAGAGTGAGAGAGAAGAGAGACAAAGCAAGGAGAAAGATCATCTTCCTTAGAGTTTGTTCTGGGAACGTTGCAGAGTGAGTTAGCAAGTGAACCAGTGAGAAGGTCCAACCGGTAGAGACAGAGTAACCGGTAAACTATTGCAGGTCTAATAGTTAAGCTAACCGGTGAGGTGTGATTGGTCAAGAAGGCATCCAAGAGTGACATAGTGTGGTGTGAGGCTAAGGGAGAAATAAGAGAGGCTAGGAGTAATTGGTGGGTGAACAGAGAGAGTAATTTGATAACTGCCAGTGTGAGAACTAGTGAAGAAGAGGAGGTTGTTAACCGATAGAAATCCATTGATCAGGTGTTGCAAAACCCACTTGCAACCAGGTTCTATAACCGTATCTAAATTTTATTTCACTATATAGCACTGAGTTGGAGCTTGGTATAGGGGTTGGTGCTCCTTCGGTTGGTGTCCTAAATCAGTAGGGGTTGGTGCTCTAAATCATTGTAATCCATTGTTTCTTTGTGAGAGTGGATTGGAGCAGTAGTCTCCAACAACATTTCTCACCAAGATTTTTTCCATATTGGGTTTTTCTCATACATCTGGTGTTGTGGGTTGCATTTGTTGTTGGCATTACACACTTAGATGAGAATATTTGATATTTTCATTGATGGCAACCATATGGTAGCATGGTTCATAGGTTACACCGGCAACAAACATTATCTACCGGCACCGGCAGGCACTACAAGGTTATTCACGGGCATCCAGTCTATACCAACAGTAGATCACACTGGTACTCTAAGCTGACATGGAAATAATATTGTTTTGTATTGTAATTATATTGTATAGCCGACATGATGTATTGTAAAGACTCATATATGTATGAGATCTTGTAGGTCATTTTGATATGTAGTTAGGTAATGAATGGTCACGGTGTATGAGAGGAGATAACTATATTGGATTATGTTGTAATTATTTTATGAGTGAATAAGAGCAGAGCAGAGCAAAGCAAGGTTTATGGTAGAGGTATTTGATAGAGCTTAAACCGGTACTGAATCCAACATTGCAGATGCTATTTTGAGCAGTACATTGTCATTGGATTTAATCATTCAATTTTGTAGTCAGTGGGACTCCTTTTTGTGATTGAGTAGTGAGCTTTAGGTTGTTGGCCTTCCTACATGTGCAGGCCCCTATTGTATAAGTAATATTTATTCATATTGGCCAGTGAGTAAATATTGTGGGTCACAAATCCCACCGAGGTTTTTCCCCTATCAGGTTTCCTTGCCAAAAATATTTGTGTTATGGTGTGCATTGATGGTTATACTTTTGTTTCTCTTTATTTCATTATTACTTGTTTACTAGTATATTAATTTGGGTTATAAAGTTTCAAACAAGTTTAAATCTTTTGTTTACTAGTTAGACACTAATTTACCCCCCCCCCCCCCTTAGTGTCTTTGGGACTGATTAAATATCTAACATTTATATGTTTTCTTCTTTTTATATCCAAAGTTGTCTTACCGGTTTGATTGTTTAGTGCTTAAAGTAATAATCAGTATTCTGAGGTTGTTTAAAAAGACACGAATTTAGGAACCATTGATTTACCCACTCTCAGTGGTACATTGTGTTCAACAATTGGTATCAAAGCCTAGGTTCCTAGTTGATTAAAGCTTGGGTAGATTTTGGTCTTAGAACACACTGGCAAGAAATGAGTCTACCTCCTCAAAAGCTCCCATGTTTGATGGATCTAACTATGCCTTCTGGAGCAGAAGAATGGAGACCTATATTTCCTCCCTTGGTTTTGATGTGTGGATTTCTATCAAGAATGGTTATACTATCCCTAGTGTTCCTCCCATTGATCTAGATGCTAAGAAGGAGTATGAGAATAATGCAAAGGCTAAACATACTATCTTAAGCGGGTTGTCTGATAATGAGTTTGTCAAGGTCATGCACTCTGCATCCACCAAGAAGACTTGGGATAAAATGTAGAGCCTATTTGAAGGAGATTCCAAATTCAAAGAGGCCAAGATGCAATCACTAAGGGATCAACTTGAAGGCATCAAGATGAAGGATGAAGAAAAAATTGTAGACTACCTTCATAGAATACATGAAATTGTGAACACCATTAGAGGACTTGTAGGAGAAGTTGTAGATGAGATTATTGTCAAGAAGGTACTTAGATCTCTCATATCTAAGTATGGTACTAAGGTTTCTTCCATAGAGGAAGCCAAGGATCTGAAGACTTTCACAATGGATGGACTATTTGGCTCTCTAACAGCCTATGAAATGAGAAAAACTAGTGAACAATCCTCAAGGAAAGAGGCATAGTTCAACTCCACCAAAAAGGGCAAGGAAGAGGTTGCTCATAAAGGATCTAGTGAAGAATCTGATGCAAAGGTAGCAAACTTTGTCAAAAAGGTCAAGAGAGGATCCGACAAGTATAAAGGAAAGTTACCACTCAAATGTTTCAACTATGGTAAAGCTGGGCACTTTGCTGAAAAATGTCCTTATAATGAAATTAGTGGAGATAAGAAAAGAAGTTTTAGTAGATATGTTGGTAAAGACACAGAAATAAATGTCTACTGGCAAGGAAGAAGAATAACCTATATAATATTGATGATAATTCCACGGATGAAGAAAGTGCATCAAAAGATGACTACCATGAGAATGAAAGAGAAGTTAATATCTCTATGGCACTTGATGAACCAGTTGGTGAAGATGAGGAAGAAGAAGACATTAAGGCTGAAGTAGATCTAGAAGGTGAGATCATAAGTGCCCTTCATGATCTGAGTAAAACAAGAAGAGACCTCAAGAAGTTCAAGCTTTTTGCAGTAGAAGAACAAGGTCTCTTGCATAAATCTATGGATGAGTCCAATCAAGTTATATCTGACTTGAAACTCTAACTGGAAGAAGCCAAGAGGATATGTGAAGTTACATCCTCTAATCTAATAAAGAAGGAAAATGAGTATTAAGATTTGGAAGAAGAAATAGTGAAACTCAGTGAGGAGCTTGATAAAAGTAATGAAGAAATGAAAGTGAGAAGCAAATATGAAGGAAACACTGAAGCCATCTAAAGATACTGGTGGCTTGGGATTTGAAGTAGGTCAAAGTTTAAACAACAAAGACACATCCGATAAGGAGATACAGTTCACTTCTTCAAGTGAAGGTAAAGTGAAGAAGACATTCATAGTAAGCAAAGATACCGGTAAGAAGACTTATGCAGAAGCTGCTAGAAACCTCCACAAAAATTGGTATACATAATCAATGAACTGTAAGGAAACTTAGGTGCGGAAACAACTTCCTACACTAATCTCTAGAGGAAAGTATTGTGCAAATTCTTTTAAATCCTTACAATTTTAGATTCGTTAACAACTTTAACAAAGATATTGCAGCCATATACCATGCATACAGAAAATAGAGAATGACACACTGATTTACCCTGGGGAAAACCTTTCGGTAAAAAACCCAAGCACTCCAAAACCTACACAATGTATTATCTTCAACACAATGGTTACAACACACTTGCAATGCAAGTTCTTTCAGGATACAATCCACACTTAAAGACAAATCCAGTAGCACAATATCATACCAACAATACACTCTTTTCGTATCACAGTCTGTAATCCTAAAAAATGCTTATGCACTTTCCTTTTTAGGGAAACTTCCAAAGATAGCCGTATTAGGGTTTTACCATTCTCTGAGAAAATAGGAACCCTAAAATTTTTTTGGGGGCGATGCCTTGAACCCCAAGATTGAGGAAGAGTGTAGAGTACTCAACTTTATCAGTTGCCACATGTCTTGCATGTCTTCACCCATCATTGAAATCTCCTAGAAATATCTCTTACGTGTCATAGGAATCCGTCATAACCGTTTCAGCCATGATCTCCTTACACACAATTCAAGATGCCGACACATCAAGTGGAGTGACACATCAACATGCCAACTAGACATGTACACTCACACTTAATTACATTATTTGCAAGAAATACATTTTACAAAACAAATAATATGAATAGGAATTATCCAAGGTTGAGACACCTTATTCCTAACATGAACTAGAGGCCACACTCAATGTATAGACATACAAATCCTAGGTGGTGCAGAGCACCTTCTACCACACCTCTATTTCAAGTACATGGTGGTGTCTACATATTCATTTGTGGTATAATAATAGGTTGGATAATTGATCACCCTTGATGTAATTGAATTCCTATTTGTATGGTCAATAATCTCTTAGGTGAGCATATAAACCTAGAGTTATATTAGGCCATTCATGTAGAGATTATTGGAGTTGCTATAAAGCACCTAGTTGTCTTCCTTGATCTCTCAAACCCACTAGCTCCTCAAGCCCATCCAATGGTACTTGGTAAGGGTTATAATAGTTAGACCTCCAAGGCCTAATCTACTTTGGCTTGCCGCCAAGGTATAGCCACTAATCTTTAACAATCAAACTTCCTATTGAGGATTCCAACTCAATCTCTAACACCACTTCCAAGGGCTCCAACAACCTCTACAAAGAATCTTAATTCTCCAACTTTTTCTATGTAACTCAATGAACTTACATAGTGTCTTTGATGTCTTTTATAGATTTTTTTCACCTTCAAGCCCATCACCAAGCTTTCTCAACCTCACTTTGTCTGTATCAGGCTCCAAATAGGCCTAATGCAATTAGCCCTCCTATTACGGTTTTTAGGTTTAAGTTTCAAATATTACCACATGAGGCCACAAATAAATTACATACTTTAGTAACCTTTTCAAATTTACAAACAATACTGCAAAATTCCATCTGGGTTCTCCATACACATGGGTTTTCTAGTACTGTCCTATTTTTAAGGGTTTTAGGCCTATCCGGGTGACTTGCAAACATGGCTTTGGAAAGATTCACCAGTCTAAGGATCTAATAAAACCAATCAAGGATTCTTGAAGGGATATCAATGGGGTCTACAACCATGGGTCAACTTTTCTTCTACCAATCCACATGTGCTCTGAAATTGCACATCTTCTACTGTCCTATTCTCACCACCTCCTAGTTGTGAGCCAAGGGTATCATTGTACCTCCATCAAAAAGGTATGAAAAATCACACAACCTACTCTAGACATATTTATAGACCCTAACCTATCATTCTAGATGATTTCAAGTGGTGCCATCAGTGGATGCTCAGGTTAGAGCCATTTTGCTTAAACCCTACTTTACAAGGGTTTTGCACCTAGTCACAGAGAATGGTTCTAATCTCTATAACCATACACAACTAAAATTGGATATCTACCTTGTTGGAAAGTAGATTCAACAATATTTCATCCCCTACAATTAAATTCTTCTGACAAGTCCATACTGGACCGTACAATACAACCAAACAAAAGAAAAATAGCCAAAACGGTGTAAAACCAAGATTTTCCTATTATATCGAAAAGTTGATTTGCATTCAAAATCCTCCAATGCGTACAATGAAGTTTTTTTTGGATTTAAATATCTTTATTTATTTGGTTGAACTGACTTTTCACTTCCAATCAACAAAAGTGCAACTTTTTGCAAAATTGGAAATGTTGCTTAGCAACTTTACATCTTTTTCATCTCGAGAATGCAACTTTGCACTCCAATGTACTACAAGTCTCCAAAGTCCCTCTATGCACTCTACAAGACCTCAAAACAATACATTGCACCCTATTACACAATAACCCTATTCTAGAGTATTGCACCTGGGATCAACATCAACATTACAACTTACTAGGATATCAATATCCTGAACACAATAAAAACTTGGATAACTCAACCATGGCTTCATGACTACCAAATGGTTGGTCCATTTATTACAACTTGAAAGACAACACAAAAGACTTAGAAAAAACCAAAATGGTGTAAAAAAAAGATTTTCCTCTTATATCCAAAACTTGCTTTGCATTCCAAATCCTCCAACATGTACAATGAAGTTGTTTTTGGCTTTAAATAACCTAATTTAGTTGGTTG
The DNA here is from genome assembly GCF_030272615.1 of Cryptomeria japonica. NCBI lineage: Eukaryota > Viridiplantae > Streptophyta > Pinopsida > Cupressales > Cupressaceae > Cryptomeria > Cryptomeria japonica. Next base: position 551,181,912 of record NC_081408.1, on the reverse strand, counting down.
AACCAACTTTTCACTGCCAATCAACAAAAATGCAACATTTTGCAAAATTGCAAATGTTCCTTAACAACTTTACATCTTTTTCATCCTGAGAATAAAACTTTGCACTCCAATGTACTACAAGGCTCCAAAGGCCCTCTATGCACTCTAGGAACCTCAAAACAATACATTGCACCCTATTACATAATGATCATATTCTAGAGTAGTGCACCTGGGATCAACATCAACATTACAGCTTACTAGAATATCAATATCTTGAACACAAAAAAATCTTGGATAACTCTCAACCATGGCTTCATTGAGTCCCAGATGGTTGGTCCATTTATTACATATTGAAAGACAACACAAAAGACTTAGAACAAACCAAAATTCTGAAAGGAGTGGTAGGTTCCCTGCACCATACTCCCTTGGGACAAAGAACTCAAGTCCCTTGAGTTAAGAGGTCTGCAATTTCCACACCATTTTGAACTATATCTGATTCTGACATCCACATAACATCTGATTCAGGTAACCCTACCCACTTGACAAGATAATGCTTGTATACTCCTTTCCTTGTCTTCTTTACTATCTTGGTGTCCAAGATACTTTCCAACTTGACCAGTTGGCATGGATGCAAATCTCTCACCCAATATTTAGTACCCTGTGATGAAGTGTCTAACTGATAACTTTGTGATTCTCCCTTGTATGGATAGAGATCACATACATTAAATATAGGAGAAATACCCAAGGTGGGAGGGAGTTCAACTTCATATGCATTCTGACCATATTTATGCACCACCTTGAGAGGCCCAATCTTCTTCACCAATAGCTTAGTAGCTTCCCTTTTGGAAGTCTCTCCTACCTTAGGTATTGTAGGACCAAATCTCCAATCTTAAATTGCACATTCCTTCTTGTTTTATCAACATTCATCTTATACTTATCAGACTTTTGTTGTAAGGTCTGTCTTACCTTATCATGCACTTCTTTGATTCCTTCTGCAAAATTCTCACCTTGTGTACTCTTAGGTGTCATAGTACTAAGATATTTGAGCTCTAGTATGCCCATAGGATGAAAAACATACACTATCTCAGAGGGACTTCTACCTATACTTTGGTTAACTAAGTCATTGTATGCATATTCTGCTTGACCGAGTACCAAATCCCAAGTCTACCAATGTTGTTTGGTGAGACATCTCAGTAGATTACCCAAGGATTTTTTGACTACCTCTGTCTGACCATCTAATTGAGGATGGTAGGCAGATGAAATAGATAATCTTGTGCCCAAATTTCTCCAAAGTGTCCTCCAAAACTGGATTAAGAACTTTACATCTCTATCACTGACTATGTTGATTGGAAGGCCATGAATTCTAACTATCTCTTTGAAGAAGAGTCCTACAATATAGGTGGCATCATTGGTGCTCTTTGAAGGTATAAAATGTGCCATTTTTCTAAACCTGACAGCCACTACATACACACTGTCAAATACCCTTGGAGTTCTTGGTAAGCCTAACACAAATTCCATGCTTAAACATTCCCAAGGCCTCTGAGGTATGACCAAAGGTTGGTATAGACCTACATTACTTGATGAACCTTTAGCTCTTTGGAAGATTGCACATTGTTCTACAAACCTTCTCATTTCTGATTGCAACTTGGGCCAATGGTAAAACCTACTAACCTACTCCATAGTTTTATCTATGCCAAAATGACCTCCTAGACCTCCTTGATGCTTTTCTTGGATAATGTTTTGTCTCATAGAACATTGGATAATGCAAAGAAGGTGTCCCTTGAACAACAATCCCTCTTGTGTCATATCCTTTGAATAAGGAACATGTGACATGTTAGAAAAATCAGAACAAATAGTATATATCTTGGCAAAGTCTTTATCATACTTGTAAAGGTCTTTTAACTCATTCAATCCCACACTTTGTAATTATATCTCCTGCATAGTCATGACTCTCCTCCTTAATGCATCAACTACCTTGTTTGCAGTGCCCTTTTTGTGCTTGATAGTGAAGGTGTAGTATTGTAAGTATTCAACCGACTTTAGGTGTCTCTGATTCAGTTTCTCCTGCCCATTAGGAAAACTAAGGGCATGGTTGTTACTATAAATTAAAAACTCTCTGGGTAGCAAGTAATGATGCCACTTCTTCAATGCTTGCACCATGGCATACAATTCCAAATCATATGTGGAGTATCTTTTCTTAGCTTCATTCAATTTCTCTAAGAAGAATGCTATAGGATGACCTTTCTGGCTCAACACGACCCCTATTGCCCTTTGGCTAGCATCACACTCTATTGTAAACAACTGATTGAAATCAGACAATCTAAGGGTTGGCAACTCTTCTATCTTAGCTTTCAACAATTTAAATCCCTTATTGGCTTCCTTTGTCCACTTAGATTGACATTTAATCCCTCCTTTAATGGTGTTGAGTATAGGAGCACAAATATGGCTAAAGTTTCTCACAAACTTCCTATAAAAAGATGTCATTCCATGAAAAATTCTAACATCACTTATGCCCCTAGGTATAGGCCAATTAAGTATTGCTTCTACTTTACTTGCATCCATCTTAAAAAAACCTTGTGAAAAGACCAAACCAAGGTAAACTAACTCTATTTTCAAGAACTCACATTTTTCAAGGTTGATTTTGAGTTGAGCCTCCTTCAACTTCTTCAAGACCATCTCCACATGCTTAAGGTGTTCCTCCTTGGACCTTTTGAAGACCAAAATGTCATCAAGATACACAATAACAAATTTACCAATAAACACAACTCAAACTTCATTTATGAGCCTTTGAAAGATACTAGGTGCATTGGCGAGGCCAAAAGGCATTACCAACCACTCATATAGGCTTGCATTGGTTCTAAATGTTGTCTTCCATTCATCACCAGGTCTGATTCTTATTTGATGATAACCAGATTTCAAGTCCAGCTTTGTGAAGTAGAATGCTCCACCTAGATTGTCCAATAGGTCCTCTATCCTTGGCATGGGAAACCCATATCTTATGGTTATATTATAAATTGCTCTCAAGTCAGTGCACATCCTCCATTTTCCTTCTTTTTTAGGCACTATAATAGTGGGAATTGTTGGTATTATGGATATGTTGCATTGGTTTTGTCATTGATGTCAACACTTATCTTCTAGATATCTTTGGTTATGTTGAACCGACACATTGTGTTCACCGGCAAGTTTAGTGACTTATGCAAAGTCGTCGGTATATTTCTCACTGGTAGGTTATATTGAACATCAGCACTTAAGATGACTTGTTATCATCTGGAGATCACTTGGTTATGTCAAAAATATGGTTTGGACACTTGGATTTGGTATTTTGGTTATTGGTCTAATCGGATTGACATATTTTTTGTTATCCACAAATTGGTCTAGGTTATGGACCAGCATGCATTATCTATTCCAGATCAACACGACAAGTTATGGACATGATTTAATTAATTTGATATTGTTGTAAATGTATTGAGCCGACATGATGCATCACATCTTGACTTATTTGTAGTTGGTTTATTGTAATATTTCTGGTAAAGCTGACCTACACATTTGGTCTTAGGCTTTGGTATATGTGTAAGATCTCATTTGTGAGATGATGTAATAAGGTAGAAGAAAGATAAAGGTATATGGTATAAGGTTTTGTAACATGGTATGTGCGAATATTGAAGATCATATGAGTAGACCATAGAGAAGGTTCAAGGAAGGTTTGAAGGTGATTATCAGAACTTAACTGGTACTGAATCCAACATTGGAGATGCTACTTTGAGTAGTACATTATCATTGGATTTGACCATCCAATTGTAGTCAGTGTGACTCCTATTTTGTGATTGAGCAGTGAGCTCTAGGCGGTTGGCCTTTCTGCATGTGCAGACCCCATTTATATACACATACTATCTATAGTAGTATCATCTGATTATGGGTAAGGTTTCCCACCATGGTTTTTCCCCTTACAGGGTTTCCATGTACAAATCTTTGTGTTATGTGTTCTGGATGTTGTTTCTCTTTTTGTCTTATGCATTGAGTTTCACTGATATTAATATTAACTGCTAATCTATCAACCGACATTAAGTTTGGTTTACCGGTATTAAGTATCAAGTTTGATTAAGTTATATTTGGGTTGAAATTAATTGACAACTAGTTCACCCCCCCCTCTCAGTTGCCTTCGGGTCCTAACAATTGGTATCAGAGCTAAGTCCTATTTTGTAGAATTTTAACAGCTCAAGGAGATTCTATGGCAACAAAATTTTTCAAGAAGGACAGTTTGAAAATTGATGAAACTAACTATGGTATATGGAAGATTAGAATGGAGACACATCTGAATTGCATTGGAAGAGACATATGGGATGCTACAAAGAATGTCTATGTTTGTCCTACACTGGATCAACCTAATCCACCAACATTGGGTAAGGATCAAGAGAATGATTGCAAAGCAAGACAAGCACTCTTGAGCGCCTTGTTAGAATAGTAAATCATGGGATTATCAGATTGATCTACTGCTAAAGCTATTTGGAATAAATTGGAGACATTGAATGAAGGATACACCACTGTCAAAATTGCAAAATTGGAATGCTTCCGGGTTAGGTATGAAAATCTGAAAATGGAAGAAGATGAAAGAATTTTTGCTTTTATGGAAAGGGTTAATGAAATTGTTTTGGGAGTACAGTGTTGTGGAGGATCCTTGAGTGAAGATGAAATTGTTTCTAAAGTTTTAAGAGAATTGCCACCAACATACAAAATGAAAGTAACTGCTATTAAAGAGTTGAGAATAATGCATAATACATCAGTATCTAGAGATACCTTGGTTGGAAAAATTTCAGCATTTGAGCTTGAGGAATTTGGTCATGTTGCTACAATTAAGATAGATTTAGCCTTCAAAGCATCATCATCTATAGCATCATCATCATCATTTGAAAAATCTGATCAATTGGAAAATACTTTATGCAAGAGAACTTGAAGATATCAGAAAGGAAAATGAAGAATTGGAAGAACTTGAAGCAATATTTGCAAGGAAACTACTTAAAGGTCCTATTGGAAGTAAGTGTGAAGGTAAAGCACCATTTAAATGTTTTAACTGCAATAAAGTTGGTCATATGACATCTAGATGTCCTGATAGACATGCAAGATTGAGAGAAGAAGATAAAAGGACATATAAACCTAACCCTGAATATCAGAGATATTGATTCAAGAAGAATAGAGACAAATCATGTTACTATGTTGATGAAGGAGTTATTGATGAATTTGATAAAGAACTGACAAACAATGGATGAGATTTTGTTGCAATAAAAGAAGACCAACCGACACCTACTGTTCCACCAGTAGAGAAGGCCCCGATAGCTAAAATTGAAGAAAAGGATGAATGGATTATAGATTCCATATGTTCACATCATATGACTGGTGATAAAAGTAAATTCTTATCTTTTTAGGAATACAATGGAGGTCTCGTAAGATTTGGGGATGATAAAGCTTGTTTGATCAAAGGAAAAGGCACTATACCTTTTGATGGTAAGCACAATACTGAAAAAGTTTATTATGTTGAAGGTTTGAAGCATAATCTTTTGAGTGTTGGTCAATTAGTTGAAAAGGATTTTAGTTATAGTTCAAGAATGGTAATTGCAAAATCATGAATAGAACTGGTTTGGAGATTGCGACTGATAATCAGACTAGAGGTAATATCTTTCATTTGAATAACAATAAAAGACATGCTTGATTGCACATATTGATGAAAGCTGGTTATGGCATAAAAGACTTTTTCATGTGAATTTTGATTGCATTATAAAGATTAGTTCATCTAAGGCAGTAAGGGATTTACCTAAGATTGTGAAACCTCATAATCCGGTATGTAAGGAATGTCAAATGGGAAAACAAGTTAGAACAACTTTTAAGAGTATTTCTGAGAAATCCAATAATGTTCTTGATTTACTCCATACTGACTTGTGTGGTCCGGAAAGAACAAGAAGTCTATAGGGAGATAGATACTTTATGCTAATCATTGATGATTATTCTAGAATGTGTTGGGTCACTTTCTTGAGGGAGAAATCAGAAGCTTTTGGGAAATTCAAACTATTCAAGGCAATGGTAGAGAATGAAACCAATAAGAAAATCAAGTTTAAGATCAGATCAAGGAGCAAAATACACATCTAAGGAGTTTAATACATTTTGTGAAGAGAATGGAATCAGAAGACAACTATCAGCACCTCAGACACCTCAGCAAAATAGAGTTGTGGAATGGAAGAATAGAACAATTCTGGATGCAGCCAAAAGCATGACATTAGAAGCAAATCTACCTCATGTGTACTGGAGAGTAGTGAATAAAACAGTTTACACTTTTAATAGAGTTCACATCAAAGGTGAAACCAGTAAGACTCCTTATGAACTATGGTTTGGTAATACTCCTACTCTTAAATATTTCAAAATATTTGGAAGCAAATGTTACATTAGGAGAGATGAGTGTATTCATAAATTTGATCCTAGAAGTGATGATGGAATATTTCTTGGTTATTCATCTAAGAGCAAGGCATATAGATGTTTTAATAAAAGATTGTAGAAAATCATTGAGAGTGCAAATGTGAAGATAGATGAACAATTTAGAGGAAATTCAAGGTCTATGGATTCTGAACTGGCAGTTGAGATGATCACAAATGAACCTATAAAGGGTGCACCAATACAAAATGTGGATCCAGTCACATTGACATCATTAGATAATTCCACAGTGACTGAAGAACAATAGCAAGTGAACACACCCAGGTATGTAAGATTGAATCACTCTGAAAGTCAGATAATTGGGAATAAGTATCAAGGTGTTATGACAAGAGGAAGACTGGCAAATGAAGAGGTATGTTTAATTTCTGAAATTGAACCAAGATCTATTATTGAGGCATGTGAAGATAAACATTGGATTAAAGCTATGGAAGATGAATTAGAACAAATTGAAAAGAACAATACATGGACATTAGTTCCCCAACCTAAAGACAAAAATGTAATTGGAACTAAATGGGTATTCCAAAATAAAATTAATGAAGATGGTAAGGTAATCAGGAACAAAAGAAGATTAATGTGTAAAGGATATTCACAGAAAGAGGGAATTGATTACAATGAAACCTTTGCACCAGTATCTATAATTGAGGTAGTCAGATTATTTCTTGCATTTGCAGCACACAAGAACTATAAAGTATATCAAATGGATGTAAATTGTTCATTTCTGAATGGTGATCTTGAAGAGGAAGTTTACATTGAACAACTTGATGGATTTTCATTGACAAATGGTAAAGATTTGGTTTGCAAATTAAGGAAAGCTTTGTATGGATTGAAGCAAGCTCCTAGAGATTGGTATGCTATATAGAACAAATGTCTTTTGAAGCTTGGTTACACTAAAGGTAATGCTGACAACAACTTATATTTCAAAGTGACTAATGAAGACATCCTAGTTATTGAAGTTTTTGTTGATGATATCATTTTTGGAGGAGAAGATGGATTATATAAAGACTTTGCTAATAAGATGCAGGAAGAATTTGAAATGTCTATGATTGGGGAGATAAAATTCTTTTTAGGATTGCAGATTTCACAGACTGATAAAGATACATTCATATGTCAAACAAATTACTTGAAGGAACTATTGAAGAAATTTGTTATGGAAAATTCCAGATCGGTAAGTACTCCTATGACTACAACTGATAAATTGACATTGAAGGATGATTCAACTCCTCTTAATCCGACAAGATATAAATCTATGATTGGAGGTTTACTGTATTTGACACAAACAAGACCTCATATAATGAATACAATATGTATTGTTTCAAGATTTCAGAGTAATCCTAAAGAAAATCATGAATCAATAGTGAAAAGGATTTTCCGTTATCTACAAGGCACAACAAATCTTGTTTTATGGCATTCTAAAGATAAATTTTTTTATTTATGTGCATACACCGATTAAAATTGGGCAGGAGATGTAGATGACAGAAAGAGCACCACCAACAAGGCATTCTTTCTTAGTAGCAGATTGATTTCATGGTTGAGCAAGAAATAAAGTTGCACATCATTATCAACAACAAAATCAGAATATGTTGCAGCAACAACTAATTGTATTCAGGTATTATGGATTAAACAAATGTTGAAGGACATAAAGGTAAAATTCAAAGAACCTATAATCATTTATTGTGATAATTTAGCATCAATTGATATATCTAAGAATCCAGTATTTCACTCTAAGACTAAACATGTTTCTATCAAATATAATTTTTTGAAAGAGAATGTTGAAGCAAAAGAAGTGAGATTGGTTTATGTGAATACTAAAGAGCAGATTGAAAATATCTTTACTAAGCCTTTTCCTAAGGAAACTTTTGAATATCTCAGAGAGAAGCTTGGGGTGATACCCTCACCGGTAGAGACTTAGACAGTTGATGATTGGCATCAAACTGACAAAATTAATAGAGAAATATTTTTCTAGATTTGATGGAGGAGAGCTACTTCTCAAGGGGAGTAGTTGGTTAAAACAATTGGTTATTGTAATTGGTTTTATGAGTTGGTTGTATGTTTTGGTATTTGTATTTCTTTAGCATTCGATGTCAAAGGGGGAGAGATATCTATGGAAAAACATTATCCTATGGGGAGGGAGAGATTATTCTTTGGGGGAGAGATATATATTCTCTGCATTTCTATTTTTATTTCTGGTATTGATCTATTTTGGAGATTGTTGGCATTCTGTTTTGGCACTTAGATGTTTTTCCATATTATGTTGCCATCAATGCCAAAAGGGGAGATTGTTGGTATTATGGATGTGTTGCATTGGTTTTGTCATCTATGTCAACACTTATCTTTTGGAGATCTTTGGTTATGTTGAACCGACAAGTTCAGTGACTTATGCACAGTCACCGGTATATTGCTCATCGACAGGTTATATTGTACACTAGCACTGAAGATGACTTGTTATCATCTGGAGATCACTTGGTTTGGACACTTGGATTTGGTATTTTAGTTATTGGTCTAATCGGGTTGACATATTTGTTGTTACCAGCAAATTGGTCTAGGTTATGGACCGACATACATTATCTATTCCAGATCAGCATGACATGTTATGGAGATGATTTAATTAATTGGATATTGTTGTAAATGTATTGAGCCGACATGATGCATCACATCTTGACTTATTTGTAATTGGTTTATTATAATATTCTTGGTAAAGCTGACCTACACATTTGGTCTTAGGCTTTGGTATATATGTAAGATCTCATTTGTGAGATGATGTAATAAGGTAGAAGGAAGATAATAGTATATGGTATAAGGTTTTGTAACATGGTATGTGTGAATATTGAAGATCATATGAGCAAACCATAGAGAAGGTTCAAGGAAGGTTTGAAGGTGATTATCAGAGCTTAACCGGTACTAAATCCAACATTGGAGATGCTACCTTGAGAAGTACATTATCATTGGATTTAATCATCTAAATGTAGTCAATGTGACTCCTATTTTTGTTATTGAGTAGTGAGCTCTAGGCAGTTGACCTTTCTGGATGTGCAGACCCCATTTGTATACACATACTATCAGCAGTAGTATCATCTGATTGTGGGTAAGGTTTCCCACCGCATTTTTTCCCCTTATAGGGTTTCCACGTACAAATATTTGTGTTATGTGTTATTGATGTTGTTTCTCTTTCTATCTTATGCATTGAGTTTCACTGGTATTAATATTAACTGCTAATCTGTCAACCGACATTAAGTTCGGTTTACTAGTATTAAGTATCAAGTTTGATTAAGTTATATTTGGGTTGAAATTAATTGACAATTGATTCACCCCCCCTCTCAGTTGCCTCTAGGCCCTAACAGGAACAACAGAAGGACTCAAATGGTTTTTAATAAACCCTTTATCTAAGAGTTATTTCACTTGTTTGGCAATCTCTTCATTTTGACTAGGTGTCATTTTATAAGCAGCTTTGTTAGGTAGATTTACCCTTGGTATCAAGTCTATTTGATGATTTACATCCCTCATTGGAGGCAAAAAATTAGGAATATCATCCCCTATAAATTTTGCATATTTCTTTAGTAGACCTTGCACTTCTTGAGGCACTTCACTCATTGGATCTACCTTAGCTTCATCTTTAGGCTTTAGCACTATAGCATTGCCCTAATTACCTTCTTGTTTTAATAATTTAAGGAACTCTTTACCACTCAGTAACATAACACTTGACCATACTTGTTTTTCCTCCTTTGGATCAGGTAATGGATCCATTTGATACTTCTTACCATTTTTGGTGATGAGATAACCGTTCTTTTCTCCATCATGACAGGCTTTCACATCATATTACCATGGACGGTCCAAAAGAAAATGACAAGCATCCATAGGAAATATGTCACATAGAAGTTTGTCTTTGTATTCACCAATTTCAAAGTCCACCCATGCTTGTTCATCAACTGAGACATGTTGATCCCAGTTGAGCCATGATACCTTATAGGGAGTGAGATGAGGCAGTGTTTTCAATTTGAGCTTATCCACCATTTCAACTGAGACAATATTCTTTGTGGAACTTGAATCCATAATTACCTTACAAATTTTACCATGTGATTTACAAGTGGTCCTAAATAGACTTTTCCTTTGTGGTGGCTCTTGAGCTTGGCGTATCTTTAACATTGTTCTTCTCATCATCAAATTTTCTCCATCTGTCACTGGCCCTGGCTTGCTAATTGGAGATGTCTCACTTTCAGTATCCTCCTCTTGCACTAACCGAGTCCTCCTTTCACCCATGCATGAGCTTGTTGAACTTGAGGCTTTTCTCGGGAACCTACTCATGGTATGTCCAACTTGGTTGTAGTGGTAATATCTACTGGTAAAGATTGTATTTCCTCTCCCTGAGCTTCCAAACCTACCCCTAAAATTGCTTCTCCCTCTAAAGGATCATCTATATGTTCCTCTTTGTGACTCCCCACTTCCTTCTTGGTTTTGATGTTTTTCATTTCTTGAAGCACTCTACCCTCTGCCAAAGGTTCTCTACCTCTGAAGTTCTTAACACCTCTATGTTTCTAATTTTTCTCACTTCTCCTTTTGATCTTTTCCTCTTCCCTTAATGCCAACTGAAAACACTTCTAAACAGTGTTTGGTGTGAGGATGTTTATTTCATCTTGTAGGTTTTTCCTAAGGCTATTCATGTATCTGGCCAATTTCTCCACTTCATTCTCACTTTTCCTAGCCCTCAAACTTAGCTTGTGAAATTCCTCAATGTATGTATTGATATCTAGTTCCCTCTATTTAAAATTTTGCAGTCTCTTGTGGATTTGAACTTCATAATCCCCTGGTAGGAATTGAGCTTTCATAGTTATCTTCATAAACTCCCATGAAATTATCTTTTTCTTACCTACTTGTACCCTTTCTTCTTGCATCATATTCCACCAAACAAGAGCTTATCCCCTCAATCTTGACTTGGCTACATTTACTCTTTTCTCCTCTGCTACCTCCTTATAATCAAAATGATTATTCATTGCTTTTCTCCAATCTAATAACTCCTCTCCATTGAGATTTCCTCCATAGGTGGGTAATCCATCCAAGTTATCTTTGGAGATGGATTTTTCTACATCCAAGAATAGTTTTTGGTCTTGAGGCATCACAACTATTGTCTAGTCATCCTCATCTTCCACTTCTTCATCTATGTCATCTCCCCATTCTATCTTAACCTTCCCATTCTCCTTCTTAGCATCTTGGGTTCCTTTACTTCCTTTCCGATCCTTCAATCCTTCTAGTATCTCTATCACCATCTGTTGGATGGATTTTGGAGTCATTGCCTTTGGAGGCATCAAACTTACTTCTCATTCCTCACATTCTAACATACACCAATGTTCTAAAAGGGTGGATCTGATACCACTCTGATGCAAAGATTCTTGGAGTTGCTCTAAAACACCTAGTTGTCTTTCTTGCTCTCTCCAACCCACTAGCTCCTCAAGCCCATCCAATGGTACTTGGTAAGGGTTCTACTAGTTAGACATACAAGGCTTAATCCACTTTGGCTTTCCTCCAAGGTATAGCCACTGATCTTTAACAATCAAACTTCCTATTAAGGATTCCACCTCAATCTCTAACACCACTTCCAAGGTCTCCAACAGCCTCTGCAAAGGATCTTAATTCTCCAACTTGTTCTATGTGTGTAAAATTAACTTACATAGTGTCTTTGATGTCTTTTAGGGATTTTTTAACCTTCAATCCCATCACCACGCTTTCTCAACCTCACTTTGTATCTATCGGGCTCCAAATAGGCCTAATGCAATTAGCCCTCCTATTACAGTTTTTCAGGTCTTAGTTTAAAATACTCCCACATGAGGCCACAAATAAATTACATATTTGAGTACCCTTTTCAAGGTTACAAACAATATTGCAAAATTCCATCTGGCTTCTCTGTACACATGGGGTTTCCAATATTGCCCTAGTTTTAAGGGTTTTAGGCCTATCTGAGTGACTTGCAAACATGGCTTTGGAAAGCTTCACCATTCTAAACATCTGCTAAAACCAATCAAGTATTCTTTAAGGGAACTCAAAGGGGTCTCCAACCATGGGTCAACTTTTCTTCTACCAATCCACATGTGCTCTAAAATTGCACATCTTCTACTATCATAGTCTCACAACCTCCTAGTTGTGAGCCTAGGGTATCATTGTAACTCCACCAAAAAGGTATGAAAAATAACACAACATACTCTAAACATATTTAAAGACCCTAACCTATCATTCCACATGATTTCAACTGGTGCCATTAGTGGATGCTCAGGTTAGAGCCATTTTGCTTAAACCCTACTTTACAAGGGTTTTACACCTAGTCACAAAGAATGGTTCTAATCTCTGCAACCAGACACAACCAAACTTGGATATCTACCTTTTTGGAAAGTAGATTCAACAATATTTCATCCCTTGTAAGTAAAATCTTTTGACAAGTCCGTACTAGACTGTAAAATACAACCAAACAAAAAAAATAGTTAAAACGGTGTAAAAACAAGATTTTCCTCTTATATCCAAAACTTGCTTTGCATTCCAAATCCTCCAACACGTACAATGAAGTTGTTTTAGCTTTAAAAAATCTGATTTAGCTAGTTGAACCAACTTTTCACTGCCAATCAACAAAAATGCAACTTTTTGCAAAATTCAAAATGTTGCTTAGCAACTTTACCTCTTTTTCATCCTAAGAATGCAACTTTGCACTCCAGTGTACTACAAGGCTCCAAAGGCCCTCTATGCACTCTAGGAGACCTCAAAACAATACATTGCACCCTATTACATAATGACCCTGTTCTAGTGTAGTGCACCTGGGATCAACATCAACATTACAACTTACTAGGATATCAATATCTTGAACACAACAAAAACTTGGATAGCTCAACCATGGCTTCATTGAGTCCCAAATGGTTGGTCCATTTATTACAACTTGAAAGACAATACAAAAGACTTAGAACAAACCAAAATTTTGAAAGGAGTGGTAGGTGCCTTGCACCAGCCATGAAGGCTTGGAATTTGGATTTTCAATGTTGGTGTGTCTAGGATGTTGTCTTAGGTGTTTGGAGTCTAAAAATGACAAATAATGTCCTTCAATGTGTTTTTATAAGGTATAAGTGGTAAATAACCAATGTTGTCCTAAGTTGCAAAATGTTGCATTTGTTGTCAAGCAACTTTTCAAAGTTGCCCATAGGATGCCAACTACTTCTCCAACAGTCCTAACTATTCAAAAGTTGGTTATGGACGTTAGAAAAGGTTTATATGCTTGGAGAACCATGGGAAAGAGAGAGTAGAAAGTTTTGTAAAGTTTGGTGGAAAAAGTGAATAGAACAAGTCTGATTTTTCCATAACAATGACATTTTCCATACTATCCATATGGGGTGTGAGATCTACTGATGAATTTTTTATTTTATTAGAAAGAGCCCTAAAATACCCTTCTAATGCATTTGGTTTGACCTCTTGAAGTTAAGTTTAGTGGAAGTTATCACCATTTTACCCTTTGCAGGTCTGAAACCCTCCATTTTCAAGGGTTACAATGCAAATGGGACACTAACTTGCAATTTACTCATTGGGATCTGATGGCCATTGCTAAAATACAAGTTAGGGGCATGTATTTTGAGATTCCAGAGGGGCGAGATCAGAGGAGTTGGTTATTAACCTTACCACCAAGCCCTAGTCTAAACTGTTTGAGGGTTTAGATTAGAATAGATGAGTTTCATTTAGTATACTAGGAGTAATGATGAGATGATGAGTTGAATTGATGGAATTGGAGTATTTGAACATAGAAGAAACCTCCTGAAGAGTTGGAACCTTCCTGTGATCCCATTCTCATATACCTCCTTTGTAAAACTGGTCTAACTTGATCAATTAGGCCTGTGACCCAAGTAGGTGTTGAAGAGTGAAGGAATAGGGTGGAATTCCAATATTTTGGAATTTTATATTAATCCCAAAAGGGTGTCTGAAACCTAAATTTGTTTAGGGTGTTATTTGGTATAATTTGGAGAAAAATCCAAAAAGACAGTGAAATAGGGCTACTAATGGGTAGGCCTAACCGGTACGCCTGTCTAAGCCTCAAAAGCCAATACTTGCTTGGTGCTCCAAAATAGAATTGTGGGAGATCTTGATAGGTCTTAGGAAGTGTGTAGAAGTGTTTTTCCATCCCTTGTTAAGGGTAAGAGTCTGATTTCACACTTGAGGTGTTGTTGTAGCCTTGAGTGAGACTTAAGGGATAGAAGACCAAGGTGTGTAGGTGGGTTTATCACCTTACTGCTGCCAACCTCTACATTAGGTGGTATCAAAGCCTCAGAAGAGCCTTGGGGAAGAATAAGAAATGGAAGATGCAATAGAGAATAGTGAGGAGATTCCCACTAGACCAATGACAAACATGGAGTTGGCCAAGATAGTGAGGTAGCAGACGACCGAGAATAAAAATATGGAGGAGGAGATAGAAAGGTTGAAGAAAGACCAAGCAATCAAGGGAGTTGCATCTGCATCTGATGGAGAAGGAGAAGAGGAAGAAGAGAGACTATTGATGCCAGTAGATCAAAGGCAATTTGTTGAAGCCCTCAATAGGGTAGGAAGAAGAGACAATAGAGAAGAACTACCTACATTCTCTAGAAAGATGAACCCAAAAGAGTGTATGGGTTGGATAGAAGCAATGATCAATTATTTTGAATGTGAAGAGGTACCTAAAAAACAAAGGGTGGAGGTGGATAAATCTAAAATGAAATGTCCAGCTCTTAGTTGGTGGAACTTTCTACAAAATGAAATAGATGAAGAAGGAAAGAGACCTATAACCTCATGGAAGAAGATGGAGATAGAGATCAAAAGGTAGTTTGTGTTAGAGTATTCGGGTATTTACTTGATTAATTAAACATTCTTTGTTTAGTTATTTAAGTTCCCTTTATCTCTTTTACACTTAAGCTAGCTTTAGGTGCATATAATTAATTATTTTAATTAATTATTATGTGCAAACCTAGGTTTTCCCTTTTTAGGGTTTCTTGACCTATTAAAGGTTGAGTTCTTTCTTTTCATTGTAAGAATCACATTACATATTTTTGTGAATATTGAGCTCTCTTTTTGAGCATATTCTCTATGTTTTGTATGTTCTTCAGATTTTGCTTCATTGCTTCTCCTTGTAACAGGTTATTTGGCTTGCAGAAGATCTTCAGGCTCCTGTGGTGTTGTATTTTCTCAACTCCTATATGGTATCAGAGCTTGAATCTGTAGTTGCCTGTTCTTGTTTTGAGAATTTTTGCTTTGGAAGTAGATCTAGGGTTTCAGGAATTTTTTTGTGTACCTAGGGTTTGAGCTTTTTTTCTGAGCACTTTGGGCCTAAATGGACCTCACCATCATGCTCAGAAGGCCTGAAAACCCCTATCGTCATATAAAATTTGACCTATTTTGGTTCCTGAGCCTCTGGGAGCAATTTTTTTTCTCAGATCTAGGTCGTACGGCCCTGGCATGCAGATCGAGAAAAAAATTTCAAAAAAAAAAAAAAAAAATTTGACTTTTTATGGCATGCAAGCCAAAATTTTCTTTTAAAAAAATCTTTGAAAAAAAAAAGGGCAAATAGTTTTTTATTTAAAATTTTTTGGAAAAACAAAAATTTTGGGGTTCCCACGGTACGCAGGGTACCCTGGGGCCCCTGCAGCTGTCTGTACGGCTCCTACCACTGCCTACCCTCGAGCTCCGTGTCGCCATTTACCGACACTTCTGCCAGCTGCTGCATGTCACCGCTTCGGCCCCCGCTGGCCAGCTCTCGCCACCGACCACTCTCTGCCCGGCCGCCCGCCGCCGGTCTCCCCGCCCGGCTCCGCCTGCTCTGCGCTTTGCTCTAGCCCACCACCATCTGTCATTGCCAGTCTCCTCGCCTGTAGCTCAGCCTAGCTCACCCGACCGCCGCTTCCCTTCCGGCCGCCGCCTCCCTGCGCTACCGGCTTCCAAGTCCTCCCTGGCCCCAGCCGCCGCTTCCGGCCACCCTCCGCTCCGCTCCTCGGGCGGCATTTTTTTCCGGCCGGCCACCGCTCCACCACCCAGCCACCACCGGTGCGCCACCGGAGCTCCGCTCCCTAGCCACCGGACCACCAACAGGCCACCAGACCCCCATTTTTGGCTTTTTCAGGGGGGGTTTTGGTTTTTTGGCCCTATCTTGGGCATATGGAGTTAGATTTTGGCAAACGAATAGGCATCAGAAAGCTAGTTCCAAGGCCGACCTCATGGTGTTGGTAATTTATTCCAATTTTTCTGTTTGACTATGTTTTTTTATAGTCAAAGTGAGGTCTCTTTTTTGCACTCCAGGAGACATAGAATGAGCATCCGAACTCCGTTTTTCAAAAACTTTATATTTTCGGAAAGCGTATTCTGTGTAGTTTCCAGAAATATGAGTTTTTTTTCCAGATTCTACTCCATACATATTTTATTCAGTTTATTGTTTTTCAGCACTCTAGTGGATATTGTGGTTGTTTCAGGTCCTAGGATCTCTTTTCTGAGTAGGGTGTCTCTGTTTTGATTCTCGTTTCTATTTCTAGTCTTCTTATCATTGTAGCTTGTAATTATACAAACGGATTGAGATAAAGTGCCATCATGCATTGTTTACTTGGAATCTTGCATATCTTGTGTCTTGTTGTACATGCACTGTTGATCAAG
The DNA here is from genome assembly GCF_030272615.1 of Cryptomeria japonica. NCBI lineage: Eukaryota > Viridiplantae > Streptophyta > Pinopsida > Cupressales > Cupressaceae > Cryptomeria > Cryptomeria japonica. The sequence goes on along the minus strand of NC_081408.1, from coordinate 551,164,830 downwards.
TGCCATGAGGGGGTTGATGTTTGCCTTTGTTTGCCATCTTCCTTTGTCAAGTGGGTGTTCCTTCCATGAAATTTGCCTCATGATGATGTGTCTTAGCACCTTTGATGTTCTTGGTTCTTTGTCATGCAGTTGTTTTTGGCTGTCCTTTTCAATATTCCTGTCTCTCTCCCACTTTCGCATTATGGGGAGGTTTATCCTATTGGTTCTATTGCTTCCGTGGTTTGATTGATCAGCTCTTCAGGCTTTGGTTTCTCATGCCATCTGTATCTTCGATTTCAGTTGTTTTGCCTTGTTTGCCTCTTGATTCGAGTAGTGTCATTTGAGGGCACTCATGCAGATTACAGTCTTCTCTACCTGGTCATGTTCTAGTTCAGTGGATGTTCTTCAGATCAGCAGTTATTCTTCGACAGAGTTTGCATGTTCTTCATGCTTTAGTGGTGTTCTTTTATCTCTTTTTGGAGTAGAGTTTTGTTCCCACGTGGTTTTCTCTATTTCTCCAGTTCATAGAGATTTCATTGTATTTGGGTACCTGATCAGGCCTTGTTGCCGGGACCCATCTTTATTGCTTTCAATAGCTGTTCTAGGTTTTAGCTTCTCCCTAAGTCTAGCTTAAGGGGGGGTGTTAGAGTATTCGGATATTTACTTGATTAATTAAACATTCTTTGTTTAATTATTTAAGTTCCCTTTATCTCTTTTACACTTAAGCTAACTTTAGGTGCATATAATTAATTATTTTAATTAATTATTATGTACAAACCTAGTTTTTCCCTTTTTAGGGTTTCTTGACCTATTAAAGGTTGAGTTCTTTCTTTTCATTGTAAGAATCACATTACATATTTTTGTGAATATTGAGCTCTCTCTTTTTGAGCATATTCTCTGTGTTTTGTATGTTCTTCAGATTTTGCTTCATTGCTTCTCCTTGTAATAGGTATTCAGCTTGCAGAAGATCTTTAGGCTCCTGTGGTGTTTTATTTTCTCAACTCCTATAGTTTGTACCTGAGGACTATGAGATAATCCTACACAAGAGATTACAAAATCTAAGGCAAAGGGATTTGGATGTTAGTACTTACACTGAGGAGTTCCACAAGATGACCCTCAAAGCAAAGATGCTTGAGAGTGAGACACAAAAGCTAGCAAGATACATGAATGGTATTAAATTCAGTATTCAAGATGAACTAAGTTTGTTCAACCTTGAATCAGTATCAAATGGCACTTAGGATTTGTGTATGTGAAAAGTGGATTTGTGTCTGTATCTGTATCTGAATACACAACACTTCAATTAAGTCATTAGATGCATGGTTAGTAAATCAATAATCAATAATAAACAATAAACCATTACAAAGAGACCTATTTCCTTCTAGTAGATGCGAGTTTAGTCTTGCTCTTAGTTTTCATATGCAATACTAGTGACCAGACATCACCTAAACGAAGGATTTAATCTATATGAGCATGAATTTGAGCTAAATGAATGCAAGACTATGCTAGATGAATGCAATACTTAAGCTAGATATGCAAGATTAATCTAACATGATTTAAGCTAGATAAGCTAGATGATCTAATAAGGATGCAATGACTAATATGTAATATCTCAATGCAAAATCTCAATGAACCTAGAGAAAAAATTGTTAGGATTCCCACAGATACTGAGAGGGGGGGTGAATCAGTATCTAACCGGTGAATTGAATTTCTTAACTTAAAACATGTAGAACATATTATAATAGTGTACCGGTATGCAAGAAATAATGCAATAATTAGAATTAAAAGCAACCACATGAAAAACACACCATAACACAATGATTTAATGAGGAAACCTAGTGTGGGAAAAACCTCGGTGGGATTTGTGACCCACAATATTCACTTATTGGACAATAAGAGAATATTACTGCTACAAGAGGGGCCTGCATATGCAAAAAGGCCAACTACCTAGAGCTCACTGCTCAATGGGAAGTCTCACTGACTTACAATGATGGATTATACAAATCCAGTATCTTGTACTACTTTAGAATAGCATCTATAATGTCAGATGCAGTACCGATTTCTACTCGGCTTCTTACAAAAACTCTTAACCTATAATTCAAATAATAGGTCTACCTTATTTTTCCTAAATATGATTTTTTTTTCTTACTTACAAATGTTCTACAATGATCTCTCTTATATAAGAGTCATTTTACAATGATCCCAAGTCGACTTACAAAGATTTTACAATAATAAACAAAATACAATATAACAAAAATCTTGTCGGCCTCTGTGCCGGTATGCTTCCTTTCTCTACTAGTGCCGATGGTCTGAGTGCCGGTGTAGAGTCTGATCTTGTTAGTTCCAGTGTAATACCTTGCCAGTGTAATGCCTTACTAATGCCATAGGATTATAAGGTTGCCATCAATGACAAAACCTTCAATCACCTATAATGTCTCATTGGAGTGTGCATATACCAACAATCTCCCCCTTTGGCATTGATGGCAACACTCATGAGAAAATTCAAAAGTGTATCCAAAACTGTAATCCAAAAATGTTTCCAAAAATATGTTACCAAAAATATAAGAGCTCCCCCTGAGCAGATAAGTCTTTTGCTGGTTATTTTCTCATACTACTACTCCCCCTTTGGCATCAATGACAAAGGTTGCCAAGATGTTAGTAGAGTTGTAGTCTCACTCAACCTTGTAACTGGGTAGTTACAATTAGAAAACGATCTGCCAAAATCAAGTTTATACTTTCCATAAACTTCTTGCTGTCCTTTATTGCTGTCTTTGTTCTTTTAGTTGTACCAGTGAGGTGCTGCATATGTTTTGCCGGTGTTCTCTATCCCTATACTAGTGCCCAAGATATTTCCTTCCATAATGATGCGAGATAGTCCAGTCTTGGACTCAATCTTAGTCTCAAATGTTTTGCCTTATTTATTATTTTCTCCTTTTCTCTTTCTAACTTAAGTAATTCTTCCTCAAAACTGGTTATCCTTTGCTCAAAAACTGATAAAGTATCAAGTGAGTTAACAAAATTCTCTGCAAGTTTATTGATTTCATCCTATACCTTGCTCATTTTCTTATCTATGTCTACTGTCAAAAAGTTTGTCTTGCAAGTATCTTTATACAGAGTTTTAAATTCCTTTAATAAGTTACATAGTTCCAGTAGAAGTGTGTCAAATTCCCTAGTACACTTCTTTATCTGATCTTCAAAGAATTTTTTCTTTTCAATTTCTACCTTATTCTTCAATGTCTCTTCCTTTATTTGCTCAATAGTCACTGTGTCATCAGTGATGTATTTACACAAAGTATCAAGTTGTTTTAAAGAATCCTTATTGTCTCTGTTACAGTTAGGAGCTATTAACTTCAAAATTGGGATTGTGTCATCTATAGCTTTATAATCCTATGAACTACAATCTATTATCTTTTTGATGGAGTCCAAAAGTACTTTAGTTACATTTGTTGATTTGTAACCTGTTGAGGAGGAGCCAACATTCTAAATTCTGCCGGTGGAGGAAGTAACCAAGCTTCCAGTGACCTCTGGTAGGTCAGTCCATGTTTCCATTTCTTTAAGCAATGGTTTTTGATCTTCTCCTGTTGTCAGTGGCACTGTTTCCATGTGAACCTATTCCTATTTCAGAGCTTGTTGCTCTACTTGTCTCTCTATTTGTTGGTCTATTTTAGTCTCAGTCTGAGTCTCTACCTGTTGCTCTATTGTATTGTTAATGCTGTCAGTTGCCAATGGCTCACTAGCCATATCTGTTTTGCCGGTTGTTTCTTTATCTATCACAATGTTGACCTTTTGTGTATCAACATCAAATGTGTACAGTACCTTAGGATTAGGATTTGTATCCTCTATGTCCATACTCTCATATGCTAGTTGATCTTCAGTAGTTTTTACCGGTGATGCAATTTGAGGTGGTGGGGATAAGTTATCTTTGACTTTGATACTCGGAGGTCCACCAACCTTTCCTTTTCCTTTGTCTCTCTCCTTTTGGTATACCTTTATTGGTTTGGGGTTCCTATATTCTTCCTGTTTTTCTTTCTTAACAAGAAATGTCCCATGCATTTTCTATTTCCTCTATTACTTCATTCACTCTTCCAACCATTAATGCAATATGCCAGTGTGCAGTAGAGAATACTGACCGGTTGGCTTTTGCAATAAAGTCATCTATCTCCTTAGGTGAGTTTATTGGATAAACAACAAGTAACTTTTCAATTTTGATTTTCTTATCAAGCTCTACAACAACTTGTCTTCTTGCTTCCAGTCTTTTGAACAATTCATCTGGTAGATCATCTATTACTTCCATTAAGAATTTCTTATAGATGTCCATGTGTAAAATAACACTATTTTCAGCTTGTTCTTTGTCATCTGCTGACAATGTATCATAGAACTTTCCTATGTTTTTGAGTTTCCCTTCCTCTGTGATTTCATATAGCAATTTGTCAAGAGGGGCCAAGTTTTGTTTAGTCTTCTTCTTCTTTGGTGTCAACTTTTTCTTTGGTGTTGTCTTTCTAACCGGTGACCTTACTGCCTGTTGTATTTGTCTAGTCCTTCTAGGTGAAGGTGTGGATGCTGATGAAGGTTCCCTTTTCCTTACAACTCTTTTGAAAGCTGCAGGCATGTCACTCTCTAAAGAAGTAGCTACCGATGATAGGTGAGTCTCAGGCTATAGAATTTTTAACTCATCCTCAGTAATACCGATTTGTTTTAATACATCTCCTTTAATAGCCTTAGTCTGTCTAGAACCTCTTCTCACAAATGCTTCAACCTTTTTCACTCTCTTCTTAGATTGAATTTCTTATTTAATGGTTTTAGCACTACTAAATACTTCTTCCTTCGGTTCATTTGGTGCTTCCAGAAGTGCTTTAGCATAAGTTTCAATTATATGATCATCAGTCTCATAACCCATCTCTGTTACCCAGATTGTTCTTCTGATGACTACTTCCATCCAAATCTCATCCTTTTTTATTACAAAACATATATCATCTTTGTATTTGTTGACAATTTTTTGTGATAGTCTAATTCTTTTGTTCATCTTGACCTTTAGTGCTTGAAAATAGTCATGAATGTTCTTTTCTTTGTTCTCACCCATGTTATTAAATAGGTCTGTCAACTATTTTCCTACCGATATATCAAATCCAAGATTCTTATGGCCAATACCGGGAACCTCTTTAGTTATGTGTAGCATCAAGCATACAAGTAGATTTCCAAATCTAAAAGTTCCTTTCTTATCCTTCTTGATTTTGCCTAAGTTATCAATCAACTCATCTTTTAACCATTCACACATATCAATTTTCACATTGTCTTTAACCATGTCATAAGCACTTTTAATGCATAAACTGGAAACTAAGTTAAGTTTGTTTGCATGAGTTGCTTTGTACCCTAAAATCATGCTAACAAATCTCATATTTATCAGTCACATCATTAACTCTCAGAGACCTTCTATCTGATGTTGCACCAGTTAAGATCATTACTAGGTCATTGGAGACCTTCTTGGTTTTGTCTACTCTGTTATCGATGGAAGTTAACCCTGCTACTGCTTTCATAGCTTCCTTTGTTATGTTGTGTACTAAATCAAGCCAAAAGAATGAAACATGTACCCTGCTTAAAACTATCCTAATCACCTCCTTGGGAAATTCGGGAATGCAAAGGATTTCAGTGAATCCTAGGGTTTCAACAATTTTATGTTCTGGTTTTACATTACCAGAATTGTCACATATAACAGTCTTATACATGGTTTTGATTTCTTCATCTCCTAATTCTTCTATGTTGCAATGAATATATATTTAGGGATCTTCTTCGAAAATAACTCCCTTTGGAATTTGGAAAAAAGCACCTACATTGTCATCTTTCTTAGCTACCTCAGGAACTAGTTGAAATACAGGCCCAGGGTGTTTTATAACCTCGACTACTATAGGGTTTTCTATGAATTCAGGTGCAGAGGAGGATGCCATGATAAATACCTTTTTCTGCCTTTTGGATGGATTGATTTCTAAAGTGCTTTGCCTCTTTGCTCAAAATCCCTTAGCTCTGCAAATTTCATGCTCTTCGAATGTTTGAAATCTTGGTGAAGTGAAATGGAACCAAAAAAACAAATTTATAATGTTTATTTTGCCATTTACCACATTTAATGCATGCCGGTTAAGTAGTCACTTAACATTGTCTGCTGGTATAGAAGTAATTTCCAACTTCTCACCATTTATGGAGGGAATTATAGAATATGTCTCATGATTTCCAAACCCTCAAGAAAATTTTCTTCAATTTGATGAAGAGCTTCCTGTCGGTGGATTATTACTTTGTCTTGCCAGTGAAGCATCACTCTGTCCTATCGGTGAAGCATTGATTGACTCTACCGGTGGAGGAGTATTCCCAACAATATTTAGGTCTGACTTTCTAATCCATTGTTTTGAGAATTCTCGCTTAACCTCTTCAACCTTTTCTTTACCTTTCAAGCTAGAACTTTTGTTGTTTGCCGGTAATCCTTTACTTCTACAAAATTTTACAATATGTCCAATCTTGTTACTTGTATAACAAGTCACATTATTCTTCTGAATAGCTTTCCCATAACCTATGTCGGTTTGTGTTCTACATTGATTACATAGGTGTCCAAATATTTCATAAACATAACATCTCACATTCATTCTGCAATTTTCAGAGTTGTGACCAACTTTGTTGCATTTTGAACATTGATTGGTGGGTGTGTTGATATTCTAATAATTTCTAGATCTACATTCATTTTCTCTATGACCATACTTATTAGAGTTAAAGCATTTTCCATTGAATTTATAAGCATTAGGTTGCCTTACCAATTTGCTATGATCTTGTGTGTTTGCAGTACCGGAGCTTTCACCAACTTCAAAGCCAATTCCAGAAGTGTCACCTTTAGGTTTTTGATTCTTCAGCAAGTTACCAAGTTCCTCTGAGATTTTCTTGAAAATTTCTTTATGTTGATTTGCAGTATCTAGCTCTCTTTCTAAGACTTCTTTCTGCCTCATCAGTTCATTGGAGTCATTCTAAGTGTGCATCAGATCTGTCTTCAATAAATCATTTTCATAGCTAAGTCTTGTGTTTTCATTTGCAACATCACTTAGTCTTCTAGTCAAATCTTCTTCATTCTTCTTTCTATCTTCAATTTCTTTACAAAATATCATAGTCATATCTTGCATCTCATTCTTTGTTGTCATGTTCTCTTGTTTCAACTTGTTTATCATATCATTAAGTGATTCCTTTTCATCATTCTCATTTTGCATCTTTTTACAAAGTTCTCTTCTCTTGTTTCTTGAAATGGTAAGATTTTCTTGAAGTGTTTGAATGATATCCTGAACTGCCTTTAGATCATCTTCTAGTTTGATATTTTTTAGTTTCTTTGCATCATAGTCTGAAAGAGCTGCTTCTAGTTGCTTCATCAGATTTTCCATATCTACCAGTGTCAAGATCTTCCTCAAGCTATTAGGCTTCTGAAAATAGAGGACCAAGCTCTGATACCAATTGGTAGGATTCCGACAGATACTGAGAGGGGGGGTGAATCAATATCTAACCGGTGAATTGAATTTCTTAACTTAAATCATGTAGAACATATTATAACAGTGTACCGGTATGCAAGAAATAATGCAATAAACATAATTAAAAGCAACCACATGAAAAACACACCATAACACAATGATTTAATGATGAAACCCGATGTGGGAAAACCTCAGTGGGAGTTGTGACCCACAATACTCACTTACTAGCCAATAAGAGAATATTACTACTACAAGAGGGGCTTGCACATGCAGGAAGGCCAACTGCCTGGAGCTCACTACTCAATGGGAGTCTCATTGACTTACAATGATGGATTATACAAATCCAGTATCTTGTACTACTTTAGAATAGCATCTATAATGCCAGATCCAGTACCGGTTTCTGCTCTGCTTCTTACAAAAACCCTTAACCTATAATTCGCATAATAGGTCTACCTTATTTCACCTAAATATAATTTTTTTTCTTACTTACAAATGTTCTACAATGATCTCTCTTATATAAGAGTCATTTTACAATGATGCCAAGTCGGCTTACAAAGATTTTACAATAATAAACAAAATACAATATAACAAAAATCCTATCGGCCTCTGTGCCGTTATGCTTCCTTTCTCTACCAGTGTTGGTGGTCTGAGTGCCAGTGTAGAGTCTGATCTTGTTAGTGCTGGTGTAATGCCTTTTCGATGCCATAGGATTGTAAGGTTGCCATCAATGACAAAACCTTCAATCACCTATAATGTCTCATTGGAGTGTGCATATGCCAACAAAAGCAACATAATAACAATATATTCGCCAAGATCCTTGAATGAGAGATGAGAGACTGAATTTATAGAAAATTCAGAAAGAAACCAATGGCTGAGATCAAATGATGATGAATAGTCAATATTTTTCAAGAGGAAGCACAATCCAGGTGAATTGATGTGATTTGCTGATTTTCTCAGTTTTAAAGGAAATTTAACTAAAATTTCTTGAGGTCATCCACCATTATCTTATAAGGCATCATTTTCTCATCTCTAGTCTGATATATATCATTGATTTGGTTGATGATGAGTTGAGAATATCCATAGATGTGTAATTCAACAATCTTCCATTCGATGGCCAACTTGATCCCATTTACCAAAGCTTCATATTTTGTAATGTTGTTTGTGCAAGGGAAGAGAATCTTGTAAGCTTTTGGGGTTGAATATTTTTGAGGAGTAATAAAAAGTATTCTAGCACTAGAACCATGTTGAGTTAAATACCCATCAAAGAACATCTTCCATGATCTTTGAGTAAGGTGCATGATTGATTCATCTAGAAATTCTATATGCAAAGGCTGACTATCTTCAAGTGGAGCATCAACAAGTTGATCTGCAATAACTTGTCCTTTGATGGCTTTGCATTCTACATATTAAATATCAAATTCTGTAAGAACCATGACCCATTTAGCCAATCTTCCTATAAGTGTTTCTTTGCTGAGAAGATATTTGAGTGGATCAATCTTAGCCACCAGCTTAATAGAATGTGCTAACATGTAGTGTCTTAATTTCTGTGATGCAAAGACTAGTGCCAAACAAGCCTTTTATATGAGAGTATAGTTCATTTAATAAGACATTAAGGTTCTACTGATATAATATATAACTCTTTCCTTTTTATTCTCGTCTTGTTGTGCTAGAAGTGCCCCCAATAATGTATTTGTAGATGATATGTATAGAATCAATGGTTTACCTTGAATTGGTGGCATCAATATGGGTGGATTAGAAAGATAGTCTTTGATTTATTTTAGATGTTGATCACAATCTTCATCCCAGTTGTATTGGACTCCTTTTCTTAATACCTTTACGAAGGGTTGAGCTTTTTTTGCTAGCTGAGATATAAAGCACCTTATTGATTGGAGACATCCTTGTAAACTTCTCATTTGACTGATATTCTTGGGCAGAGGCATTTCCATCATGGCTTGGACCTTTTAAGGGTCAACCTCAATTATTTTCTTTGAAATTATGTAACCAAGAAATTTCCCTGATGTTACTCCAAATGCACACTTTTTAGGATTAAGATGGAGCTTGAATCTTTCCATTCTATCCAGTATGAGACTTAGTTCTTGGATATGTGTGGATCTCTTCATAGTTTTTACTAGGGTGTTATCAACATAATCTTCCATTTTTTTGTGCATCATATCATGGAAGATAGTGCTTACTGCTCTTTGGTAAGTCTCTCTTGAATTCTTTACTCCAAATGCCATGACATTCCAGCAGAAGGTTCCCCATGCACATGTGAAGGCTATCTTTTCTTGATCCTCGGGAGCTATCTTGATCTGATATAACCAAAGAATCCATCCATTAATGAGTGCATCTCATATCCAGGAGTCATATCTACTATCATATCAATGTTGGGCAATGGAAAATCCTCTTTTAGACATGTTTTGTTGAGATCCCTGAAGTTTGTGCAAATCCTAATAGATTTGTCTGCCTTTGATACAGGTACTATGTTTGATATCCATTCTACATAGTCTATAGCTCTGATAAATCCAACTTTTAGCAATTTTTATAGCTTAGCTTTGACTAGTAGTGCCACATGAGGATGCATCTTATGGAGGTTTTTCTTGACTGCTTTAACTCCTGGTGTAAGAGAGAGATGATGCATGACGAGATCAGTATCTAGTCCTGGCATATCGGAGTATGTCCATGCAAAGTTGATCTTCTTTTTTGAAAAAAGGTTGCTGAAATCTTTTAACTCTTCTACTGATAGTGATTGAGATAAATGAATGATATGTGGCATCTCTTGACTTCTAATATTGATTGGTTGAGTTGGTTCAATCAATATTGAAGACCTTTCATGGAAGTGAATTGACAACATATCAAGTATATCACCTGTTAGTCTCAAAGTTTGATTTCCCTTCTATTCTTCCTGTAAGAAATAAAATAACTCTGTCTGCATATGAAAAGAGGTTTTGAGACCTTCTACACTTTGAACTTATCCAAAGTTCAGGTGGGTATACCTTATGTGAATACTTTCACATTTTAAAATTCAGATCCACAGTAAACCAGTGCTAAAAACCTATGGATTTCATCACCTCGATGAAACTGAAACACTAAAAGAAAAACTTGTATTCATTTTTAGTATTGATCTTCAAGAAAAGATAGAAAAAAATCCTACAATCCAATACCAGTGCCTTATCCAAGCCAAAAAGTCACCTAAATCAAACAATAATTTTCAAAACTGAACACTCTCATACAATCTCATCATCTCGGTTTTTATGAACCCCATACATGCCTAACATATACATAAGTCCTCTCCCATTTAACTAAAACAATTCATCAGATTCATAGAAACAAACAATAGACTTGTTGACAGAAGTATTTCATGCACATTTAATCCCTCTCCTGAAGAGAAAATCTAGAAATAACGTCTATAAGATTGCCTTACAATCCATGCTCATTCGAACAATCCTAGATTTTCCAAATGATACCAGCAAAGTAAAGAATGCACACCAGAAGACAAAGAAATTTTAGGCCTAGAACTTTGATCTATATATTCATATTCATTCTTGAAAATATTAAATAACTCAGAGTAATCTCCTTAAAACTAGAAAAAAGGCCCTAAATATAATTTGCCAGAGGTTCTTTACAAAATTTTTGAGATCCTTTTTCTAATAGTCATGGTATCCATTTATAATATCATGGATTTATACAAGCTTTAGACAAACCTAAGAAATGTTTGTTACAAATTGCAATGTTCTCCAAGAAATAGTTATAAGTCCTTTTCAGTATCAACAGCCTCTTCAACTTGTTGTCCTGTTGCAACATCTTCTAACTATTTGGGAACTTCTTCTTTTTGTCCGACATATTTATCCTTCCATTCCTAGAACATGTTATCATTCGGCCAAGAAAAGATAACAATCTTCTTCTTCACTCCTTCCAGCCTTTTCCAAGTGACTCTCAACTGCATAATCTTTGTCTCTATGAAACCATAATGTGATTTTACCTTTTCAATCTCTTCAATTGTCTTGACAAATAAGGATGTGTCATCAGTGTTAATGATTTCATTAACCCTTTGGGATAATTTGTGATCCATCTCTTCTAGCCATGGCTTCTCCTCTTTTAACTAAGTAGGACCAGCAAAACCCCCTGTAAACAATTCATACTTGTGATCAGAATATTCCTTTCTATATAGTTGGGCTTTCCTTTTTACACCTGCTCTTTCTTCTGATAGTATATTCATTTCTTTTATGAATTCACTAGTGGACCTGAGATTGTCATTTGCCTCTGCATCTGCATGGGATGAACACATGAGCTCTAACTCCTTACCTCTAGGCATCCACTTATTAAGAACTGGTTCCAAGGTGGTTTCATCCTCTCTTAATTTGGTCTAAATATTCAGAATCCTCTTCATAGAAATGTGAATGACAGAGGGCCTAACTTAATCAGCAAACTTCAAAATTGTGGCTTTTACCTTTTCCTCATATTTTCTTGCAAATAGGGCTTGAGCCTATTTCAACTTTTCCAACTCATGTTGAACAGTTTCAGCTGACTAGAAACCAGAAAGCATAGGAGAAGGGGGATATTCTATGATAGGGCTCATAGGTGGAGGTCTTGCTGGAGAAGAGGCTATCATAAGAGTAGAGGATTCACTTGGATGGTGTTGACCTGCCAACTGACCCTGAAGTCTAGCAATAATACTGTCTCTATTGGCTATTCCTTCTTTGGCCTCATTGTAAGCCTTTAAGATTGTTTCCAATTTTAATTGGAGATTAGCCTTTTCTTTTGCCTCTTTTTCTGCCACTACTACACTGAACTTTGCAGTTTTCAAGACTGTGCTTGTAGCTTCCACCACTCCTGTATCTTGGACTCTTTTTACAATCATGCCTCCTTGGAGACTAGAATCTGATACATCTTTCCTTCTTTTATTTTCATCCTTCTTTAGTGACCACATGACTAAAGTAGCATTATCTCTGTTGAAGGTCACTCCTTCCATGGGTTTAGTTTCCTTCCCAACTACTTCAAGTACCAGAGCATCATCTATATCCCACTTAGGGAGGATTAAAACACCAGCTTTTGATACCATCTATCTTCCCTTTTCAGGAGTAATGGTCTTAAATTATTCAATCATCTCTTGTTTCACCTCTTCCTCCACTTGAGTTACATCTCTGTGAGGCTGCTCACTCTTCCTTTGTTCACATCTAGCTTTAAATTGTTCCATGTTTTTCTTCCATACAAATTGCATGAAGGCCCCTATTGTAACAAAGTTACTATCAGCCAAGAACTCCTCACTAGCTTGCTTGACAGTTGGGTCCAGCTCTTTACCTGCGAACTCACCTTCAGTCAAATTCATTTCAGCACTAGGTGGCTCTTCTAGCATCCCCTCTTGTGTCTCCTCATATGTATAAGCAATCTCCCCGACACTCCCTAACTGTAACAACTTCTTGGCCACCGCCTGCTCATATCCTATGTGGATGGGGGATTGAGATGGAGAATACAAAAGCTCATTGGTTTGCACTTCCTTTCCCACTCTTTGCCTTTTAGGGGAGTCTTGGATGTCAATGACATCTTCAATTTCTCTTTTCCCTCTTGAAGTAGAAGGCTCACTAGTCACTGGCATCATCACACTATATTCTAATTTCTTATGCAAGACATAATCACCTGGTGGGATAGCCTTAGCAAAGCAGGCTTAGCTAGAACCAATTTAACCCTGTCAGGATCATTTCTCATTATAGCCTCCCTTTTTTCTTTCAAAGTTTGCATGAGGTCTTCAAAATAAAGAATTAAGAATTTTATATTTTCCTGAAAGGGATTGAAACTAGAAAGAGGGTTATAACTGCTATCAAACTGATGAATGAAGTCAAGAGCCCTTTTATATGCAACCCACTTCTCTTTCCTCAATTCTTGCTCATCCAAATTGAATTCATTCCTAATTAGATCTTCAGGGAACTGAAATTGGTGAGGCCTACCTTTAAAAACTGCTCTTTGTTGGGGCTCATTGAAAATTGAGTCAACTTTTGAGGCCCAATTCAAATTTTTGCTTTGCATTTCCTAAATGAGTTAGTTTGAACGGCCTAGTTAGAGAGTGTAAAGTGGAGCCAGTTGATTTTCAGGGGGTAAGGCTTTGGAAACTTGTCCTACACCTTTCATTTGGCCTATTTAGTGATGTGCAACTTTCAGAATTCAGTTTGGATTAGTTTACCAGGTACCCATTTCAAGGGGTGAGCTGAAAGTGCATTTTAGGCACAAATGCAGATTTTATTGAGTAGCCTACTTTTAGTGTTTGTATCTTTTGCCCTATTTATTTTCATGAATAAATTCAGAATGGATTCAATTTTATGCATAAATGTGAGTTAGCCTACAAAGTTTCAAGTCTTAATGAATCCATTTGCTTAGTTTTTGAAGATCAATCCATTTGCAGTTTGTGTGGCTTGACTAGTCCCTGTTTCGACAGCTAGTTGGAGCCCTCTTCCATATAAGTGTAAAAGTTGTCTCAGTAAGTGTTATGATGTAAGGCCTTCCCAAAACCAATCTTTGAGTTACTTAGTTGACCATGTTTGACCTATTAATAAATGCTTTATAATTCAATAGAATGGACTATGTTAGGCAGATAGGTTTGTGAGAAAAATAATTGAACCAAGTTATAGAGTTATCGCACCTAGTGGTGTACTTTTGATGTGTTATAAAGTTGAAATCCTAAAAGACCCATTGATTGGATAATCTTGATTTAACATATGTCAGCTATGTCTAGATGTAGAACTTATATGATTCTGTGATTGGGTAACATTGATGAATGTGGATGCTTCATTTATATGCTTTATAAATACAAAACTCTATATGATTCTAGAATAGGATAAATTTGAGAGGAAGTATGTCATTATTAGATTTGCAGGACTTTACTATGATGATAGAAATAGGAATGCATGTTTTAATGTATGGATCAAAATTATGTGAATGATGATAATTGTTATGAGGAGTTATTTGGATGAAAGATGTATTGATTGATAAATGTATGTTGTATGCAGAGTGTTGTAGTGCATTATTATTCATGTGTTTTATATTATATGAGATTACTTGGAAGAACTAATGTGTGAATTGAGTTGCACAGGAATTATCCATGTGACCATGGAAATATTACGGAGAACCAAACCTAGACTTATGTATGTTCGTAAGCCAGGGGTTGTCTATTTGGAGAGACAACACCCCATTTGTGTTGTATTTTATTCGTAACAATGTATGTTGCATGAGTGTTAAGTGTCATTTAAATTTAATGTGTAAAACCCACAAGAGACGATTTCATGTTTTAAATTGTAAAAGTGTTTTATTTGTGTCACTTGACACATGTGTGGATTTAAGTTTAAATGTTTTATTTTTGTCTCTTGGTGGGAAAGTGTTCAACTATAGCTTTTTCAAATAATATAACATGTTGTCATAAATACCTTGGGAAAGGAATCTTTGGAGAGGTCAACATATGTTTGACCCGAAAATAAACTTCAGAGGGGTTTAAAATGGGTTAAATGAACACCTAGGGGTAGTTTAATAGGGTTTCCTAAAGCCCATAAGGTATACCTAGGGGTTAGGGGTAATTTTAGGCAAGTTTCTACTTTTAAGTGACCTTTTTGACACTTTAAAAATTGGCTTTTCTGAGTTGTGCGAAAATTGAAATTAGAAGTTTGATCTAATTGAAAACTTTCCTATTCGAATGAGAGTCTTTTTCCCATTATGTCTTACTTTCCTTTTTGGTTTTTAGAAACTTGTGAGAACTCAAAGAATGAGTTTCTTAAGCAAGAATTTGAAAATTTGAGGGTAATCACCCACTCTCCATTTTTGGAGACAAAAGAATTTTGTAAAGAAAAAAAAAAAGATAGGATTTTTGGTTGGAGAATTTTAGCTAAGGGTAGAAAGAGAAGAACCGTGGAATTGGGCTCCTCATCCTCAACCAAACTATACTACCTTTTGGGTAGATTAAGGTTGGTCGTAATTATCATATATGGATTTCTTATTGCATGTGTTTGTAAGTAATGTTTGTGAAAAAGATTTGTTTTCGTGCATGCTCTCTTGGAAATTTATTTGGTAAATTGTTTTATACTTTGTATGTGTGTTTGGGAGTAATCAAGATCTCCTACTCTTGGGAGAGAGGAGGATCTTGTGGGTGGTAGAAGTGACAGCCCTCGAGTGAGAGACTCTCGTTATGAGAGCGATCACAAGGGAATTTGTGTGACCCTTGCTGCATGGCTTGTTTATGCATTGGGGGTCATAAGGAGGGAAATAAGGCATGAATGCCTTGGGGGGCATAAGGAATAAAGGGCTGATTATGTTATACTTGATGTATTTTGGTTGCCATGAGGTGGCTATATGCTTTAGTTTTCCATGAGGTGGCTATTTGTTTTGCCATACTTGTAGTCTCCTCAGGGTACTTGGTCCACTACCACCCTTGTAAGGACATCACAAATGTGTGGTGTAGTGTAGCCTGAGTTGGGAGTGTGTTTTGAGTTTGTGAGTATTCTGTCTTCTGTGTTGCATGCTTGTTACCTGTCTAGGGCTTGGTTCTCCGAGCTCGGGGGTGGCTACTAGTTAGCCTAGGCTGGGAGGTGAGCACTCCATGGTCATCTCTTTGTTTTATTTGCAGGTTGTTAGAAGAAAATATCAGGACATGTAGATATGGCTGGAGTTAATTATTGCAAATTTTTTTTTGTAAATGTAATTAATATTCTTTGAAAGTCCTCATCTATTTGAAATGAGAGACCTATTTGTAAAATGACAATAAAGACTTGGGAATATGTTTTAAAGATATGTGATATTTATTTATGTTATATTGCAGAAAAGAAATGATTATTTCTAGTTTTTAGTTTTGAAATAAATATTTGTTGTGTATAGGATGCTTTGAAAAGAAAGAAATGTATTGATTCCCTTTATGCATTTAAAATCAAGATATTAGAAAAGAAATGGAATAGATCTACCTGCATGTAGTAGGTTGGAAAATAAAATAAAATCTAAAATTTAGATCTATACATGGAAATGTCATATTTAGTTTTATTTAAATCTGTCATTTTGTTTATTGCAGAAAATAAAATAAAAAAAAGATTTATTATAGTCATTTCTAAAGTTTTATTTTAGTTTAGATTTAACTAGTTGCTCTTAAATTTATTAAATTGGTCATTTATATAGTTGCTGTTAAAATTATTAAATACTGTCATTTGTTTAGTTACAGAGAATAAAATCTATAGTTAAACAGATTAAATGAAATAAATAGAAATTCTAAAGTTGCTATTCTAACTGATTTAATTCTGCTTTTTACTATATTATGTCGATAGTAAATCAATATTTAAATAACCTATCTATTTCTTTTAGCAACTAGGATTTTGATAAAAAGGAAATAAATCCAATGAATCAAATCTGTAGAAATTATCCAATCTGCTAAATATGTTTCAAATTTTTTTTATTTTTCACAGAAAGCTTTTTCATAGAAAGCTTTTGTCCTAGACACCACATATATATAAACAGCTTTTCATGCCTATATGGAATATTTAAAAAATTCATTTCTCAGATATAAACATAAATAAATTTATTGTCCAATATATCTATATATATATATATATATATTAAATGTTTAAATGAATTCATTACTTAATAATAAACTTATTTGTTTAAAACTTTATTTTATAAAAAAAAATATTATTACAAAACAAAATCTTTTTTTAAAAAACAAATCTATAAAAAAAAAAAAAAAAAAGAATAAAAGAGGCTTTTTGTAATGATTAAAACAGAAAAAAAAATGCTTAAAATTCTAATTAATTTTGGAGGTTAACCTTTTAGGGGATTTTTAATGGAAAATATAATGAAATATTCTACAACATTATTATTATCATATTTGGATAAACATAGTTTAGAAGTTCAATCGGTTGAAATTAAAGCAAGGGGTAATGGGATAAATAGAAGCAAAATATTAAATAGTTGATGTTGGAAAAAGTAATATATAAACTTGATTTAAATTATTCTGATTCATTTTAGAGATCAAAATGGTTTTATTTTTATAATTAGACGGAATGATACCATATAGTAAAATAAATAATTTAAGAGGATATTGTAATAAAATTTCTCTATAAAAAAATCAAGGGACTAAGCCAGGCGTACCTTATTATCCCAAGTGGAGTCTTTCATCAGACAATTTAATTAACTTAATGATATTTGGCACCTTAATTTTATCTACTCAATTAGGCAATATTAATGAAATGAAATAGCAATAGTGTTAACATTTAGTAAATAATTGATATCAAACCCGGTCATTATATTAATGTCTGTTTAGTAGAAATGGATCCAAATAAGTACTAAAAAGCGCAACTGAAATGAAAGGAACTTTCGAGAGAACTTAATAACACCCTCATGAAAATTATTTGCTCTGCTTGATAATAGAAGTTATCATAATTGTTATGTTAGTATTTAATATCAATTAAGATTTTGTTTAGAACAAACTGTTAAGTTGTCACAACTATTTAAGTAAATGAATGCATGTAATTAAGTGCTTAAAAAAAAAAAAAATTGTCGGTTGTGTTTTGCCCAAAAGTTTGGGCATGACATATGACATAATGTTTCTTTCGGGTTAATTTTGGTATAAATGATGAGCTATGTTTCAAATTTCAAGCCTCTGTCAATCCATTTGAACGGTTTTCAAAAGGGTTCATTGAGCCATCATTTCTAGTTATCCGTACTTTCAGTGTTATATCAGTTAAAGTAGTTGTTTTTATGAGCACGCCATTTGCATCCAGTCAGGTTTTTGGTCGAACTGAGAATTCAAAGATTTAGTATGTACTTCAAGGTGCCTGTGTTTCAAATTTGAGGGCCTACGGAGGTCGTTTGATTTTTTGAGAAAGGCATCATGTGTTGCCAGAACATTGACTTCATCAGGTCCGCAGTGTCGACAAAGCCAGTTGGTCATTTTCACCAATTAATATCTCTTCGCTCGGGACTCATCTTGAGAAACCATTTGGTAGAATTTATGCTTGTATATCAGAGTACACACCTGTAAATTTTCAAGATCTAGAAAGGTGTTTCGACCACTTTGAAAAATACGTCTTCGCGATTAAATGCGAAAATGTGGCGTAATTGCCTGAAGGTTGCAAAATTCAATTTTATGATCCAAAAATGGTGTTGATCATTGCCAAATGTATGTTTAAGGTTCGTGAGGCATTTTGAAGGTCAGTTGCACAAAAACAAAAAATTTTTTAGTCGGACCCACTTTGGGGCCCAACCTGGCCCATGCCTGTGCATCAATTTTATGGTAAAGTGTTCTTCATGCATACTAATGTTGTTACCGCTTGCTCAATCTATATTATGATCCTTTGTGTCTCGTTACTTTGGTGAATAGAGTAAGGTGTAATTCCAATATGCTCCCTGCATGGTTTTTGAAAGGGGTGTTTTTTAAAACTTCAATCAAATGTAATTGGTTGGTGAAAAAGCCATTGGAAACTTTCAAGTAAATGAAAAGAGGGCAACATAAATTGCAAGCCAATTTGCAATTGACAGCGTGGAGTTGGGAGGCATTTAAACTTTAGCAAGATGCAATTATCAGGTGTAAAGTTCAATTTCCATGACAATTGCCAGCATTCTTCACTCCTAGCCATGCTGTTGAGAAAGCTTTATTGAATTTGAAGCAATGCTTTGGGAAAATGAAATACCAGTCAAACCCCCCTCATGTGCCTTCCCATATCCCTGCTGGCGGTGTCATGGGAGTATGTTTTAAAACCTTTATCAGTAAGTGAAGACAATGTGGCATGGCTAAGAAAGGGCAATGGAAATGCAAACAATAGTTTGACTCCTTGCATGGAGTTTTAGAGAGCAGCATTTGACCATAGCAAAGACAAGCAGCAGTATCATTCCTTGTGTAGAGGCTACTTGGAGGCCATTTAGAATTCAGAATAAAGGGGCTTCTATGTGGTGTTTGGAGGCCACACAAAGGATTTAAAAAAAAAACCTCATAGCCAATGCAATCTGCCAGTCCTCCCTCTCCGTGGTGTTGAAACCTCATCAAAATCTTCAGCAAATGCAAGTAGTAGGTTAAAAATGCTTGAGGCCTCCCCTTCCCATGTGGTAATAGCATTCAGAAATTTTTTCAACCAATTGTATTTGGCAAGTGAAGATACCAGCAACTCTCTTCTACGCATAGCATGACATGTGGATTAATTTTATTAAAAAAAATTTCAGACAAATGCAATGGGGAGGTTTAGAATCAGTATTCTCCTCTCATGTGTGGTGTTAAAGAAGACATTAAAAGGTTTTTCTACAAATGCAATGTGTGGCCATGAAAAGTCTCAGGTAAAACCTCCAGAAATCCATTTTTGGGCAGAACCATATATCCCACATTCGCTAGGAAGTGGGGTCTTTTGATACTTAAATGCAAGTCTCCACACATCTAATATGTCAAAGCCATCAAGGCTTTTGATGGACGGTGCCTATTGGGCACCCAAGGTAGACCCCACGTGCGTGGGCGTGGATCCCAAGATGATCGGAGGAGGTTACAAATGGCGACATGTGGACCCCACGTAGGCATGCTTCTCGAGGCAGATAGACAAAATTTTGCAGAGAAAGACCAACTTAACCAGCGAGCAGGTTTGGAGCAGATTGGTGGTCGGTGTGACTTCGCGAAGGCGAGATGCACAAAGGATAAGGGTTGCGAAATGGCAAAAAACTCAGGCAGATCACAAAGAGTTAAAGAGTGAGCAAGTTCGGAGGATCTGACGGCTTGCATGACTTCGTGACCCGAAGATGCAAGATCATTAGCCATTGCGAAATGGCAAAAGACAAGTGGTAGGTCTAGGTGGAAGTCCAACTCATGGGCCCTGTCCAGTGGTGATGATGTGGCGGCCACGTGGCAGTGACAAAGCGTGCATGTGGCGGTGATGAGGTGTCATCCAAGGTGGCACCTAGTGGATCCCATCGACCAATTAGGTACTAACACGTGGCAAAGCGTCAGAGCACAAAAGGGCCAAAAATCAAAGTTAAATGCATATTAAATATATAGTTCAAACTATATCAAAAAAATGAAAAATTTAAATGATGTGCACACATGAGGAATTAATTCGCTCAGGGCTCAATTTTTGGCCAAAATATTAAGTATTATATGTTTCCGGAAAGCTTTCAAAATGAGAAATGTAGCTATGTAGTTAATTTTGGCAAAGATCAGATATTTTGGGAGTAGTTTGGATGAGAATGAAATTCAGTTAGAAAGAGAGACACTTGGCAATTTCGGTTGCAGACTTAATTTTTTCCCTCTTCCTTCTTATTCCAATTTTCTTCTCATTGTAAGGGTTCCAGAAATTTGGAGAATGGATCCATATTTTCATGGCTTCCAATTCTGAGTTCTTTTCAAAATTGTACAGGGCAATGTCCTTTTCCATAGAATAGAGTTCTTTCTTGTTGTAGATGTTTTGTTGTAGGTTCTTGTGTATGTAAGGCATGCATAACTTCACATAGAATTCATCTCTGGATGCATTTCTTGTTGTTACAAATTGAAGGCCTTAAGGAGGTTTGAAGTTTGTCAATTTCAAAGAGGTTGTAGTGATTGTTGCAGGATTTCTTCAAGGAGGAATTTAAATTCTGTAATACATCATAGATAATGGGATATACATTTTTGCAGATCTGATGGTTTTGTGAATGAGCTAAGAAATGCATTTTTGTAAGGCATTGATGCAGGGATATTAATAATGAAGATGGATTTGCAGTACATGTTATCATTTATAGTTTGATATATGACTCTATTTCCCTTTAGATAAGGCATTGGTCTCACAAGTTTTGGGGATGTTCTTAGAGCAATATAATTTAAAAGACAAATCTATTTCCCTTCATGTTTTAGGGGTTAGTTTCCTATCCTTCCAAAGCTCTATTTCATCTACTATTTGTACAAGGTCTAGCCCATCTGTACGTATTACTTAAATTGGTGAGCTTGTGGAATGGTTTATCTGCTTTCTATTGATGTTGTCATAAGGTGTGTAAAAGGTCTACATCTTAAGCATCAAACGGTATATCCACCTAGGTTTTGCAGAGCCTAAAGAGTAGAAGGATTTAAAACATCCTTGTTAGTTGGTCCAGTTAATCCTTGGAAATCATAGTTGAGGTTGGCTACCTTTCAATAATTTGGTTGTAGATTACACTGGTTGTTGATTTTGTTGTTCAGCATAAAAAGGAACCAACAAAATGGCGACTCTGCTGGGGATAGAGATGTAAGAATTTTGTCAAGTCAAATCCATGAGTCTAGCCATATCCATTGGAGGAAAGAGTCATAAAAGTATTGTAAATCTGAAAGTGTTTTCAGATTTGTATTTATTTGCCTAGTAGTGTTGTGTGCCAAGTGTTGAAAATTTGTTATCCTTTTATCTTTGTGTGAGTCTAGATCTGTTCATGTTCTACAAATGGTTTTATAAATTCTCACAGCAGTGAGTGGCGACTCTGAAAGATCTTTGCACCAGTGTACACTATTGTAAAAAAATTAAAGGATTTGGTGAGCTTACAGCAAAGAGGTAACAGAGGCTTGGAGTTTTGAGATTGAAGGTCTCGGTCAAGGGAAAATGAAGTGAACAGCAACAACATTGATTATACCAGGTATTCCTCAAAGTATATATGAAATTATATGTTCCTTATAAGGTGAAAAGGTCACCATTGAAAGGAAAAGAAATTTAGAATTTACATACTTCATTGAAATAAGTTTTCAGTCAGAAATATGATGAGAATCGTGTATGATTCTGAAAAGTAGTGACTGCTTGTATTTTGAAAAGAATTTGTAAAACAATAAAGACATATCAACATAATAATGGTTCAATAGATGTTATAAAGCTGATGGATCTAGATGTAGTTCCTAGATCTGAAAATCCCTTGTCAAATCTGAAAGAAATTGATAAAGAGATTGCAATATGTCTTCAAGAGATCCAAGATAAATTTGTCTAGTTTTTAAGGAGAGTAGGGAAAAGAAAAGAAGAGTCATCAATTGTTTTTTATGAAAGATTTATAGCTGCATTGAATGAGCTTCCAGCTGATGCTAGACCCCATGAGTCTATTTGGATTGAGTTATTCTTAGAGCTTGATGAGCCTGACTCAGTTAATTGGTCTACTACCTTGAGAGAAGAAAGTGTTGTATGCATTAAGGAATAGATATATGAGATTGAAAGAATGAAATCTGAAAATGTACACAAGATTGAGGACAGTGAGGGAAATGAATCCGTGAGTGGATATTTCTCCTATGATGCTGAAGGTGTTTCTTATTCTCAGCATGATAGTTTAGATGTGTATTCAGAGAAAGAAGAAATTTGTGAGAACATAAGTAATTGTTCAACTAATCATGAGCCCTTTGAGGTTTCAGATTTTAATGATATGGATCACCTCGTTGTTAAGTTCAATCCACAAAATATTTGCAATCAAAGTTATGAAACTATGTTGCAACATATAGCAACACTTTATGAGCAGCATGATAAAGGTTATGATGCAGATGTAAGTTGTTGTAATGATGAAATAAATGTGCATAGAGACATGAGCATTGCTGATTCAATACCTTTATTAGATTGGGACAATGTTTACAGCTCAGAGGATGAAGCCAAGAAAAATGGAAATGAAGAAGGTTCACTAAGTAGTGAATAAATTTCAGAGCTACTAGCTGTTGATTTTCAGAGGTATGCATCCAAAAATGTGCCCAATCTCTCACACCCAACCAGTACATGTTTTGATACTGATGATTTTTTTGATGCTGTGAAGTATGATATGTATGTTGATTCTTTTTCTATATTTGATTTGAGTGATGGACAAGATGAAGATGCATATATGCTTGATAGATGTGGTAATGTAGATTCATATGTTGATATGAACTTAGATTTTGGTATGCATTGTGTGGATCTTGCTGTTAAAAGGCAAGACAAGTCTGAAAAAAATTTCCCTGATTTGCAAGTGGGAAATGAACCATTGTCAAGTGATAATCATGTGTTTTTACTTGTGCAAAGTGTTGATAGAAATTGTGATCAGCAAGACGAATTGCAGTCATGTTATGAGGAAGTTTTACTCTCTAGTTTGCAAGCCATAATTGTGGAAGAGTGTTCATGATTTGAGCAAACTAGCAATAGAGATGTGCCTGATGTTTTTAACTTTCAGAATAAGTTAGACCACTTTTCATTTCAGCTAGGAAAGAGTGGTAAAGAGTATGGCACTCTTATGTCACCTAGTGATCAGCCCTTTCAACATTCATTTGGTTTCCAAGGATTGATTGATTATGAACATGATGATTATGTTTTATGTGATCAGCTGATTAGAAGTGGAAGTGTTTTTGATCAGGTAGATAATAATGAAACTTTTATCTTACCTCTAGTTTGTGGAAATGAAAATCATGTTTTTGACAAAGGTAAGAATTGATTTCAGTTTTGATGGCCCAACACCATTTATAAGTTGTATATTTTGTACAGTTGCTTTGTTTCAGTTGTGTGGCTTTCAATAAAGTGCCTTGTTGTCTGGGTAGAGTAAGGAAGCCCTATTTTGAGAAGAGAACGTAAGAAGAGTGGAAGTGTATTAGAAGAGAATACCATCCAAATGGTATGTCCACCTTACCATTTCTTTTCCCTACTAGCCCTACATGAATTGCATCAGTGAGATATGGTGCATAATCAAATGTTATTGCCAGAGAGGGGTTTAGAATCTGTGCAATCATCAACATGTAATGGGTTGGCATGTTTTTCTCAGCATCTTCTCCAAAAATTTGACAAAGTGCCCAATACATGCCCTTAGCTCTTAGAGTAAACAAATTCAAGGAGAAGGGTTCCATTGTGCTAGGGCCTACAATAGTTAACTTTCCTATCTTAACAAAGAACTCTTTTAATGGGCCACTCCTAAGGTGATCCTTTTGTGCATTATAAACCTGGGCCACTGATTCAAAATCAATAGGCTCTAACAAATTTGAAGCTTCACTGAGCTTAAACACACTTCTGAATTCATCATCATTAATTTCAATAAGGGTTGACCCTTTCACATTTTTGATACATCTAGCTACAAGGTCATAATTTTATGCAATCAGAGTCAACAAATCTACATCCATGAATACACCAAGGACTATAAGCTTCCCCACATCCAATTCCCATATGCTATTTAAAGGGGCAAGGGATTGTCTCTACCAAAACCTACTTTGAACTATTCTAAACCTGACTTCCCTATTTGTGGATCTCTTAACCAATTACATTTGTCATATAGGCCATCCCCAATTCTTAAACGAGGGTTCTTTGGTACCAGTTCTTTAGCCTTGGCCCCGACATTGGTAGACATAGTTAGCTGTTCCAGAAAATCATCACAAATATTCCTATCCTGGTAGTTTACTTTTCCTGTTAACTCCCTTCTTGGCTCCATCCCATTAATGCAACTATATCTATTGAGATTTACATAGAAATCTAAAGAAACAATTCACACATCAATCACCAATTTTTAGACTGCAATTGGCAAGAAAAAGCACAAAAAACCTAGTTATTTGCTTGAAGAAACTTGCTCTGCACAGCTCCTCTGCAACAAATTTGTCGAAATGGTAAAAATATTCAATTGATGCGGACCTTAATATGGCAAGTTGGCATTGAATTGAGAAATTAATTCCGCATGCTTTGGCCATCACCTTAGAATTGAATTCGTAAAAAGAGAATTCAAAAATAGGCTCCAACAGACCACAAGTTCTCTGAGTCTTTCTCTGATTTATTCATTTTGCCATTTTGTAGAGTTTAAAACCCTCACACTTTTCTTTCATGAAGCAACGATGATCATTTGATCTCTGAAACTTGCACTTCTTTTAGTCCTTTCGGTCTTTCTATGTTAGTGACAGGCTCTACCTTCTTTTTGCCATTTCGTGAACACTAAACCATGCACACTTTTACCTCATGAAACAATGTCGGCCATTAGATCATCATCTACTTGCTCGGTCTTTACTTCCTATAGTGACGACTAGTCTTTCTGACTAACCACACTCAACCATGACGGCTAATAGTTTTCACCACTTTGGGAAGACTAAACTGCAGGCATCTTCAGCCTGCGAAACAACAACAACTGTTGGATCCACTACGAGATGAACACCATTTAACATGCTTTAGACCTTCCAAGTGGGCCCTTTAACTCAGAGACCACTTTCTTTATTGCATCATCGGTTAACAAATGCCATGTGGCAGTCAGCTATTTGCTTAGGAAGTTCCGTTGGGTTTCATTTTGAAGCCACCACATGTTTTACTTCACCATTCTCAACATAACTGCTGGTTGAATCAAGGCGGGCCCTCAACTATCCTTCTGAGCCATGCGTATCTAACAAGTCACTAATTCTTTCCACAGAAAAAACCATCTGTCCTACCATGTCAGCCGTCGTGTGATTGCCACATCATTTCATTATTGCACGAACATTAATCTCTGCTTGACTTGAGGCTGCAAATCCATGACAATTGTCCAATTAAATCCTACTTAATCAGCCTTTAAAACTTATGACCTACCTGTCCTTTAGGGCCCACTGACCCTTTTGCTATTTTGTAGAGCTTAAACCTTAGGCCAGTTATCTTCACGAAGTAGCGACAATTGTTGGATCTCGACAACTTGCTCATTTGTTACCTTTATCGTGACCACCTTGTTAGGCCTATTATGGAAAGCTAATTTACTGAGAGGGGAGGGGTGAATCAGTACTTCAAAACTTCTCATCAATAATAACTTTACTATTATGCATAAACCCAATAGTACAGTAACATAATATAAAGCTAAAACAAATAGATAACAATCATACATGATTCACCCCATAACACATATAGTTTGGTTATGCAGAAACTCTTGGTTAGAGAGAAAAACTGCGGTGGGGATGGCACCCACAACTTTACTACTGCAATAATAAAGGTTGCTCAATTAGAGCTACATGTTTAGCTATTTTTGATAGCTTACCCTGTTAGGAGTATCAAGATCTGTTAGATCTACCTTACTAAAGGATTTTACAACACTTATTTTAAATGATGCACCTAGTTAGAGGCTTTATAATTTATAGACTTAGTTAGAGTCTTTTACCCTGTTAAAGGTTTCTCTTACAACTTCAAAATATTACAATAAATCATTACAAATATCTACAACTTTACATCTGGAATGTTATAGCAGATTCTATGTGCTCAAAATGATATTACCTTGCTTATAGCATACCTCAGTAATCCATATATTAACTCGGTAAACCCTTCTGTTTACTCTGTTCCTTGACTGTTCTCTGAAATCCTTCTAGGTGACCTCTAAGTTTCCTTGTAATAGTCATAACACTTCGTGCTTTCTTATGTATCACACATGTCTTACTTCATTCACCTCTGTGTCTCTCACTTTGTCTCTACATGTATATATCTGATCTCAATCCATGTTGTATAAATAGATCTCTTATGTCGCTGATCTGATTCATTGCTTCAATCTTACAAACATGATTTATCGAATGAATAACCATGCAAAATATTTCATTGGTTAGATGACCTCAAAATCATACACAATCTTTAAGTGCAATTTCCAAAGTGATAATGGTTACTTGTTCCTCAATCTATGTAACACGTTTCCCATATATGTCCAGGTTTAGTGAATCTAGTAACACGTTTCACTCGGTGTGTGTTCACTCTGTATATTATTCTTGCTTCTCGGTAGACATAGAGTGTTACTCGGTAGAGTGTTCAGTGTATACTATGCTCTAAGACTACTTACTTCTTTAATCGACTGCGCTATGCTTACCGACTATAAGATTTGGTAGAAGTAACCGACTAGAATATATAGAATAACTTTGAACATAAAACTAATGACAATCTTAGTAAGTAGTAACAATCTCCCCTTTTGACATTAGTTGAGATGTTTGACAAAAACTACTTTCAAATTTATAACTCAAAAATCTATATACTACAAAATTTGACTAAACTGACAATATATATGTAGACGTCTAAAACTAGTCAACGCTTGCGGAGTCATACTTTAACATTTGCGCATTGCCTTATTTTAGGGTTTTTGCGTCACATTAACATTTCTCCTATGATTCGCACTTGGTCTTTATCATTTGCGAGCATCGAGTCTTTCTTCCGCATTCTTCATTTGTCTTGCTCTCAAATTTGGTCTTGTCGATAACAATATTTGTCATGATTTTGGTCAATCTTATCATGTCGCATCGATGTGCATATTCATTTGTCATCATTTTTGACATCATCAATCCTAATTAGGGTTTTGTCCTCTTATCAATCTTGTCATCATGCGATCGATTTGTCATAGATCGTTGTCATTTTCAATCTTATTATCTTGTGATCGATTTGTCATTGATCCTTGTCTTTTGATCAATTTGTCATAAATCTTGTTGTCTTGTGATCAATTTGTCATCGATCGTTGACATTTTCAATCTTGTCATTTTGCAATCTATTTTGTCATCGATCCTTGTCTTCTTGTCAATTTTGTCATTTTTGTGATCAATTTGTCATCAATCGTCGTCTTTCTCAATTGTGTCAATTTGGATCAATTAGTCATTGTTCCTCGTCAATTGGCGCATTTATCAATCAAATCGTTTGTCAGCATTGGTCTTTTGTTAATCAAAATCATGATCAAATTGAATCAATATCAATTATCTTTTGTCAGGACCTAATTGTCATTCTTGCATTTTCTAATTCATCATTTAGGGTTTCATGATTTTATTCATTTAACCCTGTTTGACATTTCCCCCTCTAGGATTAATAAATTATTTATTTATCCTAATCTTTGTGTCACAATTAAATGTTTATTTAATTGGCTAACTAATTATTCCTCTTTTTGTGAATTAATTAATAAATGACAAATTATTAATTGATTTACCTAATTTCTTCTAAATCTTAATTTCCTAATTTTCATGAATTTCTAATTCCTAATTTCCTAATTTCTATTTTTCAATT
Source organism: Cryptomeria japonica (assembly GCF_030272615.1). Taxonomy (NCBI): domain Eukaryota; kingdom Viridiplantae; phylum Streptophyta; class Pinopsida; order Cupressales; family Cupressaceae; genus Cryptomeria; species Cryptomeria japonica. Next base: position 551,136,494 of record NC_081408.1, on the reverse strand, counting down.
CTCTCCTATTTTCCTCCTAATTTCATGGGAATGACATTTCAATTTGTCATAATTTGTCATAATTATCAATCAATCAATCTTGCATAGAAAGTACAAATTTGTCATGATTTGTCATAATTGACATTCTTGATATGCAATTTCCATTTGAATCTAATTCATGCTAATTTGATCTTTTCTCCAATTTGTCTATAAATTGGATGAATTTCTTCAATCCCAACTAATCACTTTATCGAATCAATCACGCTTCGAGTATTCTTGCGCTACTATCTTGTCTACTTGCTTTCATCTCATGTGTATGCACTTGTAGGTGAGATCCACAAACAAAGCTATTTGAAGAAGAAAGAAGGACAATGGAGCCACATGAAGGAGACATCCAGGTCTGCATTTGGTTTTCTTAGTTTTCAATCTTGAATTGATGTCTTGTTTTCATGTCTTTATTGAGTGTGTTTAGGATTGATCATTGCATTTGAGCTTTTGTGATTGAGCTATGACTAATATTGATATTTTCTTTGATGATTTCCAATTTCCTAGCTACATTAATTGGTGAACCCGACATGAACTAACCCCCTAATCATGCTTTTGAGTGCTTTTGAGTGGATTTGCAGGTTAAAAACCTAAGAAACAATGTAATGCAGGGTTTTCTGAAAACTTCTGCGCCTATGTAGGACAATCTGCACCTGTGTCAAGCATTCTGTGCCTGTGTCAAGGACAATGTGTGCCTATGTCAAGCATTCTGCGCCTGTGTGAGACATTCTGCACCTATGTAGGGCCAGAAACAAAGGTAAAAGGTAGTGTTTTTCACTTGAAAATTGTTTTCTTTTGCATTCTATTTCTGGTTTTTTTGGTTTTTTGGTACTGATTCTCTGTGCAACACCTTGGCATACGCATGGCAAAGACAATGAATGAAACTACTAACACATTTTATGCAGGTTCGATAGTCAAAGACTAAACATATCAAACTTCTGACTTGGGTTTTGCAAGTTGCCTTTGACTACAACTAAACTTTGTGTTTGTAATTAATATTTAGGCACCTAGTATGATTTCTAAATAGGATGGAATGAATGTATTTTTGCTTTGATTGTTGAGTTTGACATTGGAGTAGGAGAGTATGCTCTCATCCTTCTTAGGGTGATCAGAAATCCAGATCTTTGATACCATGCTCATGTTTTTGATTATGTGTCACCTTTAGAGGGCCTGCCTTCCCAACCATTTGCTTTTGCAAGTAAGTGACAATTGTGAGAAGGGAACAACCCAAAGTGAGTACGGCTAGAATAACTTGGCATTCTAACTCACTATAAACAAATACCTGATGGGCAAAAGCTTTGAAGGAAGGGTTATGTGGGAATTGCAGTTACTTGGGAAGTGATGACCCTTGAACTCTTTCTCATATCAACATCTAAGTAGGACCTCACAGTCTAAATCATGCTTGTACGACTACATTTGTTTGGTATCTTGGTGGGCTTAATGTCTCAATCACGCTTGCGTGACACCAAGGGGTAACACTTAACAGAAATCCTTACTAAACACCTTGTATTTAGAGGCCAAAAATCCTTCTAGTTGCTTGAGAAGGACAAGTTCAGATACTTGGAAGAGATACTAAGTTCACCATGGGGAGATTTCCATGGGGACTAATGCTTGGCTGCCCTGAGAAGTGAGTGCCGTGGAGGGGAGCCTGTGGGGTCAAGAATCTATGTATTCTCCTTGAATCCCATAACGAGTCTACCTTTCAAGTACCTAATGTCCTTGCCCACCATAAGAAATGTATGAATGAGCATGATTGTCTTGAGTCTAAGTTGAAATATCTTGTCTTCTTTATTTGTCAAAAGTTGAGTTGTGTCTCATTTTGAAAACAAGATAAATTGATTCAAAACAAGATTAAGCACAAGAACATATCATCCAACAAAGTTCAAAACACCTTCAAACATGGTTGTCAAACATTTTTCAAAATCTTGTCTCAACATTCATGTCACTTAGATTTAGGTTCATCTTAGGTTTGCATTTTGCAAAATCATTGTCAACCACCAAGGTTAGGTTTCACCTAGGTCATACTCCTTTGCATATCAATAAGGGTCATTCATTTACATGTGTCCTCTTGCATTAGAGTAATACCATTGTCATACATTCATATTTGCATACCCTAGGTCTCTTCATTAAGCTTAGATCATTATCATATCATATTAGGGTTATTTGCATAGTAATTGTCCCTTTGCATATAGTGCCAAAACTAGGTTTTGTCATACTTGAGTAATCCAAATCTTTGATAAACCCTAAATTATTGTTAGGAAGTCTAGACCTTATCGAACCTTTTCTCTTTTTGTCATTATTGTCATTTGGTCAAACCTAGCTTAATATCCAAGCATATAGGGGAGACATTGTCATTTTGTCCTGTTGTCACTTGGTCCTTTTGTCCTTTGAGGTCTAGACATCATTTGAATTTCCTAAGGGTCTCTTTTAGATTTGCACTCCAAAAAGTTTGTCAAAATCTTGAAAAAAAACCAAAAACATAGGTTGCATTCCTGCCATAGGTTGCATTCTCATTTATTTAGTTTGCATTTAGTTGCATATCATATATTGTCCTTGAAAATTTCAAAAAATATTGCATTTGCATAAGTGACATGCCTGTTGAAACAAGGTCAAAATCTAAGAAGATGGGCGAACCCATTGACAACGTATCAACCCATTGACAACATATCAAATTCACAATTTCAAACTAGTCAAACGGTGCAAATTGAAGGTTTATCAAACACATCATTACCACCATATGGAATGGTTCAACTTGGACCACCTCCATTATATGAACCAATATTTGTACCCATGAAACCAGGACATGGGAGTGTTCCACCAACACTAAGAGGAAATGCACCTTTCGATTGGAATCAACAAAACCTGCAACATGAAATTCAAACATTACATGAGGAAAAAACTCTTTCACAAGGATTTGGTTCAGATCAAGGCATTCAACAAGAAACAAATCCAAATGTCCAATCAGATTCTTCATCAGATTCCGATGCTTCTGATGATGTTGATATGTTCCTTCAAGATCCAAAGTTGACAAAAAAGATGGATAAATTCTTGAACAAGGTCTTTAAGATGTTCCCACAAAAATATCTTAACATGATGAGTAATTTGACCTCCTCAAGTGAGCAAATCAATGTGCAAAAACAACAAGGCAGTGAGTTGTTAAGTTTCTCTCTGCATCCAAATGAAGAAAATATGCAACAAGAAACTCAACCTACCTTGATGAGTAAACGTGCTTCAAAGGCATTAACAGTGACTATTCCTCAAAAGTCACCATTTGAGACAATAAATAATCCATTATTCAACACAACACCTGTAACACAAGATCAAATGAAGACCACGCAAATATTGACAACTATCCCTCAATAAGAAGTGGTTCCTTACATGCATAAAATTGGATCAAAATCTAAGATAAAAGAAAGCTTCACGACTGGAATGCCTGAAATCACCAATGTCCAAAACAATTCCATGATGCAACAAAGTTCTTATATCCTGTTAAGCTCAATATATTTGCCAAACACTATTGTGATAGATCCTTCGATAATGGCGACACAAAGAGCTACGGATAGTGTTTTGCACCAACAACAATTGAGTAATACACAAAAGGTACAATCGAATGTGCAAACAAGAAATGTACAACATCGACAATATCATATTCGACAACAAATTGCAGTGCCTTCTGCCCATTACAAGTTAATGCAAACTTGCAATCATCACAATGGATTGGACAAACAACACAGCAAGTTAATGCAAGTTCCATACCCCATCTTAAGGAGAAACAACAAAAACCACCCAAACAAATTTTTTTGCAAATGATGGGATTTACACCACGACAACAACTAGCACAAAGTCAGCAAATTCTAATTCATTAGCATCAACAACAACATATGCCTCAATATGTGCCAAGACAAACAAGCTATCATACTTCACAACCGCAATTAGTGCCTATGCAATATCAACAACACACTCAATTGCAATATCAACCTAGGCTACAAGAAGCACAACAACAAGGTCGATATCAAGGCATGGCACAACCACAACAACAAGAGATGTACCAAGCCATTATATGCCAGAGACACCAAAAACGACCATTTTAGAGCATCAACAACCGATCGAAAACATGATGTATCCACAAAGAGTACCCACCGGGATTAATGATGGACCTCCAAAATCTGATACAATTGCGCAATAGCTTGAGAAGTTGCAATGACAAGTTGATGCATTAGAAACTAAAGGAATGAAGAAGTTGTATATAGATCAGGATTTATGTCCTAATCCATTTGACAAGAGCTTATACATGCCTCCATTCCCTAAGCATTTTGAAGCACCTAATTTTGAGAAATATAAAGGGAATGGCAATCCAAAAGATCACATTCGAGCATTTTTCGTGGTATGTACTGAAGTGAGCTATGAGGAAACATATTTAATGCGCTTATTTGCACGAAGTCTCACTGGAAAAGCCATGGATTGGTATTCGCATCTACCAGGAAATATAAAGACTTGGTCTGAATTGGCTCAAAAGTTTATATCTCACTTCACATTCAACATCGACAGTGACGTGACCATGTCAAATTTATGCAACACCAAGCAAAAGTAAGGTGAGCCATTAGTGACTTTCTTGCAATGATGGCGAAGCTTGTATAGTCATTCTTCCCTAGATATACCTGAAGAATAACAAGTGAATCTGTTTATCCAAAATTTGGTCCCATAAATGATGTATGAACTAAAATTGAAAAGTCCCAGTACTATAGAGAAACTCATTAAGAAAGGGATGAACATTGAAACTGCTCTTGTAGCTAAGGGAATCATTAAGCTCAACAAAGACGGTGACAACACAAATAATTCAGGGGACAGAAATAGATTTTGGTATAAAAACAAGAATGTCACTACTGATGGAGTTGTTGATGCAAGAGCGGTGAATGCAAATCAACCCCCATTCACAATCAAGAAAGTGAGTTTTCCTAATATGTCAACTATGGAACAAAATCAAACACTAGTGAGCAATGTTACTCAACAGCCACAATACCAACAACATACTCAACAATACACTCAACAATATAATCAACAACAAGGCCATCAACAAAACCAACAACACAAACCTTTCCGATCAAGGGATGGGCCTCCTTGACAGTTTATGCCATTGGGAGAGCCTATTGAGTCAGTAATAAAACAATTAATACAAGCAAAATTTATTAAGCTACCAGATATTAAGGCAGAACCAGTGGTAAAACCACATTGGTGGAATGATAATGCATACTGTGAGTATCATCAGTCAAAAGGACATAAAACCGCGTCATGTTTTCAATTGAAACATATGATTCAAGACTTGTTAGAGCAAGGAGTAATCGAGGTAGATCCACCCAACCGAACCTCTAACACTGATCATACCATTTTCAAAACTCCTTTGCTTGATCATGACAAGGGTAAAGCATCTTCTTCAAACTCTACCCAAATAGAAAATTATGCAAGTACTGGTTATAACAATGTCATCAATTGTTTTCAAGCATCAAATGAGTATGTTTCCTCCCTAAGAATAAAGGGACAAGATCCTTCTTGCACAGTCACCACTCGTCGATCCAAAATAGTCCTGAAAGGAGCTCCTGCAGCTCCTCCCAAACCAACTCTTGCAAGTCAATATAATCTCTTGGATCATCTAGGAAAGACACCTACACAAATATCAATCCTCAAGTTGTTGAAAATGTCCCCCATGCATCGTGCAGTCCTAGATAAAGCTTTAATTGAGTCCACTATCCCGACAGACATTGATGTTGACCAGTTTCAAGCCTGAATTGGACATCTAGTTGTTTCCCAAAATTTCGCATTTTCTGATAATGATATCTCACCTAATAAGCTCCCTCATAATGATCCTTTACACCTTGAATCTTTGTCCATAATTGCAAAATCTGACGAGTCTTGATAGATGGCAGAGTGGGTCTTAATATTTGTACCTTGAGAGTGGTCATTGGCCTTGGTTATACAGAAAATGACATTGATGCTTCCAGAAGAATAACAATCAAAGCATATGATGATGTTGAGCGCCCATCTAAAAGGATAATTACATTACCTATCAGAGTCGGTCTAGTGACAGAAAACACTTTCTTGCAGGTCTTAGACCTTGATCTCCCTTACAATATGATTCTTTGTCATCCATGGATCCATGCGATGAAAGCAGTTCCATCCACCTATCATCAATGTTTAAAATATCTTTACAATGGAACTGAGATAACAATTCTAGGAGATCCTAATCCATTTCAATTTTGTGCTACTCTAAAGGATTCCCCTCAGCAGCAAGTCTCAATCAATAGAGAGGCCCACTCACATAGTTATGTGGACCCTAATGAATTGTTAGATGTTGTCAAAGGAAAATTGAAGATACAGGACCAAGGATGCGGAGAATATTCAATGGATCAAACATTCCTCATCGGAAATTTACCAATATCTCCAAAATCATATGGAAAACCACATTTGTTGCAAAAGGAACCTAAGGTAGTTATTCAATATCAGCCTCACACTACATTTACAAGATGGGGTGAACTTGACAAAGAAACTTTAGATGATGATGTCATAGATTGGCTTTATAAGGATCCAACTGAGACCCCACCTATCAGGTTGCCAGTGGAATGGTACGACAAAGGATTTACTATGCTACAAAAGAAAGGATATGATGGCTGCAATGGCTTAGGCTTGAACAAGAATGGAAGGCTAGAACCTGTTATACCCAAGATGCGACCTCCAACTTTAGGGTTATGTTTTGTACCATTGCGAATTGGATCCTCATCTACCAAAGTGACCATGTGTGGAAAAGGGCGTGACTTTGATGATGAAATAACACCTGAGGATACCCGACCCAAAACTGATTCCAATGAATGGGAGTGGAGTTCTTTTTCTTCTAGCTCCTATGCCCTTGACAATATTTTCCTTGACCCTAATAATTTGCCTATGGAAGACAAACATGAAATAACTCCTCTTCCTTAGACATGTCCTAATGCTTGGATAGAGTCATTCTAGGACCCAAGCTCTGAATTAGATACAAGAAGTTTGGATAGTGATACCATAGATGTTTACATCTTTACCATATTAGCCCTCTCTCTCCTTAAAACCGATGATGACATGCCCCTCGTCTATCCCCAGCTTATCCAACATGACCAACAAGAACCACTCACATTGGACTATTTTCAAAATGATGAAGCAATTGTAGAATTCCTTGGACTATGGGAAGGCATACCACAAGGTGATCATAAGGTAGGATTTGCTATTGATTTGGATTCCATAGCATATTTTGGGGAGTCAACTCCATCTTCTAGTCATCAAAATGAAAAAAGGAAAGAAAAAGTAAAAAATCAAAAAGATTGGTCTTTGAGTGAAAACCGTAAGGCACTCTCTAATCATGCAAAAGTAAAAATAAAAGACGTGCCTGCAGGTGAAAGCCTCTCTAAGGTGCCCAAAGGTGGAAGAGTGGACATACCCCTATCAAGTCAGGATAAATCAACATTGCTTTTGGAAATGATCGAAGAAATCAATTTGGGTACACCTGACAACCCTAAGGTCATTCATTTTGCTGCTTCTCTATCAAAACAGGAAAAGATAGATTTTGTCAATTTCTTTCTTGAGAAGAAGATCAGCTTTGCATGGTCCTATGTAGATATGCCTAGCCTCAATCCAGAATTAGTCCTTCATCACTTGCCATTAAAAGCAGATGCCAAGCCTATCAAATAGAAACTTAGAAAGATGCATCCCCAGGTGTCTCTTTTGGTCAAGGTAGAACTAAAAAAATTACTGGATGTGGGCTTTTATCAGACCCATCGATTATGCAGACTGGATTTCAAATTTGGTACCAGTTAGCAAAGTAACTGGGGGCATCAGAATCTGTACAGATTTTAGGGATCTCAATAAAGCATGCCCTAAAGATGATTTTCCACCACCAAATATCAACATCATAGTTGGCATGACTGCTGGATATGAGATGCTCTCATTGATGGATGATTTCTCCAGCTATAACCAAATTCGCATTGCTCCTGAAGACCAACATAAGACTACATTCACATGTGCTTGGGGTACCTACTATTGGAATGTGATGCCCTTTGGTCTTAAAAATGTAGGCGCAACATATCAAAGAGCGATGACGACAATTTTCCATGATTTAATGCATACTTTGATGGAGGACTATGTTGATGACTTATTATGCAAATCTGTCACAAGAGATAGTCATTTAGCCATCCTGGGCCCAATCTTTGACCTAATGGAGACCTACAAGCTTAGAATCAATCCAAAGAAGTGTGTCTTTGGTGTCACAGCTAGCAAATTACTAGGGTACATTGTTTCTCATAGAGGCATTGAAATCGACCCTACCAAGGTTAAAGCAATAATGGATATGCCTCCTCCTTCTAGTCTCCGTCAACTAAGAAGTCTGCAAGGAAAGCTATAGTCAATCCACTGCTTTATAGCTTAGTTGGCAGACAAATGTCATCCATTCCAGCATCTATTGCATAAAGGTGTCACTTTTAAATGGACTGAGCAATGTCAATCAGCCTTTCAAGCTCTCAAAGACTATTTGTTGTCGTCGCCTATTCTAATGCCTCCTATAGAAGGAAAGCCATTTATATTGTATATTTCTACAACTGAAATGGCACTAGGAGTTCTCTTGGCCTAGTAGGATGAGAACGAAAAAGAGCGAGCTATTTATTATATCAGTTAGACACTAGTAGGTTATGAGTTGAATTATTCAACTATTGAATGGGCATGCTTAGTAGTGGTCTTTGCAACATAGAAGCTTCGACACTATATGTTAAATCACCAAACATTGCTGGTTGCAAAAATTGATCCCCTAAAATACTTACTTAGCGGAGCAGCTTTGACGGGTTGCCTAGCAAAGTGGGTTATGATCCTCAGTGAATTTGATATTGAGTATATGGAGTGAAAGGCGATAAAAGGACAAGTTATAGCAGATCAACTTGCAGAGGCTCCTATTTATGATGATCATCCCATGTTGACCGATTTTCTAGATGAATCAGTCTTTGCTCTCACATCTTCTAATGAATGGAAGTTATACTTTGATGGATCCCATACCAAGTTCGGGTCTGGAGCAGGCATCTTGTTCATCACCCCTCAAGGTGATCCTATTCCCAAGTCCTACAGAATAACTTTTCATTGTACCAATAACATAGCAGAGTATGAAGCACTGGTCATAGGACTCCGAGTAGCGGTCCACTGGAATATCACACATTTGCAAGTCTATGGAGATTCTCAATTAGTCATCTGACAAGTGAATGATGACTACGAAACAAAAGATGAAAAGCTTATTCCCTATAAGCATTTGGTAGATTTATTCAAGACAAAATTCACAGCTATCCATTTCAGTCAAGTTCCAAGAATGCAAAACAAGTCGGCAGATGCGATGGCTATGATCGCTTCCATGTTACATATGCCCCACAATATGGACAAATGTGAATTTTTGGTCGAACAGTTTCTAGTCCCTTCTTTTGACATTCCAACAGCAAATGTGATGTGCATTCTTGTTGGTCCTAACTCCCCATGGTACAATGATGTATATCAATATTTGAAATCCCAAACCTTACCACCTAACTTTTCCACTAACCAATGTCGAGCCTTCATCCGACAGACAGCCAAATATGTCATCATTGCCGACACCCTTTACCGTCGTTCCTTTGACCATACCCTCCTCAGGTGTTTGGATTCTGATGAAGCACAAACGGCTTTACACGAGGTTCACGATGGTATATGTGGGGGCCATTTCAATGGTTTGAGCTTAGCTAAAAATTTGATTTGTGCTGGGTATTATTGGCCCACTTTGGAAAAAGATGTTCATGATTTTGTTAAGAAGTGCTACAAATGCCAGATCCATGGAAATTACATTCATGCACCAGCCTAAGAGCTTCATTCTATCATATCTCCATGGCCCTTTTCTCAATGGGGATTGGATCTTATTGGCAAGATTCACCCGACATCTACAAATGGACACAAGTTTATCATTACAACAACGGAGTATTTTACAAAATGGATCAAGGCTATCCCCATGACCTATATCACTGGTGTGCAAATTTCAAAATTCCTATTGAATTATATCATATGCAGATATGGGGTTCCCCTTTCCATAGTCACAGATAATCGTTGTCCCTTCAAGAATAAAGATGTCAAGGAACTCTGTGAAAAGTTTCATATCCAACACCGTTTCCCCAGTCCATAGTATCCACAGGGTAATGGTCAAGACAAAGCATCAAATAAAATCATTATCAAGATCCTAAAAAAGGTTGTCAATGATGCTGGTCGAGATTGGATCCAGCACTATGGGCCTATCACACTTCTATCTGCACACCTACTGGCGCAACACCTTATTCCTTGGTGTATGGTGCGAAAGCCATTTTACCCTTGGAAGTGGAGATTCCTTCCTTGCGTGTTTCCTTGCAACATCTGATTGATGATGAGATGCACAGAGTCTCTCAGTTGCATCAACTTGAGATGTTAGATGAGAAACGTCAGACAGCCCTGACACATTTGCAAGCATATCAAAACCATCTCCATCGCTCTTATAATAAGAAGGTCAAAGGGCCACACTTCGAAGTGGGAGATCTAGTTTTAAAGGCAAACCCTAAGAATGCATAGTCTACTGACATCATCAAAGGCAAGTTTGAACCTAATTGGGTTGGGCCTTTCATAGTGACTGCAACCTATGGCTCGGGGGCATATCAGCTTGCCACTCCAGAAGGTGAACCTTTGTCTGATCCTGTAAATAGCATGCACCTTCGCAAGTACTGGGCATAATTTTCTATCAACACTTCTTCAAGTATGATCCTAAAAAAATACAAAAAAAAATCAAAAAATACAAAAATACAAAAAAAAAAAAAGAAGCATAAAATACAAAAAAAAATTAGAAAAAGCATAAAATACAAAAAAAATCAAAGAAAGCAACAAATACAAAAAAATAAAAAAAGCATAAAATACAAAAAAAATCAAAAAAGTGAAAAAATACAAAAAAAGTGAAAAAAACAAAACAGAAAAAGAGCAAAAAAGTAAAGAAAAATGATTCGCCCTCTAGTGAAAACCTAGCAAATAGGCGCTTTGGGCAAGTACCATGGTGAAAACCTGGCAATCAGGCACCATGTGTAATGAGATCATTGCTCCGTCATCTGTCATGACCTCTAGCTATGCTTTCTCTTGGCCGGTTTATCATGTCTATCTTTGTCTTGACCCAATGTTCTATTCCAGGTCTGTGATTGGTCAACATCATTGTCTTACATACTCTGGTTTCTTGTACATATGTCTTTCAAATGTGCATTGGGTGCGTTCCCCTTGTCATGATCGATCACTGGAACTTTTCAAAATTGAAAAATGTCCTGAAATAATTCAAAAAAAAAAAAATTGAAAAATGTCCTGAAATAATTCAAAAAAAAATGAAAAATGTCCTGAAATAATCCAAAAAAAAAAATTGAATAATGTCCTGAAAAAATCTCTAAAAATCAAATAATGTCCTTAAATAATCTCTAAAAAAATTGAAAAACGTCCTGAAAAAATGAACACAAAAAAATTATAAAAACTCAAAAAGCAAAACAAAAATATATCCTCTTGGAACATAAGACAGATCACTGAGCATACCTCCAACAACACGCAATCCAACACTGCGCTTTACTGCAAATCACACATTAACAGATGAACTTTTTCAATCAAACCAGACATTCAAACTAATCACATTGTCATATCAATCGAACATCAACCTCAATATCATTCATCCTTGGCACACTATAATGGGTCTTATACAGGGTGTGGTATACTCGAAACCAGACTGTGTCCTGTCTTAGACGGGGTACCACATTCCCTGAAACCAGACAGCATGATCATCCTATCAACACTTTCAACTTTTGACAATGAAGATCAAGATGTTTGTTTGACTTGTTGGAATTAGCGAGTCTTGTCTTTTTATTGATTTATCTTCGATCATGTTCCTATGTTTCTCGATGATGTCACTGAGTGATTTAGAGTGACTAGGATGGTTCATGGTCCCTTTCTTTTTTGTTGTGATTGTTGTTTGTTTGTGATGTGTCTGTCTTTTGCAAAAAGGGTTGCATTTTAGCTCTGGCCTTCAATGCCATGATGCTACGCATCCATTTTGCTACATTAAAATAAAGGTTCTCACCTACAAAGTGCATTACTAAAAGCAAGTTTTTCTTCATCTCTAACTGTCCTCTGTCTCATTTCTTCTTACTAACATTTCTTCTGTCAGTTCGGATAGTCAGTTCATTCTAGTGCTCCGATTTCCCCAAACACATATGCTGCATCCTGCATCCATTTGGTTAGTACATTTTCATTACATCAAGCATCACATCAAGCATTTTATCCATTTCATATTATAAATGCATCAAAAACACATAAAAAATACATCCATACATGTTCCATAATAATACATAAACAGTGCATACGCCATCCATACATGGAAAACAACTATAAGTCATAACACATTGCATCCCATCATATCAATGCATATCATATCATATATCCACATAATATTAGAGTACAACATTAGACTGTCTGTCCTAAGTATGGCCCGCAGGCTGACTACATAATGTCAAACTACATCTGTCTCTGTCGTAAGGAGCATGTGCCTCTATCACTGGGTGCTCCCTCTATCCTCCTCATCCCTGCCATGTCTCAAGGATGATGTCCCTCCTGGTCCTGGCTGTGGTGGTCTCATAGGTCCACTCACCCCCATGCTGCTCACTAACCTCCGAGAGCGTGCCCTGCTCTCTCTCCTCGATCGTGCTCGATATGAAGCTACTCTTTGCTTTGGTGGAACTGCACTCTCATATAGTGTCCTCCAATGGTGTATCTCCTCTCTGGTCTCTACCAATATCTATGCCATCTCACATGCAATGGCATCCCTAATCGACCCAATATACTCAGTGACTCTCTGTTCTTCTCGCTATGCCTGAGCTATTGATGTATCTTGAGCCGCTGTAAGTCTGGCTATCTTTGCTCTGAACTGATCCTGCTCTATCCTCAAGATGGCATTCTGTCTCTCTAATGTTGCAATGTGATCATGCTGACTCGCTATGGTCACCCTGCACATCTCCATCTCCTCTATGCTAGTTGTCTCCAACTCTATGGGTATATCCTGCAATGACTCCTGATCGGCTGCACCTAGCCCATAATCATCATCCCCCTCATCATCTCCATCCTCATCATCCCCCTCATCCTCATCCGCGCCCTCATCCTCCTCATCCTCATCATCCCCCTCCTCCTCTCCAGCAAGTGGGAAGTCCTCCTGTCTCCTAGGTACTGGAATGTCCGGATCTGTTAATGGCACTGGCTATCGTCATGCAAACCATCTCTCATACTCCTCTGTCATCCCGATGTCCTCCACATCTGATCTCCAATCTGACTATCTCTATTGTAGCTGTGTGAAGTCAACATATGCTATGTGTGGCTGAATCATACTCCCCCACTGACTCATCTCTCTGTGAGATCGGGCAAAGTGTGCAGTCCTCCCAGGTACATCCTGCCTCTCTCCAAACTATCATCTGACTCTCTCTGGAAGGTACATCTCAATCACTCTTTGGCAATTCACTGGTCGCCCAATTAGGTATCTCTCTTGTCTGCAATACGGTAGCTCATCACTATCATCTAACCATCCAGGGCAATCACGATATGGCCTCCATGTGAACTCTCTCAGTTTGTCTAGCTCATGTCGCCAATACAATATGTATCCAAACGGACCCTGTCTCAGTGCTCCCTGAGAGAAGTACACATATGGTTGATGTGGTAATACCTATCTCTCTGCAATCGGTCAACATATGGCTATGTGCCTGAATGCCCATACCTGTAACAATGTGACTCCATAGCTCAAAGTCTGCACTCCCTGATATGCTATCTGATGCAGCTAAAAATATAGCATAGCCAGTACACATGGTCCCCATGCATACACTATCCCCTCTATCACCATCCACTCTAGCACTCTTCCCCATCCAATCAGGAATCCATGTCCTTGTCTGTCCCCTGCTAGTAGGCATGCTATCACCACTGCTATCACCACATATCGTCGATCATACTCTAATGCCATGGTCTCCCAACTGATCTCCCTCTCTACAATATCCAGATCATCTATGTTGCACTCAAATAATCTGCACAAAGCATCTCTCCCTATCATTGGGTCATACTCTACCATCTCTCCATGAATCGGAATGCGGAGGATATGCCATACATCCTCTAGTGTCACAGTCACCTCTCCAGTCGCCAGATGGAAAGAGGAGGTCTCTGAATGCCATCGCTCTGCCATTGCGGTAAGTAGTCCTGTGTTTGCCCTAATCTCGGGCATGAATGTGATATAGTATATCCCAAGTCTAGCTAATGTATCTCTGTCCATGCTTCTGAGTCTATGTCGTAACATGATGCAGTTTGGTCGGCTCTCCCACATGATCAATGGATACTGTCGACTCTGCATCACAATTGGGGCATATTTTGTCATTTTTAGGGTTTTCTCCTATGCACTGCATTTCCTCATTTCATCCACAAATCAGGGTGTTTCTAATCTATTTTGACCTATCCTATTCTTATCCCCCCTTTCCGGATCATTCGCATGCCATTTTTGACTAAAATTGACTTCCCAATGCACAACTATGCCTGTGTGAGAAGTCCTGCACCTGTGTAGCATAACCTGTGCCTGTGTACCCTACACAAGTGTAGAAGACCCTACACAAGCACAAAATTCACCCTACACAAGCACAAAAGTTAGTTTTTGCATTCCGTGTGGGCCCCGCAATGTCTCGCAAGCAAGTCAAATTCATAAAATTGAAAATATGGGTTTTTGAGATACATACCGCTGCTCCTGCATTGTCTGGTCATCTATATGTGCGTACACATTCTCTAAGGTGATCTACCATTGGAATGTTCACCATCTCTCTGCAAGTGTCCTTTTCCAGAGCAACAAATTCTCCTCCTTGGCTAGTGCAAATGAGCAATTTTCACTCTCTTTGTTTCATTTATAGATCTTTGTTAGTGCATAGATGGACGTGCACCCTCTCCATCTCATGTTGGTCATGGTCTTTTGCACCTTCAATTGCTTGTCCTTCATGCATCCGATCTCCGATTGTCGGTCCGTTCGATCCTATCATTTTTATCGATCAATTGGCCTCTTTTCTGCATGTTTCCGGCCAATTCCTCGAGGGGGCATGCATATGTCATTGTCAGTGTCTGGGGCATTTTCATTATTGTTCTTTGAAACAACGCTTGAAATCACATTGTCTCAAAGAGGGGCAAAATGTAGATGTCTAAAACTAGTCAACGCTTGCGGAGTCATACTTTAACATTTGCGCATTGCCTTATTTTAGGGTTTTTGCATCACATTAACATTTCTCCTATGATTCGCACTTGGTCTTTATCATTTGCGATCATTGAGTCTTTCTTCCACATTCTTCATCTGTCTCACTCTCAAATTTGGTCTTGTCGATAACAATATTTGTCATGATTTTGGTCAATCTTATCCTATCGCATCGATGTGCATATTCATTTATCATCATTTTGGACATCGTCAATCCTAATTAGTGTTTTGTCCTCTTATCAATCTTGTCATCATGTGATCGATTTGTCATCGATCGTTGTCATTTTCAATCTTATTACCTTGTGATTGATTTGTCATTGATCCTTGTCTTTTGATCAATTTGTCATCAATCTTGTTGTCTTGTGATCGATTTGTCATCGATCGTTGACATTTTCAATCTTGTCATTTTGCAATCTATTTTGTCATCGATCCTTGTCTTCTTGTCAATTTTGTCATTTTTGCGATCAATTTGTCATCAATTGTCGTCTTTCTCAATTGTGTCAATTTGGATCAATTAGTCATTGTTCCTCGTCAATTGGCGCATTTATCAATGAAATCGTTTATCAGCATTAGTCTTTTGTTAATCAGAATCATGATCAAATTGAATTGATATCAAGTATATCTTTTGTCTGGACCTAATTGTCATTCTTGCATTTTCTAATTCATCTTTTAGGGTTTCATGATTTTATTCATTTAACCCTATTTGACATTTCCCCCTCTAGGATTAATAAATTATTTATTTATCCTAAGTCTTCATGTCACAATTAAATGTTTATTTAATTGGCTAACTAATTATTCCTCTTTTTGTGAATTAATTAATAAATGACAAATTATTAATTGATTTACCTAATTTCTTCTAATTCCTAATTTCCTAATTTCTATTTTTCAATTCTCTGCTATTTTCCTCCTAATTTCATGGGAATGACATTTCAATTTGTCATAATTTGTCATAATTGACAATCAATCAATTTTGACATAGAAATTTGTCCTAATTTGTCATGAATTATCAATCAATCAATCTTGCATAGAAAGTGCAAATTTGTCATAATTTGTCATAATTGACATTCTTGATTTGCAATTTCCATTTGAATCTAATTCATGCTGATTTGATCTTTTCTCCAATTTGTCTATAAATTGGATGAATTTCTTCAATCCCAACTAATCGCTTTTTCGAATCACTTTGTCAAATCAATCACACTTCGAGTATTCTTGCACTACTATCTTGTCTACTTGCTTTCATCTCATGTGTATGCACTTGTAGGTGAGATCCACAAACAAAGCTATTTGAAGAAGAAAGAAGGACAATGGAGCGACATGAAGGAGACATCCAAGTCTGCATTTGCTTTGCTTAGTTTTCAATCTTGAATTGATGTCTTGTTTTCATGTCTTTATTAAGTGTGTTTAGGATTGATCATTGCATTTAAGTTTTTGTGATTGAGCTATGACTAATATTGATATTTGCTTTGATGAGTTCCAATTTCTTAGCTACAATATACATTTGTCAATGAAATAGTATATTCAGATATACTCCCCTTATCAATATACTGTTCATAACTCTGATTTTGCATGCTCGGTGATCAATGTTCTGTGTGCTACTCTTGTTCTTGCTTGCTGCTCTGTTCACTACTCAATATACTCCCCCTATATACTACATTTCCCTATATACTTTGATACTACTCCCCCTTTTTGACAAACATCAAAATTTAGTTAGCATTTGGTGGAGGCAACTAGTCAAAAATGGATTTATACTTTGTCCTTGCTTTGGTAAGGGCGACAAAGAGTGCATCCTTGACACTATCCATTAAAGAATTATGTGCTTGAATGATAGCCAATAGAGAGATTAAGAAATCTAATGTGCTTCCCTCTTGTGTAGTAGATAGGTAAGTGGATCGGTCGATCTATTCTAGACCATAGGACAAGTGTAGAATGATTAAGGTTTGAAGAGTCATAATGTCCATCCTTATTTTGTGCTCTTCATTCCTGAGTTCCAATTGTTGAGCCATGAGCTATTGTAACTTTGTATAAAAATTCTGAATAGAATTGGGCTCAGTGGTCAACTTATTTGAGAGATCGGTGATCTCTTTCTCAATTGCTTCTATTTTATTTTTGATATCTTTAATGAATAAAGAGAATGTATAGAGTTTTTGAAATAAATAAAGAATGTGCTTGAGTTGAGGGGGCAACTCAACAATAAATTTGACAAGTTTAACTTTGCCAAGAGCAATAGCTTTTTGCACCTCTTCAATCATTTTTGTAGTGAGCTCTTTGTCCTGTAACTTGCTCAAATATTCAGATGCATCTACTCTAGATGTCTCTATCTGATTGAGGAGTTCATCCAGTTGAATATGGATGGCTGCATCTGTTGACATTATAGCTATGGGTAGCATATCTGATAATAGTGTCTTTACCTTCTGAAGTACTTTATTTTTCTTTTGTATGGCCATTTGTTTTTCCTGTTCGGCCTTTGCTTTGCATAGTTCACTAAATTCAATTAGTGCTTGCCCTTTTAATTTTGATATGTCTACATTGGGCAACACTACTGGTTTTGATATATCAACCTTGAGACTATGCTTTTTCATCTTCTTTTCTTTTTATTTGGCCGGTTGAACCAATACAATAGCTTGGGAGGCTTGTGGATCCTTGGTAGGTTGCTTGGTGGAGGCAACACTTTTGTTAGTTTCTTTAGCCTTTGCTGAGTCCTTCAGTAGTTCGGTTCTCGGGGTCTCAGTTGCAACATTTTTAGTGTTAGGAGGATCTTGAGAGGTTTGTTCCCCAGTGGCCTGAGGAGTAGCTTCTCCTTCTGTAGACATGTGAACCTCTGCACCTTGTTCAGTATCCTGAGGGGCCTTGGTTGCAGCAGAATGAGTGATCGGAGGATAAGGTTGAACTTGTTCCAAAACTAACTCACTAGATACCAGTTTTGCATAGGCATTGCCTTCTATCATTTCTTGTTCAGGTGCCTCGGTGTCCATGATGTCTTCATCAATTTGTATGGTGTCAGCAGGGTCTTGCTCGGTGACATCAGGATCTTGCTTGGTGACATCAACAATTTCAACTATAGCTTGCTCACCAACATCCTTGATTCTAAATATTTCCTGCCACTTTTCTTTTGTCTCATTTTCTACTTCAATATATAGACCAGTCATCAATTTTAAGGCTCTTTGCTTGATGAGGAACTTTGTGTTGTATTTTGTCAGATGTTCTTTTATTTCAACTACCGACATGTCTAGAAAGAGATGTACCAGACTTCTTTCTCTAATCTATTTTTCCAAGTCCATTGCATATTTCCATCTATTATCAATATGCAAATATTATTCATTTGGAAGTAACTTAGATAATTCCAATGGAGCCAATCAAAATTTCAATAGTGTGTAGATAACAACTTCTTCTATTTGTCTCTTTTCATCATCGGATCTGGATTCATATTTTACATATCTGAATGATCCAAATCCACCATATTCTTTCAGATTAGCACAAAAATTTTCAACACTATGTACATTTACCTTCTTGCTCTTGACAATCTGAAATTTGTTAGCATCTTCAGACTCGGTGTCACTAGACTCTTTTGCCAAAATGAGTCTCCGAGTAGATTTCTTATAGGTCTTTGTTGCCTTAGGAACAACAATAGTCTTTGGTTTCTTACTCGGTGACACTGCAGATGCTCTTGTGTTTGGGCACTTTACTGAGGGAGTTGGTGATGCCTTTGATGTGTCATGTTTCTTTCTCTTAAGAACTTTCCCTTTAGGCAACTCAGTGCTTAGTGTAATAGCAGCCTCTTGGGCTTCTGATTCTTCTTCGATGATTACTAGTGTGCCCTTGATAGGTGTGGAGGAAGAGCCTTCTCCAAATTTCTTTGATAATGCCTTGATCATCTTTGTTGCTTTTCTTGTAGCTTTTGGTACTATAATGCTCATCTTTACTTTCTCCTTCACTTCTTCATATGTTCCATACCTCAGCTCAGTAGCATGCCTTGGTAGTGTAAGAAAGGCATCTATCTATTGTTATGTGATGTCAAAGTCAACCTCATAACACATAGGTGGCAAAGATTGAGTTCTTGGTTCCACAACATTCACATAACAGTAATCAGTGTCTACTTCAAAACATATGTCATCTTTGTATTTTTCCATTAGCTGGGGTGGAATTTTATACCTATTATGCATCTTCTCTTGAAACTTGCTGAAATAATCATCCATAATATCATTGAAGTTGTCACCTAGACATTTGATAAAGTCATTGATTTGATGGGTGACTGGTCAGTGTAGCTCCCAAACAACATTACCAACTGTTGGAAAGAATTTTTCAAAATAGAAAAACATGCATAATAACAATGATCCAAACTTTAGTGTATTAGCCGAGTTGTTCTTCTTTGGCTTCTTGATGGTGTTCAGATTCTCAAACAGGTTTTTCAACAATACTTCACAAAGATCAATTTTCATTCCCTTTTTCACAATTTTGTATGCTAAGTCGACTGCTGCACAAGGTACACTGTTTTCCCTTGCCGATTGGAAGAAACAATAACCTATCAATCTAATAGCAAACTTTAGTTCTGCATCAATGACATTGTTCAATTTTACTCCTCTGCAATCTGATTCCACTCCAGTTAAGGTGATCAATTCCTTTTGTGATATCATCTTCTAAGCTCGAGCATGATCATAAATAGGGTAATTGGTGATTAGATGAATGATTTCCTTGGTGATTTTGAATGGTTGCTCCTCTAACCACATGAAATCATCGTGAACTCTACTCAGAACAAACTTGACCCACTGGGGTTTGAAGACATGGGGATAGGTTAGGGTTTCAGTCAATCCCTTGATCTTAATGTACTCATACTTGCTATCCAATTTCCCATCGGTGCACAATTCATCATAGGTGTCTTTGATTTCAACATGACCTAGTTCTTCAACTCGACATTTGGTGAAGAATCTGACATTCTCAACTAGTAAAACTCTATCTGAGATGAGTGAAAATGCAGTTTTGTCATCCAGTTCTGATGCTACTTTGGGAGTTAGAGAGTATTTTAGTGAGGGTTTTTCAACATTCTTAACAACAACGGGTTCTAGGATCTTCGGTGCCATTGTAGATTTCAGATAGAAATTATCAAAAAGATCCTTAGGGTTTGAAAACTTTCGAATGACAGACGCTTTTCCTCTTAACAAATATGAAACAGAAATCTTCAATAGATATGATCAGTAAACCAACTTAACAATGAGTTGAGATTGATGTAAATACCTTGAATTTCACTTTGGAGGAGGTTTGATCACCTTTTCTTTTCTTTGCTCTGCTCTCTTGAAAACTCGGTAAGTGAAAAATGACTACGTAAATGCTTTAAGTACACAATATACCTTATCGGGCTCCATGTAGGTTAGGTTAAAACATTAAATGCACTCGGTTTCAATAAAATGATTTACTCTCATTTTTCTGCTTTAACTGAGTAGCCAGATTTCCTTCATTTACCGACTAGACAGGCTTCCTGTAGTTACCGACTTGACAGGTTTCCTGTATAGTGTTTTCAAAAGACTTTGATAGAACTTCAAACTTACTAATACATCTTAGTTATGCAGATTTTGAATTAAGTACATAATAAAGTAGGAACTATTAAGATTTAATCTTTTGAGAGAATGTGGTCCCTTCATACCTTTACTGATTAATTTGGAATAGGTGCACCTAACTCGGTAGGTAAGGTGCTTTCTTCATTTGACATAATTTCCTTCTTTTTCCAAATCATCTATAATTTGCCTTTTATTTCTTCAGTGTCTCCTCTAGGTTCATCTCTGCAATCTCCAACCAAGTGTCCAACTGTGACAATAAAAACATGCCATACCAGGATTTCTCCATGATCTTTGGTTGTTCATTCCAAACCTTATAAAGCAATTGGCACTTATATGTCCATATCTTCCATACCATTCACACCATATCCTTGTATTGTAATCCCATGGTACTGCAACATATGATCGATTAAGTTCTATGTGAGTTTGGTAGCTTCCAGTATTTGCTCAGTGTGCAGACCACATATAGTTCTTTTGCTTGAACCAACACTTCTCAATACTATGTCCATATCTATTGCAGTTTATACAAAACCCTTTGAATTTTGCCTTCTTATAATTGCTAGCAGACTTTGTCCTACACTGGTTAAATGTATGACCATATTTATTGCAATTGTAACAATAACCATTGGATTTAGTGACATTCGGTTTCTTAACTTTTCTGATTTGGCACATGTTGGTAGTATGACCTTGATTTCCATAGTAGTTGCAAATAGGCTTCTTTCTTTTGATGTTTTTCTTGTTTCCAGCTTGCTTTGATGATTCTCCTCTCTCGATAGTATGATTTCCCTTCTCAGTAGAGTCTTTTCCTTTGTAACTAAGTCCTACATCTTTGTTGGGTCTTCTTGTATTCAGTTGCTCATCCAACATCTTTGATGCTTCATAACTCTTCTTCAGTGTTTCTTTGGATTTCTTTTCTATTTTAAGTTCATCGGTCAACCTTGATACTTCAAGTTTCAATGCTTGATTCTCATCATCTTTTAGATTTGCTTCATGATGTGCATAACCTAGTTGATCTGACAGTTTTTGTTGAATCCCAGTCAATCTTATGATTTCATCATTCTTTTCAGATACTAATGCTTCAAGTTGTTGTTTCTCTCTTTCTAGATCTCTTACTTTATCCTCGGTTGTCCTCAATGCATCAAGATTTTCAGTCATCTGTATGTTGAAATGATCATGTTCTCTTTTCATTGCTTTTAGTTGATCAGTCAATGCTTTGTTCTTTTCTTTCAACACTTCAATCATTTCTTCAGTCTCTTCAGACATACTATTCTCAAATGATGTCTCAATTTGTTCCACTAACTCTTGAGAGTCTTGCAAATCATCAGATAATCTTCTTCTCACTTTTAATGATTTTTGCATTTGTCTTTGCATGTCTACAATCACTTGATTAGCATGATCCAACTCTTCTTGTAGATATACAATTCTCCAAGATTGTTTATAGCCTTCCATTGATAAGATCTTTCTCTTTAGGTAGTTAAACCCTTTTCCAAGATTGAGGATCTAATACCAATTGTTAGGCCCATTATGGAAAGCTAATGTATTGAGAGGGGAGGGGTGAATCAGTACTTCAAAACTTTTCATCAACAATAACTTTACTATTATGCATAAACCGAATAGTGCAATAAAATAATATAAAGCTAAAACAAATAGATAACAATCATACATGATTCACTCCATAAGACATATATTTTGGTTACGCATAAACTCTTGGTTAGAGAGAAAAACTGTGGTGGGGATGGCACCCACAACTTCACTACTACAATAATAAAGGTTGCTCGGTTAGAGCTACATGTTTAGCTATTTTTGATAGCTTACCCTGTTAGGAGTATCAAGATCTATTAGATCTACCTTGCTAAAGGATTTTACAGCACTTATTTTAAATGTTGCACCTGGTTAAAGGATTTACAATTTATAGATTTAGTTAGAGTCTTTTACCCTGTTAAAGGTTTCTCTTATAATTTCAAAATATTACAATAAATCATTACAAATATCTGCAACTTTACATCTGGAATGTTATAGCAGATTCTATGTGCTCAAAATGATATTACCTTACTTATAGCATACCTCGGTAATCCATATATAAACTCGGTAAACCCTTCTATTTACTCTATTCCGTGACTGTTCTCTGAAATCCTTCTCAGTGACCTCTGAGTTTCTCTATAATAGTCATAACACTTCGTGCTTTCTTATGTATCACACATGTCTTACTTCATACACCTATGTGTCTCTCACTCTGTCTCTACATGTATATATCTGATCTCAATCCATGTTGTATAAATAGATCTCTTATGTCAGTGATCTGATTCATTGCTTCGATCTTACAAACATGATTTATCAAATGAATAACCATGCAAAATATTTCATTGGTTAGATGACCTCAAAATCATACACAATCTTTAAGTGCAATTTCCAATGTGATAACGGTTACTTGTTCCTTGATCTTTGTAACACGTTTCCCATATATGTCCAGGTTTAGTGAATCTGGTAACACGTTTCACTCGGTATATCATTCTTGTTGCTTGGTAGATATAGAGTTTTACTCGATAGAGTGTTCGGTGTATACTACGCTCTGAGACTACTTGCTTCTTTAACCAACTGCACTGTGCTTACTGACTATAAGATTCGATAGAAGAAACTGACTAGAATATATAGAATAACTTTGAACATAAGACTAATAGCAATCTTAGTAAGTAGTTACACACCTCTCCTGGGCCCTCCACCTTTTCACAACTTCGCGAAAGGTAAACAACATGTATCTTTAGGCCACGAATCAACACGAGCCGTTGATCTTCTCTAAGCTGATCATCCTTTAACCAAAGGAGTCACTCACCTCTAGGACCTGCCAAGTATTTCGCTACTTCATAAAGGGTAGATCACATGCACTTTGGGCTAGTGAAGCAATGTGAGCAATTGGATTCAAAATAAGATACAGTCCTTTAATCAGATGGTCAATCATCTGGTCGGGCCCGCCTAGCCTTTTCATAACTTCGCGAGCATTAACCTACTAGCATCTTTGCTTAGCAAAACAATGAGGACCATAGGATTAACAATGAGTTGCACAATTATTAAGGAGCCCGACAAACATTAGAACAAGACATAGGCAAAGGCATAAATTTTGAAAATATTTGAAAGACCGCCTAGGGAAAACCTATGGGGGAACACTTTTAATGATAAAACGACCCTTCTTTAAGTGGCAAAAGTAACGCAGAAATAGAACATAAGGGATTTTCAAACATAGGAAGGGTTAGAATTTCAAAAACCTTAAACCTTCATTTGACCCAAGAAACTCAGAGGTAACAAGGCCATGCTAAACACATTTTTGCAGACTTCTAGCCAACTATGGGACAAGAACACCCAATTTTTATACAGTGATAACAATGGCTCTGACTGGGGATGGTTGATTGCAAGATCAACATAAGAATTCAGAAACTCTCTGTAGAACAAACCAAACACAAGCCTAAAAAATAACAACAAAAGAAAACCTAAATATGTACAGACTAAGACCTATTGTGCGTGGGAATTAAGAGAAGTAATGTTTCAGGAATTTTCCATGCACTAGAAATTCTTGTACCTCACCATTCATATTCTACAAAAAATATGAATCCTTTCCATTAAGATCATAAACCATAGAGGGGCCTATCCATAGTGACTCAAATTTTTTGTGTTTTCCCTTATCTTGTCCTTTCACATTCCATTGAAGAACCACATCACCAATTTGAAACTTTCTCAACAAGGTTCTTTTGTCAAACAGATATTTGGCCTACAATTGGATCTTCAAATTCCTCTTGTGAGCCAAAGTTCTAATTTCTTCTACCTCCACCATCTGAATCATCCGATCTTCCATAGGTTCAGATAACTCCATGTCTTCAGCTTGTAGGAATTTATACACTGGAAGAAGATTATTGACTGGCACCCTAGATTGTGTGCCATAAACCAATTCAAAAGGTGAAACCCCAATTGCTTTCTTGACAGTAACCTTGTCAGCCCATAGAGCTAATTTTAACTTTTGGTCCCAAGACCTTTTATTTTCCTCCTGGATTTTCTTAATAATGTTCAAGAGGCTCTTATTACTTGATTCAACTTGCCCATTACCCTAAGGATGATAGGGAGAAGAGTAGGACATAACTATTCCATGGTTGGTGCAAAATTTATTGAACTCTTCTGAACTGAAGTTCATAGCATTATCCATCACTAGTTTTACAGGGACTCCAAATCTGGTTATGACATTATCCATTAGGAAGACAATAACAACCTTACTTGTGGCTCTCCTAGTGGGTATAGCTTCAATCCACTTGGTAAAATAATCAGTATCTACTATAGTCCACCGATGACCTCCTCATAATTTCTCAATGATTTCCCCAATAAAATCAATTCCCCATTGAACAAAAGGGGCTTCCACTATGACTAGGTTGAGGGTTAAAGCTCCCTCATACTTCAATTTTGATGAAAACTTCTGGCATGGGTCACATCTCTGGACATGTTCATGGGCATCTTTAAATAAAGTAGGCCAATAATATCCAGTCTGAACTATCTTACCAGCAGTTGTCTTGGCAAAGTAGTGACCTCCACACACTCCATCATGCATTTCAGTTAACACTCTTTTAGCCTGGGATTTATCCAAACACATCAGCAATGCCCCATCCCTATTTCACCAAAACAGATCACCCTGAATGAGGACATATTTTTGTGACTTCAACTTCAATGTTCTTCTCTGGTTATGGGTCATCCCTTCTAAAAATGTTGCATCCCTTAAAAAATGGACTATCTCTGAGTACTAGGGTTGTGTCTCAATACTGGTGACCAGGATGTTCTCAATTTCAACATTATTCACTTCAACATCAAGAAGATTTGATTCTACCATCAGCTTAGCAAGGCCCAAACCTCTCACTAATTTAGTGATATTAATCTCTAAATCAAACTCCTGGATTCTGGTTATCCATCTACATCTTTTACCAGTGACCTCAGACTGGGATAGAATATCTTTGATAGCTGCATGTGGGACATAAGTAATTACTCATGCATTCACAAGATATGGCCTAAATTCTTTAATAGCCTTGACCAAAGCATATGCTTGCTTCTCCATAATTTCATACTTTAACTCTACAGCCTGTAAAGATTTGCTATAGAAAGCTATAGGATGTGCATATCCTTCATTATCCTTTTGTAGAAGAACTATAGCCACTGTGTGATATGAAGTAAAAGAAAATAGAGAGAAAGGCTTACTATAGTCAAGGGACTTCAACACTGGTGCTTCTTGAATAGCCTTTTTAATTTCATCAAAATCCTTTGAAGCTTCTTCATCCCAGTAGAACTTTGTATCCTTCTTAAGAAGTTTAATAATGGGCTTGACTATCTCTGCAAAATTTGTAATAAATCTTCTAACAAAATTTACTTTGCCCAAGAGAGATTGGATACCTTTAACACTCTTTGGCTTAGGTATATTGTTTATAGCTTCAATTCTTTTAGGGTCAATCCTTACTCCTTCTTTGGAGACAATATGCCCGAGCAGCTTCCCTTTAGTGGCAACAAAATGACACTTTTTTTGGATTTAAGGATACACTAAATTCTAGAGCTTTATTGAAAATCTGTTCTAGGTGCCCACAATGGTCATCTGCCCTTTTGGAGAAATATGTCAAATCATCTTGATATACTACCATGATAATATTGATGAATTCCTTGAAAGCTACATCCATTTCCCTCTGAAAAGTAGCTCCAACATTTTTCAAGCCAAAAGGCATTCTGACATATACATACGTTCCCCAAGGGGTGGTAAAAGTAGTTTTGAATTATTCAAATTCCTTTACTAACACCTGGTTATACCCTAAGAACCCATCCATCATATACAATAGGTCACAACCAATTACTCTCTGCAACATTGCTTCCATATTAGGAGAAGAGTAATTGTCTTTCAAGGAAGCAACATTTAGATTCCTAAAATCAACACAGAGTCTTATGTCCCCATTCTTCTTTCTAACTGGGACCAAATTTGACACCCATGATGAATGCCTTATAGGCTAAATGATTCCCCCTTCCCTTAACTTGGTTAATTCTTATTGCATTTTAGATTCCAACAAGGGGTTGATAGGTCTTTGTTTCTATCTAAAAGGTTTAGCATCTGGAAGCAAAGGGAATTCATGCTGAAATAGACCTTGTCTATACGCCTTCAGATCTTCATAAGACCAAGAAAAAAATGCTTATATTTCTTTAATAAATTAATAAGGTTTACTTTGACATGAGGAGGTAAATTTTTTCCAAGATACACCAACTTAGGGGATGATTCTATCCCCAAGTTTACTTCCTCTAGTTCATCTAACTTAGTGGTTGATTGCTGATGTAGATGATTGTCACTGTAATTGAACATACCTTCTAGTTCTACCAACCCTTTAGGTATTTCATTTGTTTCTAACTGAACTAGTTCATTTCCAAACATAGTTTCTCTTTTTTCAACCACTTCTACCAAAGCATTGCAATCAATTTTTTGTCCATCATAGTCATCAATGCATTGTATAAATCTGAGAATATCTTCATCATCAACAAACACTTGCCAATTATATACATTGTCAGGAATGGCAGGCCTATCTTTTACCTCAACTGTGGATACACTGGTTAGTGTTACATCATCATTCTTTAATGCAACATTTGCTAAGAAATCAACATGATATTCTTTGACCTCTCTATCCAATTTATAGAGAATGCACTAAAATGCTCAATCACATCCCATATTGCATGCTTATATCTTTCCAGTCTATCATTCTTAGATGCATACTTAGCTCTAACCTAAGAAACAACCAATTCTGAGTCTCCTAACACTTTTAACAACTGAATCCCATGCCTTTTTGCAACTTCAAGCCCCAATAACAAGGCTTCATATTCAACAATGTTATTTGTACATTGAAAGGCTAGCAAAAAGGAATATTTGAAGGTTATACCTGATGGGGACACAAAAAGAACTCCTTCTCCAGATCCTTCTTTAGAGCAATCTCCATCAAAATACATGTGCCACAAATCATGTTGTTGAGATTCCAATTCAGTCACAATAGAGTCAATATTCTTCAATTGAGGTAAAATTGGTTGTATTCTAAAATTGTCAAGATCCACTTCGATCACACAGTTGAGCATACTAGGGTCTACTTTCTCAATTACCCTAGGGGCACGTGGTTATCTATACAACTTGACTTGGTTTTCATTAATTGGGATAGTAGCATATGACAGATCCAACTGAACATTTCCACCTACTGCTGTAGCCCACTGTCTAGATTACAACATGCCATAGTGAGGTTTAGTGTCAGTTACAATGACATCCATCTTGTATGTTGCTTCAAGGAATGCGGCTATTTTTACTTCAACGTCTTTCATTGTACCTATCACTAGCACTTCTTTGTTATCCATAGAATAACACTTTCCATACACTGTACTTACTAACAATCCTAATTCTTTCATGACACCATAAGGCATTACATTTGCAGTTGCATTAGAATCTATCATACAGTTTTTAATTAACCAGTTATTCACTAACAAAGTAACATAAAAAGGATCAACCCATGAAGGCTCTTATGTAATAGTTGTTCCAACATATAACTTTGGGGTTTGCAACTCATGATCCTTTTCACCTTCCATTGAACCTGAAGGCAAAGCTATGCTACTGTCAAATATTTTAGAAAATAAAGATAAAGCAGCTTGCCTATGTTCCTTTATTTTCAATAATTCTATCAATGGGACAATGACCTTCATCTAGGTAAGAGCTCGAGTCATATCAAATGTGGAATTATAAATCAGATCAATAT
The DNA here is from genome assembly GCF_030272615.1 of Cryptomeria japonica. Classification (NCBI taxonomy): domain Eukaryota; kingdom Viridiplantae; phylum Streptophyta; class Pinopsida; order Cupressales; family Cupressaceae; genus Cryptomeria; species Cryptomeria japonica. The sequence continues at coordinate 551,107,821 of NC_081408.1, read as the reverse complement.
TAGCCTTAACTTTCTCTGTCTTAGGCTGACTTGCCTTCTTTATTGCAGCAATTCCTTGTATATCACTAGTAGCATTATTATCCATACCTTTGGCCATATCTTTTAATTGGTCATTCTTTTTTTGACTATATTGGGGCAAGGTGGCATTACTTGCTGCTTTCTTCTAGGATATTTCTTTTATAAACATTGAACCAGGTTCACCTTGATCCCAATCCTTCTTAGTACTTCTCAAATTGTAATTGTGCTTGGCTTTGGCTATGGCAGCCTTAGTGAGATTTCTTACTTCTTCGTCACTGGGTCTTCTGAGATGAGCTTCTTCATCTTCAATTGTTACTACATTCAAAGTGGTATGCCAATCAAGTGTCAACTGTCCTTGATAAGACCTTTTACTATTAAGCACATCACATTCACTAAGTTCACTTTATAATGACTCGTCATCACTTTCTATGATAGTTTCAAACATATTTATATTAGGCTCAGCCTCTTATCTCATGGATTCTTCAAGAGCTTGAGCTACAACACATTGATGAGGATAATGTGGTCCATCATAAGCCATGCACTAAGGAGTATTTTCCATATTACAAACATTCCCTCCTTTCAAAGGATCTAGGGTATCTTGGTTCTGAGTGTTCTTTGGCTTCTCATTTTGAGGTTTTCCATCCTTCCAAGTAGTGTTGTAAGGCATGTCATGCAACCTAGGAGGCCTATCTTGCCAATTCTAATGAGGCTTATCATTTTTACTCACCTTGGCAGTAAGATCCTTCATGGTAGTCACTAATTTCTCTGTTTTGTCTTCTTCTTTAGCAACTTTATTGGGTTGCTATTTTGATTCTTGCCACAACCTACCATTAGTTCTTCTCCCTACTTTCCTAGATGCTTTCCTATTACTCTCCACATTGATGGAAATTCTAAATGCATCCCTTAGACTATGAGGATTTTATCCCTCAAAATATAGGCCATTTTAGAATCAAAGGCATTGTAATAAGTATTGAGACACATATTATCATCTAACCTCATCACTTGATATAGCCTATGCATTGCTTTCTGAAATCTAGCATTGAAATATGTGACAATTTCATTATCAGACTTTCTAATATTATTGAACTCATTGAGCATAAAGCTAACATTTGTCTTGTCACCATACTACTCTTGAAAGCAGTTTTTAAAGTCTTCCTAAGACCCAATGCTATTCACAGAGAGACCTCTATACTAGTCCTTGTATCATCTACTAAGGACTATACAAACAATTTCCTGATGACATCTTCATCTATTATTTCATAATCATTAATTAAGTCACCAAAATATTTTAAGGGCTCTTCTGCATTGATTGCATTGTTGCCAGCAAATTTGTGGAGTCTATCCCTTAATTCTATAGGAACATGGTTGGGGTAGCATGGGATTCCATCAAAGAAGAGTTGCCTATACAGTTCTAAATTAATGGGTCTTCTCTAGAATTAATTAGTAGCAAGATTATTTCCCATGTTCATTCTTAAATAAAGGGTTACGAGTTAGAGGGATTTGGTTACCTTGGTTATTAATAGGGGCTATATTAACTGGGACAATGCTCATAGGCAAGGCTAATTGAATTTTGACTGGAGGGAGTGAAGCTTGCTAAGGAACAGGTTTATTTAGGTCTGCTGAGGGAAAACTTATAGGAGGAGCTTTTATATAATTAATCTTTCTTTTAACTTCTTGATTGGCTACTTCTAATTCAGCCTTTTCCAACTCCATTTGTAAATCTTCTTTCTCTTTCCTCATCCTCTCCATCTCTCTTTCATGTGCAGATAGCATGTGAGAGATCTCTACTGTAGTCTTAGATCCAAACCCACCTTCTATGCACTTCTTCTTCCCTTATCTACATTATTTCTAACGGGTTATGGGTCACTAAGGACTTCCCTATTTGATTGCACAATAGATTTGTATTGAGGGTTGGTCTTGGGAACTAGAATTTCTCTAATGAATGGACCTTCATCCTCACTCTTGGCTTTCTCTTGGGTAAATAACTCAAGATCAACTATCTGTCTTAAAAGCCTGTCTCTCTCCATCAATTTTTCTTTTACCTCTCTTTCTTTATATGCTTCCTTTTGTGTTCTTAAGTAAATTAAATGATGGACTCTTCTATTCAGGACTTCAATTTCTTGGGATACCTTATCTTCATTAGGGAAGATTTCTTCAGAGTTTGACACATTGACTTGGTCAATATCAATTAAACTGATGTTTCCATCAATTGTCCTAGGTACAAAATCTCTCTTAATATTTGAACTATTTTTGTCCTTCCCAGACAAACTAGCATGGGAGATCCCCTGATTTAAAACTTGGACATCTTCAATATTCCCAAACAAACCAAAATGGAAGCCTAAAATATCATGCTCAGATTCACAGGAGAAGAATTTAAATTTGCATAGATGGGTCTCTTAGATGACTTACCTGTATTGATTCTCTTTTGTACCCTAGCAGCATTAGATGGCTCATGTACAACTGATCTTTTCTCTCCTCTTTGTGCCTATTCAAGTAATCCCTCTTGCAACGTCTCATGAGGATGCTTCCTCATGAAAGACCTGGTGTTCCTTCCTCTCTGCATTATACTTGTTTTCTTAAAAGAGTTACACTTATTTAAAAGGACTGGTTATACTTGTCAGATTTGCCACCCACAAAGATTGTGGGAAATAAGAAAACAAGCTTAAACAAATTACTTGCCAATATTTAACAAAATCATGAAGATTTTCAAAGAGACAACTAACACAAATGAGAGATCACGCAATCTTCCACAACACAAATATCTGAACCAACTTTTGAACTAATTTAGGAACTAATCTATAACATAGATATGCACTATGAATTTCCCCAGCAAAGTCGCCACTTTTGTTAGTCTCAAATTTTGATTTCCCTTCTATTCTTCTTGTAAGAAATAAAATAACTCTGTCTGCATATGAAAAGATTAGGGAAATAGGACTCAAGAGTAACATATAACAATGTTTTGAGACTTTCTACACTTTGAACTTATCCAAAGTTCAGGTGGGTATACCTTCTATGAATACTTTCACACTTTGAAATTGAGATCCAGAGTAAACCAGTGCTAAAAACCTATGGATTTCATCACCTCAATGAAACTGAAACACTAAAAAGAAAAAATTGTATTCATTTTTAGTATTGATCTTTAAGAAAAGATAGAAAGAAATCCTACAATTCAATACCAGTGCCTTATCCAGGCCACAAAGTGACCTAAATCAAACAATAATTTTCAAAACTAAACACTCTCATACAATCTCATCATCTTGGATTTTATGAACCCAATACATGCCTAACATATACATAAGTCCTATCCCATTTAATTAAAACAATTCATCATATTCATAGCAACAAACAATAGACTTGCTAACAAAATATTTCATGCACATTTAATCCCTCTCTTGAAGAGAAAAGCTAGAAATAACATCTATAAGATTGCCTTACAATCCATTCTCATTCGAACAATCTTAGATTTTCCAAATGATACCAACAAAGTAAAGAATGCACATCAGAAGACAAAGAAATTTTAGGCCTAGAACTTTGATTTGTATATTCATATTCATTCTTGAAAATATTACATAACTCAGAGTAATCTCCTTAAAATGAGAAAAAAGGCCCTAAATAAATTTTGCCAGAGGTTCTTTACAAAATTCTTGTGATCCTTTTTCTAATAGTTATGGTATCCATTAATAATATCATGGATACATACAAGATTCAGACAAACCTAAGAAAAGTTTGTTACAAATCGCAATGTTCTCCAAGAAACAATTACAAGTCCTTTTCAGTATCAATAACCTCTTCAACTTGTTGTCCCGCTACAACATCTTCTAATTGTTTGGGAACTTATTCTTTTTTTCTGGCATATTTATCCTTCCATCCCCAGAACACATCATCATTCAGCCAAGAAAAACTAACAATCTTCTTCTTCATTCCTTCCAGCCTTTTCCAAGTGACTCTCAACTGCCCAATCTCTATTTCTATGAAACCATAATGTGATTTTACCTTTTGAATCTCTTCAATTGTCTTGACAAATAAGGATGTGTCATCAGTGTTAATGATTTCATTAATCCTTTGGGAAAATTTGTGATCCAGCTCTTCTAGCCATGCCTTCTCCTCTTTTAACTGAGTAGGACCAACAAAACCCCCTAGAAACAATTCATACTTGTGATCAAAATATTCCTTTCTATATTGTTGGGCTTTTCTTTTTAAACCTACCCTTTCTTCTGATAGTATATTCATTTCTTTTATGAATTCACTAGTGAACCTAAGATTGTAATTTGCCTTTGCATCTGCATGGGATGAACACATGAGCTCTAACTCATTACCTCTAGGCATCCACTTATTAAGAATTGGTTCCAAGGTGGTTTTATCCTCTCTTAATTTGGTCAAAATATTTAGAATCCTATTCATAGAAATGTGAATGACAGAGGGCCTCACTTAATTAGCAAACTTCAAAATTGTGGCTTTTACCTTTTCCTCATATTTGCTTGCAAACATGGCTTGAGCCTATTTCAACTTTTCCAACACATGTTGAATAGCTTCAGCTGATTGGAAACCAGAAGGCATAGGAGAAGGGGGCTATTCTATGATAGGGCTCATAGGTGGAGGTCTTGCTGGAGAAGAGGCTATCATATGAATAGAGGATTCACCTGGATGGTGCTGACCTGCCAATTGACCTTGAAGTCTAGCAATAATACTATCTTTGTTGGCTATTCCTTCTTTGGCCTCATTGTAAGCCTTTAAGATTGTTTCCAATTTTAATTGTAGATTAGCCTTTTCTTTTGCCTCTTTTTCTACCACTGCTACATTGAACTTTGTAGTTTCCAAGACCTCTGCTTGTAGCTTCCACCACTCCTATATCTTGGACTCTTTTTAAAATCATGCCTCTTAGGAGACTAGAATCTGATACATCTTTCCTTCTTTTATTTTCATCCTTCTTTAGTAACCACATTACTAAAGAAGCATTATCTCTGCTGAAGGTCACTCCTTCCATGGGTTTAGTTTCCTTCCTGACTGCTTCAAGTACCAGAGCATCTACTATATCCTACTTAGAGAGGATTAAAACACCATCTTTTGATACCATCTCTCTTCCCTTTTTAGGAGTAATGGTCTTAAATTCTTCAATCATCTCTTGTTTCACCTCTTCCTCCACCTAAGTTACATCTCTGTGAGGCTGCTCACTCTTCCTTTGTTCACATCTGGCTTTAAATTGTTCCATGTTTTGCTTCCATACAAATTGCATGAAGGCCCCTATTGTAACAAAGTTACTATCAACCAGGAACTCCTCACTGTCTTGCTTGACAATTGGGTCTATCTCTTTACTTGTGAACTCACCTTCAATCAAATTCATTTCAGCACTAGGTGGCTCTTCTAGCATCCCCTCTTATGTCTCCTCATATGTATAAGCAATCTTCCTGAGACTCCCTAATTGTAACAACTACTTGGCCACCACCTACTCATCTCCTATGTGGATGGGGGATTGAGATGGAGAATACAAAGGCTCATTGGTTTGCACTTCCTTTCCCACTCTTTGCCTTTTAGGAGAGTCTTGGATGTCAATGACATCTTCAAATGCTATTTTCCCTCTTGAAGTAGAAGGCTCACTAGTCACTAGCATCATCACACTGTATTTTAATTATTTATGCATGACATAATCACCTGGTGGGATAGCCTTAACAAAAGAAGGCTTAGCTAGAACCAATTTAACCCTGTCAGGATCATTTCTCATTATAGCCTCCCTTTTTTCTTTCAAATTTTTCATGAGGTCTTCAAAATAAAGAATTAAGAATTTTATCTTTTCCTGAAAGGGATTGAAACTAGAAAGAGGGTCATAACTACTATCAAATTGATGAATGAAGTCAAGAGCCCTTTTATATACAACCCACTTCTCTTTCCTCAATTCTTGCTCATCCAAATTGAATTAATTCCTAATTAGATCTTCAGGGAACTAAAATTGGTGAGTCCTACCTTTACAAACTGCTCTCTTCTTAAACATGTCATTGAAAAAGTCTTCAGGGTCTGCAAATCTTGAAATGGCAGTTGACAATATATATGGTTTAAAGAATTACTCAAAATACTTCCAGCCACCTTTAGTGATCACAAAATGATGTGTCATGGTAATAGTTGGGAAAATGGTCCCTTTACCCCTATATGTTAGCTTTGCCTCTTGTACACTTCCAATTCACCTCAAGACTTCAGCAATTCCTATCTTCAGTGGGACTTGATAAGGCAATAAATATGGAGTGCCTCTAAAACCATATACTCTGAAAACTGTAGAAATAGGGTGCAAATACATATCTCCCCAATTATGAACAATCTTAATACTTTCTGCAAACTCCTTGGGCCTGAGGAATTCCAAGAGAGCCTTAGGAATCCTAGGGTTTTCTGTGCACAAAAGAATCCTAATCTTAGATGCAAAGCATCTGTCAAACTTTAGATAGCTAGCATCCTCTTTGTCCTAGGATAAAATAGTACTCCAAAGTTGAATAGGCATCTCTTCCTTATCTTTTACATTAACCAAATCCATTTCTTTTGCAAAAAAATTTAGTACCCTTGAACAAAAACATGTGTATTAGAAGTGAATACCATCCAAATGGTCTGTCCACCTTACCATTTTTTATCCCTACTAGCCCTACATGAATTGCATCAGTGAGGTATGGTGCATAATCAAATGTTATTTCCAGAGAGGGGTTTAGAATCTATGCAATCATCAACATGTAATGGGTTGGCATGTTTTTCTTAGCATCTTCTCCAAAAATCTGACAAAGTGCCCAATACATGCCCTTAGCTCTTAGAGTAAACAAATTCAAGGAGAAGGGTTCCATTGTGCTAGGGCCTACAACAGTTAACCCTCCTATCTTAACAAAGAACTCTTTCAGTGGGCCACTCCTAAGGTGATCCCTTTGTGCATTATAAACCTAGGCCACTGATTGAAAATCAATATGCTCTAACAAATTTGAAGCTTCGCTAAGCTTAAATACACTTCTGAATTCATCATCATTAATTTCAATCAGGGCTGACCCTTTCACATTTGTGATACATCTAGCTACAGGGTCATAATTTTGGGCAATTAGAGTCAACAAATCTACATCCATGAATACACTAGGGACTATAAGCTTCCCCACATCCAATTCCCATATTCTATTTAAAGGGGCAAGGGAATGTCTCTGACCAAAACCTAATTTGGATAATCCTAAACCTGACATCCCTATTTTTGGATCCCTTAACCAATTACCTTTGTCATATAGGCCATCCCTGATTTTTAAATGAGGGTTCTTTAGTACTAGTTCTTTAGGCTTGGCCTTGACATTAGTAGTCATAGTTAGCTATTCCATAAAATCATCACAAATATTCCTATCCTGGTAGTTTACTTTTCCTGTTAGCTCCCTTCTTGGCATCATCCCGTTAATGCAGCTATATCAATTAAGATTTGCACATAAATCTAATGAAACAATTCACACAACAATCACCAATTTTCAGACTATAATTGGCAAGAAAAAGCACAAAAAACCTGGTTATTGCCTGAAGAAACTTGCTTTGCACCAGCTCCTCTGCAACAAATTTGTTGAAATGGTACCAATATTCAATTGATGTGGACCTTAATACAGCAAGTTGGCATTGAATTGAGAAATTAACCTGCATGATTCGGCCATCACCTCAGAATTGAACTCGTAAAAATTGAATTCAAAAACAGGCTCCAATGGATCACAAGTTCTCTGAGTCTTTCTCTCTTTTAGTCATTTCACCATTTCCCAGAGTTTAAAACCCCCGCACTTTTCTTTAATGAAGCAATGATGATCGTTGGATCTTGGAAACTTGCACTACTTTTACTCCTTCCAGTCTTTCAGTGTTAGTGACAGGCTCTACCTTCTTTTTGCCATTTCACAAACACTAAACCATGCACACTTTTACCTCACAAAACAATGCCAACCATTAGATCATCATCTACTTGCTTGGTCTTTACTTCCTACAATGACCGCTAGTCTTTCTGACTAACCGTGCTCAACCATGACGGCTAACGGTTTTCACCACTTCACGAAGACTAAACTGCAGGCATCTTCGGGCTACGAAACAACGACAACCGTTGGATCCACTATGAGATGAAGACCATTTAACATGCTTTAGACATTCCAAGTGGGCCCTTTAACTTGGAGACCACTTGCTTTATTGCATCACCGATTAACAAATGCCATGTGGCAGTTGACTATTTGCTCAAGAAGTTCCACCGGGTTCCGTTCTGAAGCCACCATGTGTTTTACTTCACCATTCTTAACATAACTACCGGTTGAACCAAGGCGGGCCCTCAACTACCCTTCAGAGCCACGTGTATCTGACAAGTCACTAATTCTTTCCATGAAACAACCCATCTATCCTGCCATGTCAGCCGTCGTGTGATTGCCACATCATTTCGCTATTTCATGAACATTAATCTCCACTAGACTTGAGGTTGTGAATCCATGACAACCGTTTGATTAAATCCTACTTAATCGGCCTTTAAAACTTACAACTTCCCTATCCTTTGGGCCCCATCAACCCTTTTTCTATTTTAAAGAGCTTAAACCTCAGGCCACTTATCTTCGTGAAGTAGTGACAACCGTTGGATCTCGGCAACTTGCTCATTTGTTACCTTTTCCGTGACCACCTTGCCCGAGCCCTCCACTTTTTCGCAACTTTGCGAAAGGTAAACAATGGTTATCTTTAAGTCACAAATCAACGTGAGCCGTTGATCTTTTCTGAGCTGATCATCCTTTAACCAAAGGAGTCACTCACCTCTGGGACCCACCAAGTCTTTCACTACTTCGCAAAGGGTAGATCACGTGCACTTTGGGCTAGCGAAGCAACGCGAGCTGTTGGATTCAAAACAAGATGCAGTCCTTTAATGAAACGGTCAATCATTTGGTCAGGCCCGCCTAGCCTTTTCACAACTTCGCGAATATTAACCTGCTAGCATCTTTGCCTAGCGAAACAATGAGAACCGTAGGATTAACAATGAGTTGCACAATTATTAAGGAGCCTAATAAACATTAGAATAAGACATAGGCAAAGGCGTAAATTTTGAAAATATTTGAAAGACCGCCTAGGGAAAGCCTATGGGGGAACACTTTTAACGATAAACTGACCCTTCTTTAAGTCGCAAAAGTAACACAGAAATAGAACATAAGGGTTTTTCAAACATAGGAATGGTTAGAATTTCAAAAACCTTAAACCCTCATTTGACCCAAGAAACTCAAAGGTAACAAGGCCATGCTAAACACATTTTTGCAGACTTCTAGCCAACTATGGGACAAGAACACCCAATTTTTAAACAGTGATAACATCACTCTCAGGTGCCTGAGAGAGGTTTTCACCCTTAGGTACATCCTTTATTTTTACTTTTCTTTTTTTTGACACTACCATAGTGTGGTTTTCATCATCAGAACTTTTCTTTTTCTTTTTTTGATTTTTATGACTGAGATACTTGATGTCTGTCTCAGTAATTTTCTCACTTTTCTCACTAGTGGAAGAGTTCATTGGTTCAAATTCATTAAGATAGCAAGCTAATGTGTAGTCATTGGTGAAGGTAGGTATATTCAAATGTTGGTTGTAAAGAGTACAATCAATTAGTTCAGGATGTATCAAGGATGAAGTTTGAACAAGTTCAAGAGAGTTCTTGGTATTATCATCATAACTTTGGACTGACAAGTCAAGTTCCAGAAGACTACCTTGCATAGGTGTCTCGAGACTAGGAAGAGTTACAACACGATTATCAAAGTTCATGTTAATATTTAGTGCACCTAACCTAACCGACCTACTCCTAGCATTGTCCCCTACTTCAGACTTGACTACATATCACGGTGTGATAGAAATAGGGTCAATGGGAAACATCTCAACATTCATGACAAAGTAGTCATAATATGTTGTTGAATAGTAGTTGTTATAAATAGAGCTTTTGTCTGAGTTATCAGAGTCTTAAGATGAAGTTTCTGACTTGTCTTCAAGTGATTTAGTAAAAGTATGTATAGTATCAATACCTACATCCTTGATGTTACAAGTTCCTTCATGATTTGGTTCATTCATCACTTGTATTTGACACACCTGTTGACATAACCTTGATGGTTTTGTTAGTCCTTGTCATCTTTTCCATTCAGCTTCCTCTGGACTGATGACTGGTCCTGATTCTATAGCTTCTAATTCTTCTTTTGTAGCTCCATATCTAATTTTCTCAATCTCATTAGAGGGAGAATTTTCTCATGCGCTTCCTTCTTTCAGTTGTTGTTCATAGTCTTCTTGTCTTTGTAATCTGATTTCCTCTATTTCCTTTTGCAATTTTATGTGTATCAACTCTTGTGCATCATCTGTGATATCATTAGATTCTTTAGGGGTTCTGTAGTAGATGTATCTAAGAGATGATCTAGACCCCATTCATACTCATTTGAATTAGTTTCTAAATCATCTACTTGTTGTCTACCAGTATATGTGACCAAAATGTTTTAGTGGTGCAAACAATTCTCTGGTTCTTTCTACCTATTCTCTCATATTCTCTGGGACTTCTACTTCTTGTAGTGTTATAGCTGATACAATTAGAACTTGATTACCATCTTCTTCCTCTCTCTTGATTGTCGATTATTCTTGTTCATTTTCATACTTTTCCTGAGTTTGCTGAGTATTGATTTCTTGTGATGTTAAAGGTAGTATATTTTTCCTCCACTTAGGTTGATGGTGAGAAGTATGTCTCTAATCTGATGACTTACTTGGATTGTACCTGAGTCTAGCTTTATCATTTGTAGACTTAGTTTGTAGCTAAATAGGTTCAACAATACCTTCTTGAAACTTTCCCAGAGGACTAGTACTTGAATATCCCATGCGTTGAAGCATCTTATAGCCTAGACCATCTTATGTTGAGGAAATTTCACAATGTCATATTTCTTTGTTTGTACTATCTTCTTTGAAAAGCCATTTGAGAACAACGTCCTCTTCTATTTCATCTGCAAGGGAAGTAGAGGACTATACAAAGAGACCATCATAAATGACATTTGGAGTTGAAGTTTGTGGCTTTACAACCTTGGATGGTTTTCCCGACTATCTTGGTGATGGAGGAAGAGACATTAGTGAGAGTATAGGTTCTATTTTGTATCCATCCATGCCAATATTTGTGATTTTCAATTTCTTTTCTAAATCTTTCAACAAAGTTTCTGAACTTTTAGCTATAGAGGTTTCTCTATTATGAGGAACAAAAGCATGAGCACTCTACATTAATGCATTACATGTATAGCTTGTATCAGTAGGAACACTGACTTCAACTCTGTTATAAGGAAATTTCAAGCACTGATGATATGTAGATGGTACTGCTTTCATTTCATGAATCCATGGCCTGCCCAGTAAGATGTTGTATGAAAGAAAAAGGTCAAGGACCTAAAAAATAATATCTCTTTCCATAGGTCCTACCCTAATTGGTATGAGTACTAGACCTTTAGAGGTTCTTTCTTCTTCATCATAAGCTTTAATTGTTATTTTCTTCGTTGGATCAATGACATTTTCAGAAAATCTTAGCTGTGTCAGTAGATTGTAGGTACAAATATTCAACCCAGCACCTCCATCTATCAAAACATGTTTAACTCAGTGTTTATGGATCATAGTTTCAATGTGTAATGCCTGGTTATGTGGGTGATTCAATGAGTTGTCATCTTCTTCAAAGAAAGTGAGGTAATGAGGTGAAGTCGGGTGACCCACCCTAAATTGAAACCAATCTACATCTAACTCTTTAGGAACACTAGTAATGAGCAAAGATTTGTCCAGGATCTCTCTATAAGCAGAAGAGATCTTAAGTAGTTCTAAAATGGAGATTTGAGTGTTAGTTCTTTTCAATTATGCGATGATGCTATAACCAGGAGAGGACGATGAAGCCAGCTGCTTAGATTTAGCTATGATTGTATCTGTTTGTCTATTTAAAGAAGTTGGTAGATTTGATGTTGTTTGAGCAGAAGTTGAGGAACTAGCTCCTTGGAGAGTAACCTTCTTTTGAGTGCGGGTCACAACATTGGCAGTTTGTGCTTGATTTTTTTTTATGTTTGATTATGATCACATTGCAATATTCAGGTTGGGAAGATTCAATCATGTTGATCATGTTGTCATTGTTAGTGTAGGTGTAATTGACTTCAACACCTCCCTTGTATTTTGAAGAATCACCTTGTTCATAAGTAGGTAAGGTATCTTTAAAAGCCTTGTGATCAACATTAGTTATCTAATTTCCAACAACAATTTTGCCAGCATTGATGAGATCTTGAATTTCATGTCTGAGCTTCATGTAGTTGTTTGTGGTATGACCCTTGTTTCGATGGTATTCACAGTATTCATTTTCTCTTCGCCATTTGAGTTTAACTTCTGGATCGTATGGTCTAGAATTGTCTAGCAGGGTTATTAGGTCATTTGCCAATAAATTTTTAAAAGCTGATTCATATGATTCGTCTAGAGTAAAATCACCCTTAGGATTTGAAAGCCAAGGTTTCTCTTTAAACCATTCTTTTGATTTTTTTGGAGGATTTTCTGTCGCAGTTTCAGCTACTTTGAGTGCTTATGTGCTGCTAGCCAGGTTAAATATTGTGGATTTTGATTTTTCTTGAACAGTGTCTACCACTCCATCATTAACAACATTTCTGTTGTTATATTTTTCATATTTCTAGTATTTTTTCTTTTCTTTAGAACTAGAACCTTGTGATGTTTCTTTCCAAAGTGATATATCTCCTTTCTTTATGAGCACATCTTCCATTCTGATGGCACTATCTACCATTTTGTTGAATGAAGGATACACTTGAATTTGGATATTATATTTCAATTTAAGGATCAGGTTATTGACGAAGATATCCATCTTCTTAGAATCTGGAATAGGCCTTGAATATCTAGAGAACATCTTCCTCCAATGTTGAAGTAAGGTGAGAAAAAGTTCTCCTTTTTTTTGTTTAGTGTTGCAAAGCTCAGTCATAGTGACTGGATGATGAATTTTATAGGAGTATTGTTGTAGAAAAAAATGGATTAATTCCTCAAAAATTTTGATTCCCATAGGTAGGCTTGAAAAAAATTCCATAGCTTGTCCTCCTAAACTTCTTGGGAAGAGGAACATGAGATATGTTTGTTCGTGCATGAATTCCATACATAAAGAACAAAATTCTCTGACATGGTCCTAAGGATTTGCATTCCCATCATATTTGTCAAACTTGGGAATCTCCACTCTTGAAGGGAATGAAGGAATGTAAAGGTTTTTGTCAAATAGGAACGAGCATATCGTGTCTAGAGAATATTGATTTGATGTTTTATCCTTGTTTTTCAGTTCTGCAATTTTTGTCTGTAATGCTTGTAATTGTTTGTTTACCAGCACTAAAAGTGTCTCTTCCGCTATGGTGATGAGGGTTTCAATGTCATAATTTAAAGAAAGTTTAGTGCCTTTCTTTTCTAGCTCTAGAAAATGCTCTTCCTTTTCTCTAGACATGATAATCTTCATCATTTTCCAAAAATGTTTATCATTTAGACATTTATTGATAACAATTTCTGTAGGTTCAGAGGCTACATATTTGTCTGATGAGGAATCACTGTCAGTAGCATGGTTGCTGAGGTTGTCATAAGTATCACATTTAGTAGCTTGTCTTTCCTGCCTTTCTCCAAACATGGTGGGAGATAGGGGCCGATCAAATATTGGTAGATTAAAAACTGGTATTTGTGACGATAAAGGTTTATTTGGGATGAGTTCTTCTACAAAGAATGGATTATTGTTTGATGAAAAGGATACTCCTTTACCTTTCTCACCTTTCTTGTGAGAACTTCTAGTTTGAAAAAGCATTTACAACCGATGGGACCGAGAGCTAGATGTGGTGCAGAAGTCAAGATCAAATTGAAGCTAGTTGTTTGTTTAACGTAGTGATTGAGAGAAGTAACCAAGATCTAGTCTAGTTTTAGGAATGATCTATCCTATGTAAGACGTTATCTAAGTTAACTTAGGTTTGATAAGATGTTTATTGAACTAGATAGAAGATGATCGACAAAATCATGCAACACAATGAAAGGGGTACACTATCAAGATTGTTTGTGCTCAGAAATATGATAACCAATTTTATGCTTCTTGTAAACTAATCTAGGCAACTTTGACTATTTTGACTAACAAGATCAAGAATTCATATGACAGATTTTTCAGACCCAAATGATAGTTTAGTTGTTTATAGACGATAAAGACAGTTTTTTGTACAAGTTGTTGTTTGATTTTGTATGATAGCTGGGTAGATTCTAGACAATAATCTACTAACTGTGATGTATATTTGTATGACAGACTGTTAAAGGTCGGATGATAGTTTTTTCAGATTCATATGACAGGTTTTACAGAGCCAAACAACAAACTATTAAGATCAATGAAGACTCATAGAAAAATAGGTATGTAGTAGGATGACAATTCAATAGACTTGTATGATAGAGGACTGGACAAAGACGAAATTCTGACAGGCAGAGTTTTTTTTAATGACTGATGAAGACCAGTTTTTGGATATGGCAAGTGTCTTGGGAGAGTTACTATCTCTCTTGCACAAAGATTATCCCCCTTTCGGAGGTGAATTGGGTAGCTTCTATCTTATAGTTCTTAGTCAGGAATTTTGTTTGAAATTACCCCTTAAAGTCACACAAGCATGATTGAGGCCTATAGCCCGACAAGGTACCAAAACAAGTTGTAGTAATGTAAATGTGATTGAGACCGTGAGGCCCTATAAAATGTCTGATATGAGAGATCTCAAAGAGAAAACTCAAATAATCGCGTCCTCTGAGACTTTAATCACCAGAGACCTATTTATTATAGTGAGTTGGAATGCTCAAGTCCATGTGTACTCACTTGGGTCATTCTCATAGGGTGATTACTTTTTCCCACTGACAAGCCCGCTAAAGGTACACAAATCTCAAATTTAAAAAAAGCTTCGAGGGTCTAGATTTCTGATTGTATGTAAAAGACAAGAGCATACTCTTCTAGCTCTCAGATTTTTTTGAAAACACAAAAGATAGATTTGTTCTTTAACCAGATGGCAATTTAAGTGCCTAAAAAAATGAACTTTAAAGAATACACGATGTTTAAAAGTGGATATGTATCTATATCTATATTTGAATACACAACACTTCAATTAAGTCATTAGATTCATGGTTAGTAAATCAATAATCAATAATCAATAATAAACCATTACAATGCAACCTATTGCCTTCTAGTAGATGCAAGTTTAGTCTTGCTCTCAGATTTCATATGCAATACCAGTGACTAGACGACACCTAAATGAAGGAATTAATCTATATGAGCATGAATTTGAGCTAAATGAATGCAAGACTATGCTATATGAATTCAAGACTTAAGCTAGATATGCAAGATTAATCTAACATGATTTAAGATAGATAAGCTAGATGATCTAATAAGGATGCAATGACTAATATGTAATATCTCAATGAACCTAGAGAAAAAACAACATAATAACAATATATTCTCCAAGATCCTTGAATGAGAGATGAGAGCCTAAATTTATAGAAAATTCAAAAAGAAACCAACGGCTGAGGTCAAATGATGATGAGCGGTCAAGATTTTCCAAGAAGAAGAACAATCCAGGTGAATTGATGTGATTGGCTGCTTTTCTCAGTTTTAAAGGAAATTGAACTAAAATTAAGATAAAATCAGAAAAAATGATTTATTCTCTATTTCATTCAATTTTGATATTTAATTGTTTTAATTATTTTCTTTTGAGATTATTCTTCAATTTTAAATTTATTTTTCAAAATTATCTCCATTTGATTTCTTTTCTCAATTTTTAATTCTTTTTTGTCAATTAATTCCTTTTTTGATGTTTTAATGACAAATTGATTTGTTTCATTTAATATATATGATATTTAATAAAAATAAATAGGATAATTGTTTAAAAATGATTTACATGGAATGATCAATTACTTAAATAAATATTTAATTTATATTGGTTGATTTATTTGCCATGTGACATTGGTGATTTAAGAAATTAATTGTGTGCTCAAGATTAAATTTAATTGCCTTTGGTTAGGACCTTGGTGATGTTGTCGAGATTAGAGGCCCATGGTTTAGATGACCATTTTTAGGGTATTACAGGATTGAGGAGAATCAAAAAAGGAGAGGAGAACACAATAATAGAGGAAAGGGTACAAGTTTTAGAGGAAAAGGTAGATTCAATGGAAGAGGATCATCTCCTAAACCCCAAGGAGAGCCCAGCCATTAGGAACAAGAGGGAGAATCAAGGAATAGAGGTAGCTTTAGAGGAAGGAGGGGAAATGGTAGAGGAATATTCGGTGGAAGAGAACCTAGTGTCTTCATCGATAGGTGTTTTTCATGCAACCAAGTTGGGAATCAGTCATTTAGATGTCCTAAGAAGCTAAGAAATGGTAGCCAAGGAGGTGATTGGAGAGAAAATTTAATACAAGAAGAAGATATTCAAAGCATGACCTCCTACCACACATCAACTTCAAAGTCTATACATACAGAGCAAGGAGAACTCTTGATGATCAATAGGACCCTCTTGAAAGTGCCAACCATCAAAGAACCACCTCAGAGGAAATCTCTTTTCACAACCTCCTGCAAGGTACAAGGCAAGGTATGCAAAGTCATTGTGGACTCAGGGTCCATAGATAACATAGCTTTTGTTGAAATGGCTACTAAGCTTAACTTGCAAAGAATACCTTTTTTCATCCCTATAAAGTGTCTTGGTTGAACAAAGGTCAACAAGCCCTGATTAGTGAGCAAGTTTGGATAGAATTTTCAATAGGTGAATACAAATATAGGGTGTTGTGTGATGTAGTAGAAATGATTGCTTGTCAACTACTACTAAGCAGGCTTTGGAAATATGATGTAGATGCTAGGCATGAGGGAAGGAATAATGTTTACACCATCACCAAGAATGGGGTGAAATTCACTATGACACCTCTTTAGGATGACAGTAAGGATAAGCATATTGTGACTAGTGTCATGCTAGTGGATGAGAGGGAGTTCATGAAGGGATTAAAGGAGGACACTCCTTTCTTTGTAATAGTTGTCAAGCCTAAAATTGAACCTAAGAAGCAGTCTAAGAGCCAAGAGACAGAAAGGAGAGTAGGTCCTAAAGAGGTTCAAAATCTACTAAACCGGTATAAGGGGATAGTTGCAGACAATACCACAAATACCTTACCCCCTCAAAGGGAAATTAGTAATTGTATTGACCTCATACCAGGTTCTAAACTACCCAATAAGGCAACATACAATCTTACCCCTGAACAAAATGTAGAAGTTGCAAGATAGATCCAAGAATTGCTTGAGAAAGGGTTCATTAGGAAGAGCATAAGTCCCTGTGTAGTCCCTACAGTACTAGCTCCCAAGAAAGAAGGAACATGGAGGTTGTGTACCGACTCTAGGGACATCAATAAGATAACAATCAAATATAGATTAGCAATGCCATGAATGGAGGACTTGATGGATTGTCTAGGAGGGGCCAAGTACTACTCCAAAATGGAGTTGAAAAGTGGTTATCATCAAATAAGGATCAGAGATGGTGACCAATGGAAGACAACTTTTAAGACCAATGAAAGCCTATTTGAGTGGATGGTAATTCAATTTGGACATTCCAATGCCCCTAGTTCATTTTGTAGTAGTGTATCTAGATGATATATTGATTTTCAGTAAAGACATAAATGAACATCTAACACATTTGGATTTGGTGTTACAAAGGTTACATGAGGAGTACTTGAAGATAAATTTGGATAAATGTGTCATCTTGCAGGAAGAACTAGTGTTCCTTGGATTTGTGATTTCTCAGGGAAATTTGAAAATGGATCCATCTAAGGTGGAGGCAATCCTAAACTGGCCAAACCCTTAGTCAATAAGTGAGGTAAAAGGTTTCCATGGGTTAGCAATTTTTTATAGAAATTTTATTAAGAATTTTAGTGGGGTTAGTGCACCAATGATAGAAACCATAAAAGGTGGAAGGAATGTCAGTTTGTCTAGACTAAGGAGGCTGATAGATATTTTGAGTTTTTGAAAACTAAGATTTCAGAGAAACCTATTTTAGTACTCCCTAACTTTCATAAGGTTTTCACTATTGAGTGTGATGCATCAAAGAAGTCCATAGGAGGAGTCTTGAGTCAGGAAGGTAGGCTAGTGGCATTTTTCAGTGAGGAACTAAATGAGGAAAAGAAAAATTATTCTACATATGACCTAGAAATGTATGCTATGGTGAAATCTCTTAGGAAGTGGAGACATTATCTCTTACCTAAGGAGTTTATTGTATATATTGAGAACCATTCTCTAAGTTTTTTGAACAGGCAGGAGAAACTAAATCACTAGCATATGAAGTGGATGGAATATCTCCAAGCTTACACTTTCACTATCCTACATAAGAAAGGAGTAGCTAATAAAGTTGTTGATGCACTTAGTAGAAGGAACTTAGCAATCCAGGAGATTCAATTTGAAAGCATGGGCATCAATACCTTAAAAGACATGTATCAAGGGGATGAATATTTCTTGGAGGACTATGAAGTTTGTAAGGACATGAATGATAGGTATCATACTTATTTTTATGATTATATTCTCCAAGAAGGCTTACTTTTCAAAGGCAAGGAGATTCTAATTTTGGCCTAGGATGTAGTTAGATGTGAGAAAGTATCTGACAGAGTGTGTGGTATGTCAAAGGGAAAAAGGGACAAGTTCCAATGCAGGTCTATATACTCCATTATGAATCCCTACCAAACCTTGGGATTTAGTTAGCATGGACTTTGTCTTAGGTCTTCATATGATAGTATATATATTGTTGTGGATAGGTTTCCCAAAATGGAACACTTTTTTCCATGCAAAGTTACACATGATGCTTCTAATATTATAGGTTTGTTCTTCAAGGATATTGTTAGACTTTATGGGTTACCCTTAAGCATTATATCAGACCGAGATCCTAAGTTTGTAGGACATTTTTGGAGGACTTTGTGGCATAGGTTGGGGGCAAAATTGTCCCTCTCTTCTACTTATCACCCTCAATCTGATGGACAAATAGAGGTCATTAATAGATCCCTTGGTAATTTTTTGAGGTGTTTGACTAAGGACCATGGGGCCACTTGGGATAATATTCTTCCACAAGAAGAGATCTCATATAATGACTCTATGAATAGAAGTACAAGATTGAGTCCTTTTCAAATTGTCTATAGAACCCATCCTAGAGGTTTTCTTAAACTCCGAGAAGTGCAAAGTATTAAGAGGAGGAGTGCTCAAGCAGATGATTTTGTTGAAGTGATGAGGGACATACATCAACAAGCCTAGGATAGATTGATACAAACCACTAAAAAATATAAGCAAGCAACAAATGTCACAAGGAGAAATGTTAAATTCAAGGTGGGAGACATGGTGATGATTCATCTAAAAAAAGAAAGACTCCATAAGGAGAAGTACACCAGGC
This sequence comes from Cryptomeria japonica, assembly GCF_030272615.1. Lineage (NCBI taxonomy): Eukaryota > Viridiplantae > Streptophyta > Pinopsida > Cupressales > Cupressaceae > Cryptomeria > Cryptomeria japonica. Next base: position 551,088,391 of record NC_081408.1, on the reverse strand, counting down.
TACTCATAAAAAAGATAGGTCCTTTCAAGGTTCTAAAGAGATGTGGGACAAATCCATATAAGTTAGATCTACCCCCTAATGTTAGTCTATCTCCTATATTCAATGTATTTGATATATATACATATAAAGGTTTTGTGGATGATGTTTGTGTTGTAGGTCCATTTGATTCTTCTAGTCCAGCTATGTTGGAAGGACTTCCTCCCCCTCTCAAACCTGAGATTGAATGTATTTTAGATCAAAGGGTTAGCAATGTAACAAGGAGGAAGACTTACTTGGAGTACCTAGTCAAATGGAAGAATCAACCTTTGGAGGATGCTACATGGATGACTTATGAGGCCTTTGAGAAGATTGGAACTAGATTTGTAGACATCCCAACTCAAGGGACTTGAGTTTTTTTGGGCCTAAGAGTATGGTGCAGAGCACCTTCTACTACACCTCTATTTCAAGCACATGGTGGTGTCTACATGTTAATTTGTGATGTAATAATGGGTTGGATCAATGATCACCCTTGATGTAATTGAATGCCTATTTGTATGGTCAATAATCTCTTAGGTGAGCATATAAACCTAGAGGTCTATTAGGCCATGAAGACTTGGAATTTGGATTTTCAATGTTGGTGTGTCTAGGATGTTGCCTTAGGTGTTTGGAGTCTAAAAATGACAAATAATGACCTTGGATGTGTTTCCATAAGGTCTAAGTGGTCAATAACCAATGTTGTCCTAAGTTGCAAAATGTTGCATTTGTTGTCAAGCAACTTTTCAAAGTTGCCGGTAGGATGCCAACTACTTCTCCAATGATCATAACTATTCAAAAGTTGGTTATGGAAATTAGAAAAGGTCTATATATGCTTGGATAACCATGAAAAAGAGAGAGTAGAAAGTTTCATAAAGTTTGGTGGAGAAAGTGAATAGAACAAGTTTGATTTTACCATAACAATGACATTTTCCGTACTATCTATACAGGGTGTGAGATCTACTGATGAATTTTTGATTTGATTAGAAAAATACCTAAAATACCATTCCAATTAATTTGTTCTAACCTCTTGAAGTGAAGTTTAGTGGAAGTTATAAATGTTTTACCCTCTGCAGGTCTGAAACCCTCCATTTTCAAGGGTTACAATGCAAATGTGACCCTAACTTGCAATATACTCAATGGGATCTAATGGCCATTGGTAGAATGCAAGTTAGGTGCATTTATTTTGAGATTCCAAAGGGGAAAGATCAGAGGAGATGGTTGGTAACCTTACCACCAAGCCCTAGTCTAAAGTGTTTGAGGGTTTAGATTAGAATAGTTGAGTTTCATTGAGCATACTAGGAGTAATGATGAGATGATGAGTTGAATTGATGGAATCAGAGTATTTGAACATAGAAGAAACCTCCTAAAGAGTTGGAACCTTCCGATGATCCCATTCTCATATACCTCCTTTGTAAAACTGGTCTAACTTGATCAATTAGGCCTGTGACCCAAGTAGGTGTTGAAGATTGCAGGAATAGGGTGGAATTCCAATATTTTGGAATTTGATAGTAATCCCAAAAGGGTGTCTGAAACCTAAATTTTTGTAGGGTATTATTTAGTATAATTTGGATAAAAATCCTAAAAGACAGTGAAATAGGGCTACTAACTAGTAGGCCTATCTAAGCCTCAAAAGCCAATACTTGCTTGGTGCTCCAAAATGTCATTGCAGGAGATATTGATAGGTCTTGGGAAGTGTGTAGAAGTGTTTTTCCATCCCTTGTTAATGGTAAGAGTCCAATTTCACACTTGAGGTGTAGTTGTAGTCTTGAGTGAGACTCAAGGGATAGAAGACCAAGGTGTGTAGGTGGGTTTATCACCTTACTGCTACCAACCTTTGATGGTATGATGAAATAATAAGTATCCGGTCAACTACTGAGAGGGGGGGTGAATTAGTAGATAGAAAAACTGATATTAAACTTTGCCAATCAATCTCTCAAAGTAAACTTAGAATAATAACTTTGTCAAGATAAAAACTCATAAGATAAACCGGTTGTCTGTTACAACAATTTAACAGTAAACAACTTCTTCATATCTCAATACTTTCGATTATCATGACTTATCAAAAATAGTTAAGTAGTTAAGTAAATCAACCATGAAAACATAACCACATAAACATTCACCACTTGACACAAATATTTTTGATGTGGAAACCCAAATAGGTAAAAACCGTGATGAGATGAGACTCACAAGATAATATCTAAACTCTTTTGAAGTTCGCCCTGTTAGGAGCCTAGGCTGTTAAAGATTTACAAAAAGTCCTATTAAGAATTGATCCTGTTAGGAATCACTCAGCTAAGGGATTGACTACAAATGCCTTGTTATAAGCAATACCCTATAAGGAGTAACCTCAGTAGAGAATTTGAAAATCCAATGTAATGGACTACCTTGTTAGAGGATTTGAATAGCACCAAGCTTGTTAGAGCTTACCTAGTTAGGGGATTTCAATTCTACTGTAATTGTTAGAAAACAATAGGAGTTTGTTGATTTGGTTGAATAGCACTACACATGCTTGATTAGATCCATTTCATGCTCCTATCTACCTTTACTCAAACTGCAGATACATCATCCGGTTCGACAACCACACACTCAACTAAACTGTGTCTATCTCTTTAGAAACTCTCTCAAAACTAATCAACTTCATCGACCTTAAATACAAGTCAATTAGATTGGTAACACAACAAAAACCTAAATCTCATTGAGATTACAAGAAAATTCGGTTCAAGTATGACCATTGGATTACATAGCAATCTTTGTACATCAATCAAGAAAACCTTGATCACTCCTTGATCACTGCTTCATTGAACTTAGTAACTCATCATGCGCTTTGCATTAGATGCAATACATTTGCTCAATCCCTAGACAAAAATTGTTACAAAAACTCACAAAAATATCTTGGAATTGTCTTCATACAATAATCATGCATGTCATCATCATTACCGCTCAACATTAGATCATAAACCAATAGAGCCAATTCATCAAACTTAATTGGTTAGGGTTTGTCAAAAATAAAAGGTAGGGTTTATTGGTTACAAAAATAGATAAGGTTTAGACCTTTACACTTGTTACCTCACAAATTCTTCCTACCGGTTACAGTAACAATATTACAACAATATCATTACTGGTCAATTGACATCAATGACAACATAACATATCCTTAATGTAATCTTCATGCAAATGCCAACAACCTCTGCATCACTAGGAGAAATGCAAGAGTTGATCATGAAGGATTTACTAGAGTCAACAACATGAAAGGAAGATCCTCGGTGAGGTAGACATTTGTAGGACCAAGGAAAATTAACTGGTATGTTCCAAACTTTCATGGTTATTATTATCAGTGTAAAAAATTTGGATATAAGTTAGCTGACTCTAGATTAACCAATAATCCAACTATGAGTTATGAAAGTAGAAGTCCATTTATTGGAATTTAGGATATGAATGTTGTCTATTATCAATGCAATGGATTTGGTCATAGGAGTTTTGAATGTAGGAAGAGTAAACCAGTGTCCTACAATAGTATCAAAGATTCATCCTTCAATGAAAATGTGAAATGCTATAACTATCAAGATTTTGGACATATATAAAAGTTTTGTAAGAACTGGAAAATCAAGCATAAGAGGATAGATCTTGATCAAGAACCGGTAGTTAGACCGGAGCACAAAATTTCAACTGACAAGAAGAAGGAAACTAAACCGGTTTGGGTTGAGAAAGAAAAGGACAAGGCAGAATCAAGTTTGATAGTGCAGACTGCCCTATATGCTAAAATAAAAAATCTATGGGTTCTATATAGTGGTTGTTCCAACCACATGACCGGTGATAAAAAGAAATTTATCAAGCTTGAAGATTGGAATGGTGGTTCAATGAGATTCAGAGACAACTCATCCATCAAAATAAAGGGAAAAGGTACTCTAAACATTGATGGAAAATTGAAATCACATGATGTGTATTATGTGGAAGGCCTAAAGCACAACTTGCTGAGTGTGAGTCAGATGTGTGACAAATGTTATAAATTCACCTTTTATTCTACCGGCTGCCAGATAAAGAAAGAGAGTACCGGTTAGACTGTAGCCGAAGGAAATAGGATAGATGGTAATGTATACAATCTAAAAGAATGTTTTGAATCCCAATGTATGTTCAGACAAGTGGATGAAATCCGGTTGTGGCACAGAAGATTAGGCCACATAAATTTTGATAACTTAGTTGCAGTAAGCAAAAAGGGGTGTGTAAGAAATATTCCATGCATCATCAAACCGGTAAGAACATTTTGTGATGAATGGGTGAAAGGGAAGAAGACTAAGGTGAGATTTAGAACAAAATAACACAACACCTCAAGACCACTTGAAATTGTACATACAAATCTGTGTGGTCCAACTAGAACAAGAGCTCTTGTTGGTGAAAGATATTTTATGCTCTTCATTGATGACTATTCAAGAATGACATGGGTCACTTTCTCATAGAATAAATCACAAGAATTTCATAGATTCAAGATCTTTAGGAAGATGGTGGAGAAGGAAAGTGGGTGCAAGTTAAAATGTCTAAGATCAAACTGGGGTGGAGAGTTCACATCAAATGAGTTTGGAGATTAATTTGAAAGACATGGAATTAGAAGGCAATACTTAGCCCCTAGGACACCATAACAAAAAGGTGTAGTAGAAAGGAAGAATGGGATAGTCAAGGAGATGGCCAGAACCATGTTAAATGAGGCTAGTTTTCCAGACTTATATTGGAAGGAAGCAGTTCATACTATTGCATATACCTTTAATTGGGTTCAACTAAGAAAAAAAAACAAAATGGCACCTTATGAGTTATAGTATGACTAAAAAACACCAGTCAAATACTTCAAGGTATTTGGAAGCAAGTGTTTTATCAAAAGATATGGATGGTCTAGGTAGTTTTGATTCTATGAGTGATGAAGGAATATTCCTTGGTTACTCATCTAACAGCAAGGCCTATAAATGCCACAACAAAAGACTAAGAAGAGTCATTGAGAGTGTGCATGTAAGAGTTGATGAGGATATGCACAAAGGAAGACAATCATAGGTAAACTGGTATGATGATTCTGGTGATGAAGATGAGGAAGCTCAGTCAGACAATGAATCAGAAGAATCATCCAAAAATGCTCGTAATCGGTATGTGCAGATGAACCACCCAGAAGGGAATATTTTAGGTAAAAAGAGTGATGGTGTGCAGACTAGGAGAAGACTTCCCCAGAATGATGAACAATTCAACTTCTACCTCATGATTAAAGTAAAACCTAAAAAATTCAATGAGGCTAGAAAAAGTCATAAATGGATGGATGCCATGGAAGAAGAGTTGCAACAAATTGAGAAGAACAAGACTTGGGAATTAGTCCCTAGATCAGAAGATGAGAACATCATTGGCACCAAATGGGTCTATTGGAATAGGATGAATGAAGGAGGTAAAAATTTTAGGCATAAAGCTAGACTTGCGTGCAAGGGTTACTCTCAAGAAGAGGGCATTGATTTTGAAGAAACATTTGAATCAATAGCTAGATTAGAAGCAATTAGAATGTTTCTAGCCTTTTCTACCTACAAGGATTATAAAGTATATCAAATGGATGTAAAATCTGCCTTCCTCAATGGAAATTTCAAAGAAGTGTACATGGAGCAACCATAAGGGTTTCTGTTACATGATGATGAAACCTTTGTGTGCTAGTTGAAGAAAGCCCTATATGGTTTAAAGCAAGCTCCTAGAGTGTGGTATTCAAGGCTAGATCAGTACCTAAAGGAGTAAGGATTCAAAAAAGCGAGTGCTAACAACAATTTATACATTAAGAAAGATGGAAACCACATGATCATTGTGGTTGTGTATGTAGATGACATTATTTTTGGAGGCAACAAGGGCACCCTTTGCAAATAATTTGCTGATCAGATGCAGTCATAATTTGAGATGTCACTACTTGGATAATTGACATACTTCCTTGCTTTTTAGATATCACAACAAGATAAGAATATCTTCATCTCACAAACCAACTATGCAAAGGATATGTTGAAGAAATTTCAAATGGAGGACTACAAACTGGTAAGTACCCCCATGGTGACCAGAAGAAAATTAAGCAAGAATTATGAATCACCATTGGTGGATCAGATATTGTATAGATTCATGATAGGCATCTTATTGTATCTTATTGCTTCTAGACTGGATATAGTGCAGGTAGTGTGCATGGTGGCTAGATTTCAAGCTGCACCTAAGCAGTCATATATGAATGTTGTACGTATAATTTTTAGGTACCTACAAGGAACACTCAATTATGGTTTGTGGTACCCTAAACAAGGGGAATTCATCTTGGAAGAATATACTGATGTTGATTGGGTAGGTTGTGTTGATGACTAAAAGAGCACAAGTGGTGGTGCATTTTTCCTAAGTGACCGGTCGGTCTCATGGCATAGCAAGAAGTAGGATTCAATCTCCCTATCAACTGCTGAAGTAGAATACATAGTGGTTGCTACATGCTTCTCTTAGGTGATTTGGATGAAGTAGGCCCTCAAGGACAAGAGAACAAGTGGCATACATTTTCACCAAACCATTGCCAGTAAGCACTTTTGAGTACTTAAGACACAAGTTGGGAGTTGTGTCACTTGCCTTATACACTTAAGTTAGTAAGGAGCTATATGGTTCAGGGGGAGTTCATAGCTACATATATAACTCTTGAACCACATGTTGATCATAAGGAAAGTTCAAGGTTGTATGTCTCAGTACTGGTTGTAATCACTAGTAGAAGTTTTGACTAAGAGGGAGATAGGTATGAATCAAAGAGGGAGTATAAAGTACCCTAGCCCTTTGTCATTGTGTCAAAGGGGGAGAAATATACTGATGTGAAGTCTTGTAGTAAGTTGACATCAATGCCAAAGGGGGAGATTGTTGGCATTATTGGCATTAAGTTGTCATTGATGTCAATTGGTTTGGCATGGTCACCGATGAGTAAGAAGTGGTGACCGGTAGAGGAGAAGTAAGACATGATGATGTCAATCCATATATATGTAAACAGATTTAAGGTAAGTTACCGATACACATGAAATGCATCATCTACTGGTAGAGGACCATCGATAAGACAAAGAAAGCAAGCAATTGAAGAACTAAAGGATGTAAACTGGTATACTCAAAGAAGATTAATGTTGCCAATAAATGGACTGAGTAGTAGGACCAAGATGTTTGATGGAAGGCCAGTTTGATCCACCAATAGAGAAGAGGTATGCAATTATGAAGGCACACCAATGGAGTTAGGTTATACCGGTAAGGTAAGTTGAATCGGTAGTCAATCTTGGTCAATGAAGAATGTCAAATCAACATAGAAAACCAAGAAGAGGTGGATGTCAACAAAGATGATTGCTAGAATCTAGGTGGTGATCATGCATAGGTCAGTGAAGTGTGCATCGCCGTAACAGTCAGCAAGCAGGTCAGCTTTTTGAAGAACACGCAAGTCATGGGAGGATGGAAGAAGATTGCAGCCCAAGGAAGACAAGTGGCAAGTGAATGAACTAATAGTGCAAGGATATATGATCTTCGTACCCATTTGCTGAAGGAAACATTCAAGAAATTAATGGTGTGTGATAGAGAAATACAAAAAATCATGGTGCAGATCTCCAGATATAGAAAACACACATTGGAATGCGAGGTGTTGGCGGTGTTGATTGATGACATGCAAATCATATTTCTGGTAAAGTAGATCAGATAAAATCCAATATGGATTGAGTTGGTGAAGGAAAAACATAACACGTCACTATTTGAATGTTGTTTTGGTGGGTGTTGTTCACCAAATCTGGTTAACCCAAATTCACCTGCAATCCTTCTATGAAATGGCCAATTTCAATCTATGGAACACATCAGGACTTGGACAACATAACATAGGAACCTAATTGATCCTCTTGCACTTCAGGTTCTACTAGACCTAGGGGGGGACACCCTTTTGATGCATTAAATACAACAGTTATAGACATATGGCAACATCAAACAATAAGTAGATAGATCATTCCACAAACCCAACCAATTAGAAACACACTAGAGATTGGCTAAATATGTATAAACAATAGATGATACAAGGCTTGGAAAGAAAATAACATAACCCCTAAACACAAAGGGAAATAGATTTTCTTTAAATGTATGAATCTAAAAGTATCCCCAAATCCTTCAAAGGCCAATGCCTTGTTCATGGGCATGGAGTCACACACAGAACTATAAATGCAAATCTTAGCTGCAAATTTGTTTTCCTTACAAGATATTCCTGTATCAATACCTTATACTAATGCATTACTCAATTCCTTCACAAAATCATCAAATCTTGGAAACATATTCCATTATTTATGACTAGTTATAGAATTTAAAACCTTCATTGAAGGATACCTACAAACAGTCACAACAATTTCCTAGAAATAATAAATTCCATCCTCCTTGAGGATTCAATTTATAATAATGAAATACATGCCTGGAGACAATCTTGTGTGAAATTTACTCATGCCTAACATAAATAAATTCTGCAACTAGAAAACAATCTACAATACTGAAATATAGCTCTATACCTTGAAAAGACCCATAGAATTTTACAAGCTTTGGAAAAGAAATTCAAAACTAGGAACCATGAAACTCTAGAGCATTCCTCCAAAATTTTGGAACCCTTACAAATGAGAATAAATGGGAATATGAAGGAGGGGGGGAAAAACTAGAATGCACCAGAGATCACCATGTGTCCCTTTTTCTCTAATTGCAAAAATATCTCATTTTCTTCTTGTGTAAAATTCTCTCAAAAAATCTTAGGTTTGTTGAAACTAACTACATGACTGGATTCCTCATCTTGAGAGCTTTCCAATGATATATAATACTTGCCATTTCGGGTAACAAATACCCTCTGAGAAAATTAATCTTGAATAGCAGACCATCATTTACATTTTCCAATTTTACTCTATAGTTGAAACTATATATTTAACTTTAATTTTTTGCCTAATTTTTCATTTGACGCCCTGCCACATGGTAACTTGTGATTCGCTCGCAGGGTCCACTGGGATGACACCGCACCTATCTGCCACTTGTCTGCCATGTCACCACCTCATGGATTGCCACTTGTCGGCCACGTCATCACCACCTCACTCAGATCCACCTGCTGGATTGCCACCTGGACCTGCCACATCATCGATCGCTGGGTCATGATGGTTAACAGTCAAGAACCTTCGCTTTGTGCCATGGCGACCATCGTTGATCTTCTGTGAACTTGGTCAATCTTTACCGCAGCCTTTTCCTCACATGCTTGGTCACTGGGTTGTGATGCTTAACTGGCCAACATCTTCGCCTTGCGACATAGTGACCATTGCCCGATCATCTCAAACCTACTCATAGTTAACTTGTCCATTCTCTATAAAATTTGCCTCAAGAACTGTGCACACATGGGATCCGCCTAGCCACCTGTCGGCCACTTGTTAGCCACATCATTGCCACCTCACGCAGATCCACATGCTTGACCACAACCTAGACCTACCAGGTCATTGGTCATTGGGTCGCAATGGTTAATGGTCAAGCACATTCGCTTCATGATATGGTGACCACCGTTGATCTTCTATGAACTTTCTTGATCTTTACTGTGTCCTTTTCCGCACATGCTTGGTCAGTGGGTCATGATGCTTAACCGGTGAGCATCTTCGCCTTGCAACATAGCGACCACGGCTGGATCATCTCAAACCTACTCACTAGTTAACTCGTCCATGCTTTGCATAATTTGCCTTGGGAACCATGCACATGTGGGATCCTCCTGGTCACTAGCTAGTCTCCTTGGTCACCTCAAGAATTGTGCATGCATGGATGGGGTTCATTGGGCGATGAAATTGACACCATGCATCAAAAGCCTTCAAGGCTTTGACACTATGAATGAGTGGAGCTTTACTTTTAAATACCAAAATATACTCCCATCTAGCCAATGTGGGATAATGGCATTTAGCCTGAGACTGCACTTTCTGAAGGTTTTTCTAAGAATTTTCATGGGGCCTGGTTGCATTTGCTTTAAAATTTCTAATGTGTTGCCTCCTTCCAGTCACTGCTCAGGAGATGATTGTGGCTTTAACCTTGCTTTGTCTAAACTGGCCACATGAGGGAGAGGATCAACTTCACTAATTGTATTTTGTTGTTTGTTTTCAACGCCTCCCTCACCTTTCCCATTCCACACATCTGCAGGGAGATTTGGCTTGATGTCTGCTGCTTGAAAGTTTAATGTGATCTTTTTAATAGCCATCACGTGGAGGGGGAGTGCTGGTCTACAACTACCATTGCATTATGTTTAAAGTTTATTAAACCTTTCCCAAGTGCCACATTCCTCATACACCATATGCACTTCAAAATCAAATCATGCACAACAATGGAGATGTTAGCTTTGGGCCTGCCAATGTGCATTTGATGGAGTCTCTGTTGCTTCCCCTTTCCAGCTATGTTGTAGATCTAGAATCTGATTTTACACCTGCTAATTGCAATTTGCTTTAAATTTTTTGAACGCCCCTCTTTGTTTCTAATGTGGACTTGGTTTAAACCAGCAATAGCATTGGTTGAAGGCTTCTAAAGATATTTACCTCACCATGCAGCACTTGCATTTGGTTTATGTTTATTAAATGCCCCCACCTTCATTACCACTACACAGGAGAGGATGCATTGCTAGCAAGAACACGATGGGGAGGAGGCAATGTACATGCCAAAGGTACTTGCTTTAAGAATTCTAAAAACCTACTCATGTCTTTACCTCATGTGCCACAACTGATAGTTCTGATACTTAAAATAAGTACATATCCAATAGCCAACAAGATGAGAGTGGGGGGTGAATCATACAAACTTAATCATTCATAAAAACATCAGATTCAACCTTGGTAACATATATTTCAGTAATAAAACCAAAACTGTCAAACATGCAAACTCAAAAGCATATAAACATCATAAACCTCATAACACCAAATTTAATGTGGAAACCCAAATAGGGAAAAACCACTATGGGATTTCGGACCCACTAAGAAATATACTCTTCTAGAGTATGCTTGGTTAAAAGAAAATCCTGTTAAAGATTAAAAACACATTGCTAGATGTGACTCGATTAAGGGATTTCCCTTAGATCTATTAGGATCTTCACCTTGTTAGAAGTGACCTTGTTAAAGGATTTCAAACACTCAATCAGAATGTCACCTTACTAGAGGGTTTTACAAATAAGACTGTTAAGTCCACTCGGTTAAGATATTTTCTGTCACTTTCACAAAATAATAGTAATAAAATTTATCTACAGTTTTACATCTAAAATGCTAAAGCAGATTCCTATTTGTTCAATACAATCTAGACATAGAACTAATCTTGTCTATCTGTTGGGCTTCTATACTCTATTATTCTAACAGGTCTTCAAGCTTCTGTGCTCGGTAATCACTATGTAGCATCCCTGTGCATACACTTGCTCGCATACATTGTTTATCAACAGTTTCCTATTTATAAACAATTAGGTAACCGCTTAATCTCCTTGATCACATTTCCCATGATCAACCATAGCCATCAGATCTTCGATCTTGTCCAGGTTCAATGCATCTTTCAATCTGAAAATGTTTTACCCCACCTAGGAACTTGCATACATTTCTTGGAACTTATGCCAGGGTATTGCGGTTCAATCTGAGCTGTAGATCTTCATGCCAACTTTCCATTGCCTTAGATTCTTTAACAAACTTCATGCACGGCTCACTAATCATTTAATCAGTTCCAACTCATCAGCTTCCTTCATTAAATATCACATGTAACCATTTAATGCATTCTGTTATAGCTCGGTTACAACTCGGTAACAACTTGGTGAATACTAAACTTCACTCGATAGACATTCTGCCTTCATTAACTGATAGTGATAACCTTAGGGTTTATCGACTAGGTTCTTTGCTTGATAAAATAGTATAGTAATAACCTTTACATTTTACAACATATGTATGATGTTAAAACAATCTAAACATCATGATCTCATCATTGTCTGACTCGGTACTAGTTGCCCATTGAATACCTTATTCATCATATTCTTTCCTGGGTCTTTTACCGACATCTTTATAATCTTCATATCATACTTCTCAAGATATGGCAACATCATACTGAATTAGAAAATCAATTTCTTGACATCATTGACAAAATAATAATATCAAGATAGTAAACATCATTAATCAGTTATATCCATAATCATCAACAACCTTCTCAATATTCTTATGAAATGCCAACAATCTTTCATTGTTTGTTATAATGCAATATTGCCAACAATCTCCCCCTTTGGCATTGATGGCAAAACCAATTGATTTGACCTTAAAAGATTCAGATTGCTGTGATTCTGAAATGCTGAAATGCTCTCCCCCATACATTAGACTTCTCCTGTTTCTTCAGTTTTCTTTCCAATCTCCAGTCTTCTCATTAGTCTTCTCCCCTGTATAGTAGTCTTCTCCCCTATATAGTAGTCTTCTCCCCCTTTGACAACAATGCCAAAAAGTAAAGAACTTAAAGCATAATTTCTTCCTATATGAAGGGATTTCCTACTGTTGTGTATCAACTGAGTCTCAGTCAGAGCATTTTGTCTTCAATTCCTATTCCTTGTAATATTCATGTATTATTTCCTGTACACCTTTAGAAAACATCCTAAAGTGTATAAATCAGCATCAATTCCCAAAAGATATTCGATAGAGTCATCGAATTGATGCTTTCACCGAACTTGGTCAATGAGTAGAAAATAGGGGTAGGACCCCTAACTTACTTCTAAGATATTCAAAAGTGTCCCTTGGTAGTGACTTGGTGAAGATATTTTCTATTTGTTCCTTTCTACTAACATACTCCAACACCACTTTCTTCTCTTGAGCTTCTTCTCTAAGATAATGATATTTGATAGATATGTGCTTTGTCTTAGAGTGCATAATAGGATTCTTTGAAATATTAATGGGACTAGTATTGTCATAGAATATAGTTACTGGCTCGGTAACTTTCTCATTTATACCTTTTAACAATCATTTGATCCATGCAATGTTGGTACAATTCAATGCTGGAGCAATGTATTCAGCTTCTATTATTGACTGTGAAACACATCCTTGTTTCTTGCTAAGCCAACTCACTAGTCTTTCTCCTAAAAAGAAAGCTCCTCCACTTGTGCTTTTTCTGTCATCAATGTTGCCTGTCCAATCAGCATCAGTATAACTTTTAAATCAAAATCATTTCCTTTTTGATATACTAAGCCATAATCCTCAGTGCCTTTCAAGTATCTAAAAATTCTTTTGATTGCTATCATGTGTGTTTCCTTAGGATCTGCAAAGAATCTTGCGACTATACCTACTGTATGTGCTATATCTGGTCTGTTGTGAACAACATATTGTAGCTTTCCAATCATGGATTGGTAAAGTGTCTTATCAAAAGATGCAGATTCATCATTCTTTGACAATTTACAGTTGGTAGTCATAGGAGTACTTACTAGTTTTGAATCCTCCATTCCAAATTTCTTCAAGATTTCCTTTATGTACTTGGATTGAGTAATGGAAATCTCATTTTTCATTTGCAGTATCTGTAAACCTATAAAATACTTTATCTCACTGATTAATGACATCTCAAATTCTTTGCTCATTTTATTTCCAAAGTTTTTGCATAAAGAGTCATTGCCACAAAATATAATATCATCAACAAATATGGCTGAGATCAGTACTCAATTTTCATCATTCTTCATGTACATGTTGTTGTTCTCACTTGTCCTTATAAAACCAATCTTAATCAAATAAGATTGCAATCTTTCATACCATGCTCTAGGTGCTTGTTTCAAACCATATAAAGCTTTGTTCAATTTACATACCTGATCTTTATTATTGTCTTCAACAAATCCTTAAGGTTGTTCAATAAAAACTTCTTCTTCTAATATTCCATTCAGAAATGCAGATTTGACATCCATTTGATATACCTTGAAATTTTTGAAAGTAGCATAGGCCAACAATGTTCTTACTCCTTCAAGTCTAGCAACAGGTGTAAAAGTTTCACCATAATCAATTCCTTCTTCTTGAGCATAACCTTTGCAAACTAGTCTTGCTTTATTCTAAATGACCTCTCCTTTTTCATTTAGCTTGTTTCTGAAAATCCACTTTGTATCGATTACATTTTTATCCTTTGGTCTTGGGATTAGTGTCCATGTGTCATTCTTCTTGATTTGATCAATCTCTTCTATCATAGCATTTATCCAATCTTCACTATTAAATGCCTCTTTCACTATTCTTGGTTCAAATTCAAATATCAGACATGTGTTTTCTCTCAGTTTGTTCCTTGTCATCACTGGATCATCCTTATCTCCTATAATCTAACTTGGTGCATGATGTCTTCTGACATACTTGGCTAATACATGCTTGGTAGGCTCTGTATGATCTTCTTCATCACTCGGTAACTGGACATTATCTTCATTTTCTTCAATAGTCTTCTTGGTAAGACTTCTCGGTTGAACATAGACAAATTCATCATAGTCTTCTGGTTCACTGGAATTTCCTTCATCATTTCTTTCTGCAAATTCATCAATTTTCACATTTGCACTTTCTACTATTTTGTTAGATGATTTGATTAGACATTTAAATGCTTTGCTTCTAGAAGAATAACCTAGACACATTCCTTCTTCACTTTTCTGATCAAATTTTCCATTTCTATCATCTTTGTGAATATAGCATCTACTTCCAAAGATTTTAAAATAACTTACATTAGGTTTCTTATCATACCAGATTTCATATGGTGTCTTCAAAGTACCTTTCTTCAATTGAACTCAGTTCAAGGTGTAAACTGCTGTGCTTATTGCTTCTCTCCAGAATGTTTGTGGTACCTTCTTTTCAATCATCAGTGTTCTAGCACAATCCACAATAGATCTATTTCTTCTCTCAGCTCTTCCATTCTGTTGTGGAGTTCTCGGTGCAGAGACTTGTCTTTTAATACCATGATCATTGCAAAATAAGTTGAACTCATTAGATGTGAACTCTCCTCCTCTATCTGATCTAAGACATTTCAATTGTTTTCCTGTTAAATTTTCAACTCTTGCCTTGTACCATTTAAACATTTGAAAAGCTTCTAATTTTTCTCTTAAAAACATTACTGACATCATCCTTGAATAGTCATCCACAAATAATATGAAATATTTATCACCATAATAACTTTGAACTTTCATAGGACCACAAAGATCAGTGTGCACTAGATCTAAAATTCCCTTAGAAGTGTAAGACTTACTTGTAAAGCTTGATCTTGTCATCTTACCCATCTGGCATCCTTGGCACATAGAATTCTCAGGTTTTTCAAGACTCGGTAGACCTCTTACTCAGTGCTTCTTACTTATTTTGATCAAATTATCAAAATTTACATGACAAAACCTTTTATGTCATAACCAGGTATTATCTAACTTTGCATGCAAACACTTATTCCGAGTTGAGTCAAGGTGAAATGTGTTACCTTTTGTTTGTGTCCCGATAGCAGCTAACTTTCCATTCTTGTCATGAACTTTGACAATTCCTTTCTGAAATTCTATTCGGTAACCTATGTTGTTTAACTATGCTACACTCAATGAATTGTATTTCAAACCTTCAACCCAATAAACATCATTGCATCTTGCATTATCAAGAAGTGTTATAGATCCTTTACCTCTTATTGGACATGGTGCATCATTACCAAATCTAACATAGCCTCCTTCATAATCTTCTAATATAATAAACTTATGTTTATCTCCTGTCATATGATGTGAGCATCCACTATCTATAATTGAAGAATCATTAGTGTTTATGTGAGATATTAGGGCTTTTTGTTCATACCTTTCTTCATCTGATCCATCCTTGATAGCCAAATAAACTACTTCCTCTGTATTAGTCTCATCTGATTTATCATCGTTGGATTCCTCATCAGCTATTAGGCATGTCTTTCTATCTCTTCTTTTGAAGTCTCGGTGTCCTCTGTAATGGTTATCTTTCTATCTGTCATCTAGGTAGTCTTTGTCAAGATAGTTAGAAGCCATATTTCCTATCTTATCACAATTGAAACATTTCAAAGGTAGGTTCCCTTTATACTTACCTTTGCCTCTTGGTAACCTTTTGGCTAAAAGTGCTTCAAACTCTTCTTGCTTTCTGATTTCCTCATATAGTTTGTGTACTGCCTCCATGTTTTTATGAAATCTTTCACTTGCTCCAATGTGATCTCCTTCAGAGTACTTATACTTTCTTTCATTGTAATCATTAGATTCATCAAGATTAAAACAACTAAATGCAGATTCAACTCTATTTACCAAAGATCCACTGTTATCAGAGTTACTTAACTCAAATGCATGTAGCTTACCAATATTAGCATCTAAAGAAACTGGCATATTAGGTACAGACCTCAATTCATTAATTGCAGAGACTCAGATTGCATAAGCCGGTAGAAGGGTTCTTAATAACTTACTTGCTATATCCTTTTCTTCAATAGTTCCACCTACTCCTTTGATTTGATTGACAATCTCCTTTAGTCTTGTACTGTACTGAGTTATGTTCTCACCTTCATTCATCCTCATAGATTCAATTTGTCCTCTTAGACTATCTACTTTTTCTCTTTGAACATGTTCATCTCCTCCATATACTTATATGAGCTTATCCCAGATTGCCTTTGCATCATTGCAGCCTTCTAGATCATTAAACTCTGAGTCGGTCAATGCAGATGTTATTTCAATCATTGCTTCAATATTTTCTTGCTTTGCCTTTATATCTTCCATAGTCAATGGATAGGTGCTCGGTGTAACAAAATCATTCTCTAGATAGTATACAACATATTCTCCAACTCCTAATAGATGTAGCTTCATCCTTTTCTGCCATGTAGAGAAACTTGACTTGTTCAGCTTTGGTGCATCCCTCTTATACATCTTTGGATCTTTAACTCAAGTGCCTTTAAACTTTCCTTCCGGAGTCCAAAGCTCTGATACCAATTGATAGTTATAATACTTAATATAAGTACAAATCCAGTAGCCAACAAGATGAGAGGGGGAGGTGAATCATACAAACTTAATCATCCATTAAAACATAAGATTCAACCTCGGTAACATATATTTCAGTAATAAAACCAAAATTGTCAAACATGCAAACTCAAAAGCATATAAACATCATAAACCTCATAACACTAGATTTAACGTGGAAACCCAAATAGGGAAAAACCACTATGGGATTTTGGACCCACTAAGAAATATACTCTTCTAGAGTATGCTTAGTTAAAAGCAAATCCTGTTAAAGATTACAAACACATTGCTAGATGTGACCCGGTTAAGGGATTTCCCTTAGATCTGTTAGGATCTTCACCTTGTTAGAAGTGACCTTTACAAATAAGACTGTTAAGTCCACTCAGTTAAGAGATTTTCTGTCACTTTCACAAAATAACAGTAATAAAATTTATCTGCAACTTCACATCTAAAATGCTAAAGCAGATTCCTATTTGTTCAATACAATCTAGACATAGAACTAATCTTGTCTATCTACTGGGCTTCTATACTCTCTTATTCTAACAAGTCTTCAAGCTTTTGTGCTTGGTAATCACTATGTATCAGCCCTATGCATACACTTGCCCGCATACATTGTTTATCAACAGTTTCCTATTTATAAACAATTAGGTAACCGCTTAATCTCCTTGATCACATTTCCCATGATCAATCATAGCCATTAGATCTTTGATCTTGTCTAGGTTCAATGCATCTTTCAATCTGAAAAACATTTTACCCCTCCTAGGAACTTGCATACATATTTTGGAACTTGTGCCAGGGTATTGCGGTTCAATTTGAGCTATAGATCTTCATGCCGACTTTCCATTGCCTTAGATTCTTTAACAAACTTCATGCACGACTCACCAATCATTTAATCAGTTCTAGCTCATCAGCTTCCTTCATTAAATATCACATGTAACCATTTAATGCATTCTATTATAGCTCGGTTACAACTCAGTAACAACTCAGTGAATACTAAACTTCACTCAGTAGACATTCCGCCTTCATTAACCGATAGCGATAACCTTAGGGTTTACCGACTAGGTTCCTTAGGGTTTACCGACTGGGTTCTTTTCTTGATAACATAGTATAGTATTAACCTTTACATTTTACCTTATTCATCCCCTTATTCATCATATTCTTTCCTAGGTCTTTTACCGACATCTTTATAATCTTCATATCATACTTCTCAAGATATGACAACATCACACTGAATTAGAAAATCAATTTCTTGACATCAATGAGAAAATAATAATATCAAGATAGTAAACATCCTTAATCAGTTATATCCATAATCATCAACAACCTTCTCAATATCCTTATGAAATGCCAACAATCTTTCATTGTCTATTATAATGCAATATTGCCAACAACAACAGGGATGATCTTGGCATTAATTGAATTTGCATAGAAGTTTGTAAATGCCCACTCCAGCTCATAGCAAGGATAATTGTAAAACTCATGGAGTTTGGGCATACACCTGCCAATCACATTAGCTTGGAAACTTCCATGCCCTTTTAACAAATTCCATTTGCTCAAACTCTTGAATCTGGCACCTCACACCGCACAGGCAGAATTCAACTTAGGATAAATTTGCCAAGTAAATGATTGTGAGCAACTATTACTTTCAAAACCCCATTGTAAAAGCATTGAAATCCATTCCATTTATTTTGTTATGCATGCATCATGTTATTTTAAAATCACTTCACCAAAAAATTAATGCACGGGCATGAGCCAAGTCGAGCCTCAAAGTGGGTCCGGCTAAAATAAATTCATTTTCATGCAAATGACCTTTGAAATACCTCACAAACCTTAAACATACCTCTAGAATCAATCCGCACCATTTTCTAATCATTAAATTGAGTTTCACGACTTTCAGGCGCCTAAGCCACATTTTCGCATTTAATTCCAAAGACGTAATTTTCAAACCGGTCAAAACATCTTTCTAGACTTGACCAACTGATAGGCGTGTACTCTGATATACAAACATTAACTTTTCTAAGCCGTTTCTCAAGAAGAATCTCGAGTGAAGAAATATTAATTGTCAAAGATTACCAACTGGCTTTGTCAGCACTGCGAACCTGATAAAGTCAATGTGCAGGGAACTCATGATGCCTTTCTTAAAATATCAAATGATCTTCATAGACCCTCAAATCTGAGGCATAGGTACCTTGAAGTACAAATAAAAACTTAGGATTCTTAGTTCGATGAGGAAGTTGATAGGGTACAAATAGTGTTCTCATGGACATAGCCACTTTAACTGATGTAGCAATGAAAATACGGAACACTGAATAAGGTGGCTCAAGAAACCCTTTTGAAAACTGATCAAACGGATTGGTAGGAGCTTGAAATTTGAAACATAGCTTGTCTTTTATACCAACAATATCCTAGAAAACAAATTCTAACATGACATTCACCAGGACATCTTTTACAAATGTGCAAAGCGAGGCTCTGACTAGCTCCAGAAATAGGGACTTGTGCAAACCATAAACTGCAAACGGATTGAGCTTACCAAACTGAGAAAATGGATTCATATGGACTTAAAATTTTGCATGTGGACTCAATTTTATGCATAGAATTTAGTGCACTTTGAATTTCACCATGAAAATCAATTGGTCAAAAGATATAGGAGCTCAAAGTAGGCTATTTAATAAAATTTGCATTTGCACCTATCATGCACTTTTAGCTCACCCCTTGAAATGGGTACCTGATCAATTGATCCAAAATGAATTTTGAAAGTTGAAAAACACTTCATAGGCCAAATGCAAGGTACAAGACACATTTCCCAATCCTTACCCTTTGATAATCAACTGGCTCCATTTTACATAGCCCAAACTATACCATTCAAGTTGACTCATTAGGTGTCATTTTGAAAATGCAATAGAATTTTTTTAAAATGGGCCTCTCAAATTCACCAAATTTAATGAGTCCCAACAATGGGAACTCTAGAGGATAACTATGTGAGCTCAAGACTGAAATTAGTTGATGCTTGATATGAAGAGATAGAGAAGAGAGCTTTAGCAAGGAGAAAGATAATACTCCTCAGTTTGTTCTAGTAAAGTTGTAGAGTGAGTTAGCAGGCAAACCGGTGAGAAGGTCTAACCGATAGAGACATAGTAATTGGTAAATTGTCACAGGTATAATATTTAAGCTAACCGGTGAGGTTTAATTGGTCAAGAAAGCATCTGAGAGTGACATAGTGTGGTGTGAGGATGAGGCAAAAAGAAGAGAGGCTAGGAGTAACTGGTGGGTGATCAGAGTAATCTGATAACCGACAGTGTGAGAACTAGTGAAGAAGAGGAGGTTGTTAACTGATAGAAATCCATTTATCAGGTGTTACATAACCAACTTGCAAACAGGTGCTATAACTATATCTAAATTGTATTTGATTATACAACACTGAGTTGGAGCTTGTGTAGGGGTTTGTGCTCCTTGGGTTGGTACCCTAAATTAGTAGGGGTTGGTTCTCCTTGGGTTGCTGCCCTAAATCATTTTAATCCATTGTTTCTTTGTGAGGCTGGATTGGATTAGTAGTCTCTAGCAGCATTTCTCACTAAGGTTTTTCCCATATTGGGGTTTCCTCTTACATCTGGTGTTCTGGGTTGCATTTTTATGTTTGCCTCTTTTGATATCCATGGTTATCTTACTGGTTTGATTGTTTAGTGCTTAGATTGATAACTGATATTTCAAGTTGTTTAAAAATAGAAGAATTTAGGAACCACTGATTCACCCCCCTCTCAGTGGTACTTTGTGTTCAACAATTGGTATCAAAGCCCAGGTTCTTGGTTGATTAAAGCTTGGGTAGATTCTTGTCTTAGAACACAATGGCAAGAAATGAGTCTGCTTCCTCAAAAGTCCCCATGTTTGATGGAACTAACTATGCCTTCTAGAGCAGTTGAATGAAGACCTATATTTCCTCCCTTGGTTTTAATGTGTCGATGTTTGTCAAGAGTAGATATACTATCCCTAGTGTTCCTCCCATTGATCTGGATGCTAATAAGGAGTATGAGAATAATGCAAAGGCTAAACCTGATATCTTAAGCAGGTTGTCTTATAATGAGTTTGTCAAGCTCATGCACTATGCATCAACCAAGGAGACTTGGGATAAAATGCATAGGCTATTTGAAGGAGATGCCAAAGTCAAAGAGGCCAAACTGCAATCACTAAGGGGTCAACTTGAAGGCATCGAGATGAAGGATGAAGAAAATATTGCAGATGACCTTCACAAAATAGACAAAATTGTGAACACCATCAAAGGACTTAGAGAAGAAATTTTAGATGAGATTATTGTCAAGAAGGTACCTAGATCTCTCACATCTAAGTATGATACTGAGGTTTCTATCATAGAGGAAGCCAAGGATTTGAAGACTTTCACAATGGATGACCTATTTGGCTTTGTCATATCCTATGAGATGAGAACAACTAGTGAATCATCCTTAAGGAAAGACTCAATGTTCAACTCCATTAAAAGGGAAAGGAAGAGGTTGCTCATAAAGGATTTAGTGAAGAATCTGGTACAAAGGTAGCAAAATTTGTCAGAAATCTCAAGAGAGGATCCAATAAGTGTATAGGAAAGTTACCACTCAAATGTTTCAACTGTGGTAAAGTTGGATACTTTGCTGCAAAATGTCCTTATAATGAAACTAGTGGAGATGAGAAAAGAAGTTTTAGCAGATCTACTGGCAAAGACAAAGAAAGAAATGTCTATCGGCAAGGAAGAAGAGGCTATCAAAAGTAGAACAACCTATATACTATTGATGATGATGGCACAGATGAAGAAAGTATATCAGAAGATGACTACCATGAGAATGAAAGAGAAGTTAATCTCTTTAGGGCACTTGATGAACCGGTTGGTGAAGATGAGGAAGAAGCAGATATTGAGGCCAAAGTATATCTAGAAGGTGATCTCATAAGTGCCCTTGAGGAGCTGGGTAAAACAAGAAGAGAACTCAAGAAGTTCAAGCTTGCTGCGGTAGAAGAACAAGGTCACTGGAATCATTCCCCGGATGAGTCCAATCAAGTTATATCTAACTTGAGACTCCAGTTGGAAGAAGCCAAGAGGATATGTGAAGTTACATCCTTTAATCTGATGAAGAAGGAAAAGGAGAAAGCTCAGAAAGGAGCTTGATAAAAGTAAGGAAGAAATGAAAGTGAAAAGCAAATATGAAGGAAACACCAAAGTCTTAGACAAAATGTTAAGCAAATAGAAGTCATGTAAAGATACTGGTGGCTTAGGATTTGAAGCAGGACAAAGTTCAAACAAAAAAGACACATCTGGTAACGAGATACAATTCACTTCTTCAAGTGAAGGTAAAGTGAAGAAGAAATTCACAGTGAGAAAGGATACCGGTAAGAAGACTTATGTAGAAGCTATTAAAAACCGCCACACAAACTGGTATACACAATCAATGAACTAGAGGCCACACTCAATGTACCGATATGCAGATCCTAGGAGAAATGTAAGATTTGATCATGAAGGATTTACCAGAGTTAGCAGCATGAAAGGAAGACCCTTAGTGAGATAGACATTTGTAGGACAAAGGCAACCTAACCAGTATGTTCCAAACTTTCATGGTTATTGTTACCGGTGTAACAAATTTGGACATAGGTTAGCTGACTGTAGATTAACCAATAAGCCCACTATGAGTTATCAAAGTACAAATCCATTTAATGCACTCTGGGATATGAGTGTTGTCTATTATCAATGCAATAGATTTAGTCATAGGAGTTTTGAATGTAGGAAGAGTAAATCGATGTCCTACAATAGTTTCAAAGATTCATCCTTCAATGAAAATGTGAAATGCTATAACTGTCAAGAGTTTGGACATAGAAAAGTTTTGTAAGAACGTGAAAATCAAGTAGAAGAGGAAAGATCCTAATCAAGAACAAGTAGTTAAACCAGACCACAAAATTGTAGCTGACAAGAAGAACGAAACCAAACCAGTATGGGTTGAGAAAGAAAAGGACAAGGAAAAATCAATTCTGATAGTGTAGACTTCCCTACATGTTGAAAGGAAAAATCTATGGGTTGTAGATAGTGGTTGTTCCAACCACATGACCAGTGATAAAAAGAAATTTATCAAGCTTGAAGATTGGAATTATGGTTCAGTAAGATTCAGAGACAACTCATCCATCAAAATAAAAGGGAAATGTACTCTAAACATTGATAGAAAATTGAAAGCACGTGATGTGTATTATGTGGAAGGCCTAAAACACAACTTGTTGAGTGTGAGTCAGATGTGTGACAAAGGTTATAAATTCACCTTTGATTCTATTAGCTGTTAGATAAAGAAGAGAGTACCAGTCAGACTGTAACCGAAGGAAAGAGGGTAGATGGTAATGTATATAATCTAAAGTAATATTTTGAATCCCAATGTATGTTGGGACAAGTGGACAAAAGCTAGTTGTGGCACATAAGATTAGGCCGCATAATTTTTGATAACTTAGTTTCAGTAAGAAAGAAGGGGTGTGTAATAAATATTCCACCCATCATCAAACTAGTTAGCACATTTTGTAATGAATGTGTGAAAGGGAAGTAGACTAAGGTGAGATTTAGAATAAAAGAACACAACATCTCAAGACCACTTGAAATGGTACACGAAGATCTGTGTGGTCCAACTAGGAGAAGAGCTCTTTCCAGTGAAAGATATTTAATGCTCTTCATTGATGATTATTCAAGAATGACAAGGGTCACTTTCCTACAAAATAAATCACAAGCATTTGATAGATTCAAGATCTTTAGGAAGATGGTGGAGATGGAAAGTGGGTGCAAGCTGAAATGTCTAAGATTAGACTGGGGTGGAGAGTTCACATCAAATGAATTTGAAGATTACTATGAAATACATGGAATTAGAAGGCAATACTCAGCCCCTAAGAAACTACAACAAAATTATGTGGTAGAAAGGAAGAACAAAATAGTTAAGGAGGTGGCCAGAACCATCATAAATGAGGCTAGTTTGCCAAACATATATTGGAAGGAAGTGGTTCATATTGCTACATATACCTTGAACCAAGTTCAACCAAGAATAAACAACAAAATGGCACCTTATGAGTTGTGGTATGACTGGAAACCATCTGTCAAATACTTCAAGGTATTTGGAAGCAAGTGTTTTATCAATAGAGATATGGATATGTTGGCAATTGACACTCAATTGGTTGGTTTCACTATGTTGTCATTGATGGCAACATGGCAATTTATTCCAGCTTCATATTCTAGGTTAGTTGTGTACTAATAGGCACTTCATAGACACTTCACCAATACCAGCACTGACACTGACACTGGCAGGTTGAAAGGAATTCTTTGGTTACCAGCAATGCAGGGCGACATGGTTTAGAATCAGGTTATCGGTATTGGAAGCCGACATCTTTTGGATTTGGCATCGACAATGGTTTTGATATTCATGTTATCTAGCTGACATGTATATTGACATTTTAATTATCTTTGTAAGCTGACATAAGGCATGATGAATTGTGAAGGGTATATAATTTAGTAGGTTAGATTATTGTGTGTAATGATTGATAGGAGAATAGGATGATGTTATGTAATGTGAAACATATGAGAAAGATCATGTATGTGAGGATATTTATGTAAGGGGTATTCCAGTAAAGGGTTTAGGGTTTCAAATCGGAACACGCAAAGCTTAACCAGAACTGTATTTAGGCATAGAAGATGTTATCTTTGCAGTTCAATAATTTCTCCAAATTGTAGTCTGGATTTGTATGTAGTCAATGAGGCTCCTTTTTGTGATTGAGCAGTGTGCTCTAGGATGTAATCCTTCCTGCAAGTGCAGGCCCCTATATTTTGTAATATATCTTCATATGGCCAGTAAATTGATATTGTGGGTCACAATCCCACCATGGTTTTTCCTCTTTGAGGTTTTCCATGTAGTTATGTGTGTTATGGTATCCATTTATGTCATTGGCTTATTGGTTGCTTTACTTCTTTCAATTCTATATGTATCGGTATACTAGTTGGTGTATGCGTGTTTTAATAAGGTTAAAATTGATCATTTCGGTAGAAAACTGATTCACTCCCCCCTCTTAGTGTTCTTGGATTCCAACAATTAGTATCAGAGCCTTGTGCCTCAAACAAAGTTTAACAACTTGAGGAAGATCTTGAATCCGGAATCCATAGATATGAGTTTGGAAAAGCAACTTGAGGTGGCACTTGAAGATTATGATACTGAAAGGATGAAGAACTTAATGCTACAAGATGAATTGAATTCTGCTAATGAATTCATTCTTGTCCTACAGGAGGGGTTGTCATTTGTTCAAGCTAGGAGGAAGGAATTTTTGCAAAATCAAGATGATGAAGAGAAAGATGCACTTAAGGAATAGTGTCAGAAGCTGAGTCAGGAGAACATGGTTATGAGAAATGAAATGAAAGCTATAACTATGAGAATGTCAAAGGAGATTGAAGACCCGAAGAAAATGGAAGAAAATTTTGTTGTATCTCTGAAGAACAAATTTGAAGAATGTGGTACGTTGGTTCACGAGAATGATATGTTGAGAACTAATTTAGTACAATCCCAGAGTAATGAACAAGAGCTTGAGAGACAAATGATAATTTTGAGAGATGATCTGACTATTGCAAGCGAGTATAAAGAAAAATTCAACATTAGTTCAGCACAACTAGATGAGTTATTGAAGAGACAAAGGCAAAGCGATGATTCCAGTGGACTTGGATTTTAATAAGGATAGAGTTCTGGTACTGCAAATGAAGATCAAAACCATAAGGCATCGACAAGGTAGTTTAATGCTTATAAATTTAATGGTAGTTTTTTTGTTTGTAATAAATTTGGTCATATGGCTAGGCAATATAGAAATAGAGAAAATCAGAACCCTGATTTTGCTCTCAGTCAATGTTCTAAATGCAATAAGTGTTAGGATTCCCAAAGATAATGAGAGGGGGGGGGTGAATAAATATCTAACCAGTTATAGAATTTTCTTAACCTAAAACATGTAAAGCATATCAATACTATATACCGGTAAACAAAAAGTAATGCAATAAACAGAGATAACAACAACCACATGAAAAGCACACCATAACACAGTAGTTTAAAGAGGAAACCCAGTGTGGGAAAAAGATCAGTGGGATTTGTGACCCACAATATTCACTTACTGGCCAATAAGAGAATATTACTACTACAATAGGGACCTGCACATGCCGGAAGGCCAAGTGCCTAGAGCTCACTACTCAATTACAAAATGGGAAGTCTCACTGACTTACAAAATGGATTATGCAAATCCAATGTCTTGTACTGCTTCAAAATAGAATCTACTATGCCAGATCCAGTACCAGTTTTAGCTTTGCTTCATACATAAACCTTTAACCTATAATTTGCATATTAGGTCTACCTTATTTCGCCTATCTACTAGCTTACAAAATGTTCTATAATGATCTCATACATATATTAGTCATTTTACAACTTGTCAAGTTGGCTTACAATGATTTTACAATTAATTACAAAATATATTATAAACAAAATTCTTGTTGGCTTGGGTGCCGGTATACTTCCTTTTACTGTCGATGTCATGTGTGCTGGTGTAGAGTTTATTGTTGCTGGTGCCAGTAAATTGTCTTGTTGGTATCATATGATTGCAAAGTTTCCATCAATGACAAAACCTTCAATCACCTACAATATCTCATTGGAGTGTGCATTTACCAACAATCTCCCCCTTTGGCATTGATGGTAACACTCATGAGAAAAATCCAAAAAGTGTCATCCAAAAAGAATCTGCCAAAATTGTCTTACCAAAAATTGTGTACTAAAAAAAATATGTGCTCCCCTTGAGTTGATGAGCCATTTGCTGATTATTTTTCTCATTACCACTACTCCCCCTTTGGCATCAATGACAAAGGTTGTCAAAGTGTCAATTGAGTGTGGTTTCCAGCTTCATCCTTGTAACCGATTGGTTACAATCTGAAAAAGTTCTGCCAATACCAAATTCAAGCTCTGAGTGAACCGTTCACTATCCTTTAATGCGGCCTCTGTCCTCTGAATTGTACTGGTGAGGTGTTGCAATTGTTGTTCCGATGTTTTTTGTCCTTGAACTAGAGCCTCAGATATCCTTTTCTTAAGGAGGTGAGGTAGTCCAATCTTGGACTAAGTTTCCATTTTAGATCTTTTGCCTTTCCTTTTATACTTTCCTTCTCTCTTTCCAATTTTAGAAGTTCCTCCTCAAAACCTGTTGTTTTCTGCTAAAAAAATGATAATAGTTCAGATGAATTAATGAAGTTGTCAGTTAATTTATTTATTTCTTCCTGTACCTTGTTGATTTTCTTGTCTATATCTACTGTCAAGAAGTTTGTTTGCATATACCTTTATACAAAGTTTTAAACTCTTTTAGTGTATTACATCATGCCGATAAAAGAGTGTCAAATTGTCTCATGCACTTCTTTATTTCCTCTTCAAAGAATTTGTGTTTTTCCTTCTCTAGTTTCTCTTGGAATGCTTCCTTATTTATTTTTTCAATTGTCACAATGTTGTCAGTAATATACTTAGACAATGTGTCAAGTTGATTCAAAGAATCTTTATTATCCACATTACATTTGGGTGCTATCATTTTCAAAATTGGGATTGTATCATCAATAGCTTTGTATGCTTGTGAGTTACACTGTTATTTTCTTGATAGAATCCAAAAGAACTTTTGTTACATTTGTTGGTCTGATTTCTGCAATGGAAGAACCAATAGTCTATATTCTACGGGTGTGAGTAATTTCTTTGCTTGTAGTGACCTCTGGTAGGTCAGTTTGTGTTTGCATTTCTCTAAGCAAAGGTTTGGGTTGCTCAGCTATTGCCGGTGGCACTATCTCTACATGAACCTGTTCCTATGAGGGAGCTTGTTGCACTGCCTGTTTCTCAATGTTGTCCACTTTCAGTTTTTCTTCTGTGCTACCTGTTGTCGGTGGCCTGGTTGCCACATCTATTTTCCCTATTGATTCCTTATCTACCACAATATTGACTTTCTGAGTGTCAATGTTCATTGTATATAACACCTCAGAATCAGGAATTGTGTCCTCATGTGGTATGTACATACTCTCACTAGCCGATTGATTGTCAGTAGTAACTACTAGTGGAGTATCTAGAGGTGGTGGGGATAAATTGTCTATTATTTTTATGCTGGGTGGTCCACCAACCTTTCCTTTTCCCTTATCCTTTTGATATACTTGATGGGTTTAGGGCTTCAAAACTCCTCCTATTTTTCCTTCTCTACAAGGAATATGTCCCATGCATTAGTTGTTTCTTTTGTTACCTCATTCACTCTCCCTACCATTAGTGCTACATGTCGGTGAGCATTTGAAAATACTAACTGGTTAGCCTCTGAGATCAATTTATCTATCTCATCAGGTGAGTTGACATGATGTACAGCAAGTAATTTTTCAATTTCTATTTTCTTATCAAGTTCAATAATACCTACTCTCCTAGCTTCAAGTCCATTGTAGAGATCTATCGATATTTCATTAAAAACTTGCATAAAAAATTTCTTAAAAATATCTAAGTGCAATATTACCTTCACCTTGTTAGAAGTGACCTTGTTAAAGGATTTCAAACACTCAATCAGAATGCCACCTTTCTAGAGGGTTTTACAAATAAGACTGTTAAGTCCACTTGGCTAAGAGATTTTCTATCACTTCACAAAATAACAGTAACAAAAATCTATCTGCAACTTCACATCTAAAATGCTAAAGCAGATTCTTATTTGCTCAATACATTCTAGTTATAGGACTTATCTTGTCCCTTTGCTGGGCTCTATACTCTTTTATTCAAATAGGTCTTCAAGCTTTTGTGCTTGGTAATCACTATGTAGCATCCCTGTGCATACACTTGCTCGCATACATTGTTTATCAATAGTTCCTTATTTATAAACAATTGCTAACCGCTTAATCTCCTTGATCACATATCTCATGATTAATCATAGCCATCGGATCTTAAAACTTGATCAAGTTCAATGTATCCTTTGGTCTGAAAATGTTTTACCTCGCCTTGGAACTTGAATACATTTCTTGGAACTTTTGCTAAGGTATTGCGGTTCAATCTGCACTATAGATCTTTCTGCTGATTTTCCTTTACCATACATTCTTTAACAAACTTCATGCACGACATACCAATCATTTAATCAATTCCAGCTCATCAACTTCCTTCATTAAATAATTCTTTTAATCATTTAAAGGATTATGTTATAGCTCGGTTGCAACGTGGTAAATACTAAACTTCAGTCGGTAGACATTTCACCTTCATTAACCGATAGTGATAACCTTAGGGTTTACCAACTAGGTTCTTTGCTCGGTAACATAGTATAGTATTAACCTTACAATCGACAACATATGTAGGATATCCAAACAATCTAAACATCATGATCTCATCATTGTCTAACTCAGTAATAGTTGCCCATTGAATAACTTATTCCTCGCCTTATTCATCATATTCTTTCTGTGTCTTTTACCAACATCATTATACTCACCAAATCATACTTCTTAAGATATGGAAACATCATACTGAATTAGAAAATCAATTTCTTGACATAAATGACAAAATAATAATATTAAGATAGTAAACATCCTTAATCAGTTATATCCATAATCATCAACAACCTTCTCAATATCCTTATTGAAATGCCAACAATCTCCCCTTTTGGCATTGATGACAAAACCAATTGACTTGACCTAATTGATTCAGATTGTTGTGAGATTCTGAAATGCACCCCCCTACCATCAGACTTCTCCCCCATACAATAGTCTTCTCCCCCTTTAACAATAATGCCAAAAAGTAAAAGAGCTAAATCATGATTTCTTCTACTGAGAAGTGAATCCCCTGCTGCTATGTGTCAACTCAGTCTTGGTCAGAGAATTATGTCTTCAATTCTTGTTCCCTGTATTTGTTTTCCTACACACCTTTAGAAAAACATCCTAAAGTGTGTAAATAAGCATCAATCCACACATAATATTCTGTAGATTCATTGAATTGATGCTTTCACCGAACTCTGTCAGTGAGTAGAAGATAGGGGTAGGACCCCTAACTTGCTTCTAAGATACTCAAAACTGTCCCTTGGTAGTGGCTTGGTGAAGATATCTGCTATTGTTCCTTTGTGCTAACATACTCCAACACCACTTTCTTCTCTTGAACTTCTTCTCTAAGATAATGAAATTTGATAGAGATGTGCTTTGTCTTAGAGTGCATAATAGGATTCTTTGAAATGTTAATGGCACTAGTATTGTCACAGAATATAATTACTGGCTCGGTAACTTTCTCATTTATACCTTCCAAAAGTTGTTGATCCATGCTATATTGGTGTAAATCAATGCTACAGCAACGTATTTAGCTTCTGTTGTTAACTGTGAAACACATCCTTGTTTCTTGCTACGCCAACTCACTAGTCTTTCTCCTAAAAAGAAAGCTCCTCCACTTGTTCTTTTTCTATCATCAATGTTGCATGCCCAATCAGCATCAGCATAAACTTTTAAATCAAAATCATTTCTCTTGTTATATACCAAGCCATAATCTTCAATGCCTTTCCAGTATCTAAAAATTCTCTTGATTGTTGTCATGTGTGTTTCCTTGGGATCTACAAAAAATCTTGCAACTATACCTACTGCATGTGTTATGTTTGGTTTCCTGTGAACAACATATTGTAGCTTTCCAATCATGGATTGGTAAAGTGTTTCATCAACAAATGCAGATTCATCATTCTTTGATAGTTTATAGTTGGTAGTCATAGGAGTACTTACTGGTTTTGAATCCTCCATTCCAAATTTCTTAAAGATTTCCTTTATGTACTTGGATTGAGTAATGAAAATCTCATCTTTCATTTGTAGTATCTGTAAACCTATAAAATACTTTATCTCACCGATTAATGGCATCTCAAATTCTTTGCTCATTTCATTTCCAAATTTCTTGCATCAAGAGTCATTTCCACAAAAGATAATATCATCAACAAATATGGCTAAGATCAGTATTCCATTTTCATCATTCTTCATGTACATATTGTTGTTTTCACTTGTCCTTATAAAACCAATCTTGATTAGATAAGAGTGCAATCTTTCATACCATGCTCTAGGTGCTTGTTTCAAACCATATAAATCTTTGTTCAATTAACATACTTGATCTTTATTCTTGTCTTCAACAAATCTTTTAGGTTGTTCAATAAAAACTTCTTCTTCTAATATACCATTCACAAATGCAGATTTGACATCCATTTGATATACTTTGAAATTTTTGAAAGTAGCATATGCCAACAATGTTCTTACTCCTTCAAGTCTTTCCATAGGTGCAAAAGTCTCACCATAATCAATTCCCTCTTCTTGAGCATAACCTTTGCAAACTAGTCTTGCTTTATTTCAAATGACCTCACCTTTTTCATTCAACTTGTTTCTGAAAATCCACTTTGTACCGATTACATTTTTGTCCTTCGGTCTTGGGACCAGTGTCCATGTGTCATTCTTCTTGATTTGATCAATCTCTTCTATCATAACATTTATCCAATCTTCACTGTTAAATGCCTCTTTCACTATTCTCAGTTCAAATTCAAATATCAGACATGTGTTTTCTCTCAGTTTGTTCCTTGTCATCACTGGATCATCCTTATCTCCTATAATCTGACTTGGTGCATGATGTCTTCTGAAATACATAGCTAATACAGGCTCGGTAGGCTCTGTATGATCTTCTTCATCACTCAGTAACTGGACATTATCTTCATTTTCTTCAGTAACTCTCTCGGTAGGACTTTTTGGTTGAACATAGACAAATTATTCATAATCTTCTGGTTCTTTGGAGTTTCCGTCATCATTTCTTTCTGCAAATTCATCAATTTTCACATTTGCACTTTCTACTATTTTGTTAGATGATTTGATCAAACATTTAAATGCTTTAATTCTAGAAGAATAACCAAGAAATGTTCCTTCTTCACTTTTCTGATCAAACGTTCCATTTCTATCATCTTTGTGTACAGAGCATCTACTTCCAAAGATTTTGAAGTAACTTACATTAGGTTTCTTGTCATACCAGATTTCATATGGTGTCTTCAAAGTTCCTTTCTTTAGTTGTACTCGATTTAGGGTGTAAACTGCTGTGCTTATTGCTTCTCTCCAAAATGTTTGTGGCACTTTCTTTTCAACCATCAGGGTTCTGACACAATCCACAATAGATCTGTTTCTTCTCTAAGCTATCCCATTTTGCTGTGGAGTTCTTGGTGCAGAGACTTGTCTTTTTATACCATGATCATTGCAGAATAGGTTAAATTCATCAGAAGTGAATTCTCCTCCTCTATCAGATCTAAGGCATTTTAGTTGTCTTCCTGTTTCATTTTCAACTCTTGTCTTGTACCATTTAAACATTTGAAAAGCTTCTGATTTTTCTTTTAAAAACATAACTGACATCATCCTTGAATAATCATCCACAAATAATATGAAATATTTATCACCATAATAACCTCAAACTTTCATAGGACCACAAAGATCAGTGTGCACAAGATCTAAAATTCCCTTAGAAGTGTAAGACTTACTTGTAAAGCTTGATCTTTTCATCTTACCCATCTGGCATCCTCGACACATAGCATTCTCAAGTTTTTCCAAACTCGGTAGACCTCTTACTTAGTGCTTCTTACTTATTTTGATCAGATTATCAAAATTTACATGAGAAAACCTTTTATGCCATAACCAGGTATCATCTATCTTTGCATAAAGACACTTGTTCTGAGTTGAGTCAAGGTGAAATGTGTTACCTTTTGTTTGTGTCCTGGTAGTAGCTAACTTTCCATGCTTGTCATGAACTTTGACAATTCCTTTCTGAAATTCTATTCGGTAACTTGTGTTGTTTAGCTGTGCTACACAACAAATTATATTTCAAACCTTCAACCCAATAAACATCATTACATTTAGCATTTTCAAGAAGTGTTATAGATCCTTTACCTTTTACCAGACATGGTGTATCATTACCAAATCTTACATAACCTCCATCATAATCTTCTAACATAACAAACTTGTGTTTATCATCTGTCATGTGATGTGAGGATCCACTATCTATGATCCAAGAATGATTAGTATTTATGTGAGATATTAGGGCTTTTTCTTCATACCTTTCTTCATCTGATCCTTCTTTGATAGCCACATAAACTACTTCCTCTGTATCAGTTTCATCTGATTTATCATCATTTGATTCCTCATCGGCTATTAGGCATGACTTTCTATCTCTTCTTCTGAAGTCTTGGTACCCTCTGTATTGATTATTTTTCTATCTGTCATCTCGGTAATCTCTCTTTTCAATAGAATCTTTGTCAGAACAGTTAGAAGCCATATGTCCTATCTTATCATAATTGAAACATTTCAAAGGTAGTTTTCCTTTGTACTTACCTTTTCCTCTTGGTAACCTTCTGGCTAATAGTGCTTCAAACTCTTCTTTCTTTTTGATTTCCTCATACAGTTTGTGTACTTCTTCCATGTTCTTATGAAATCTTTCACTTGCTCCACTATGATCCCCTTTAGAATACTTACTCATTCTATCATTTTAATCATTAGATTCACCAAGATGAAAATAACTGA
This sequence comes from Cryptomeria japonica, assembly GCF_030272615.1. Lineage (NCBI taxonomy): Eukaryota > Viridiplantae > Streptophyta > Pinopsida > Cupressales > Cupressaceae > Cryptomeria > Cryptomeria japonica. The sequence continues at coordinate 551,054,864 of NC_081408.1, read as the reverse complement.
ATGTAGATTCAACTTTATTTACCGAAGACCCATTGTTCTCAAAATTACTTAATTCAAATGCATGTAGCTTACCAATAGTAGCATCCAAAAAAACTGTCATATTGGGTACAGACCTCAATTCATTGATTGTAGAGACCCAGATTGCATAAGCAGGTAGAAGAGTTCTCAATAACTTACTTGTGACATCCTTTTCTTCAATGGTTCCTCCTGCTCCTTTGATTTGATTAACAATCTCCTTTAGTCTTGTACTATACTGGGTTATGTTCTCACCTTCATTCATCCTCATAGATTCAATTTGTCCTCTTAGACTATCCACTTTTTCTCTTTGAACATGTTCATCACCTCCATACATAGATATGAGCATGTCCCACATTGCCTTGGCATCATTGCAACCTTCTAGATCATTAAACTCTGAGTTGGTCAATGTAGATGTTATTTCAATCATTGCTTGAATATGTTCTTGCTTTGCCTTTTATCTCTTCCATTATCAATGGATAGGTGCTCGGTGTAATGAAATCATTCTCTAGATGATATACAACATATTCTCCAACTCCTGATAGGTGCAGCTTCATCCTTTTCTGCCATGTAGAGAAACTTGACTTGTTTAGCTTTGGTGCATCCCTCTTATACATCTTTGGATCTTTTCCTCAAGTACCTTTAAACTTTTTCTTCCGGAGTCCAAAGCTCTGATACCAATTGATTTTTCTGATACTTAATTTTAAGTACCGATGTCAAGCTAACAAGATGAGAGGGGAGGGGGGGGGTGAATCATACAAACTTAATCTTCCATAAAAACAACAGATTCAACCTCGGTAACATATACTTCAGCAATATAACCAAAACTACTAAACATGCAAACTCATAAGCATATAAACATCATAACACTCATAACACCAGATTTAACATGGAAACCCAAATAGGGAAAAACCACTGTGGGATTTCGGACCCACTAAGAAATATACTCTTCTAGAGTATGTTCGGTTAAAAGCAAATCCTATTAAAGATTACAAACACATTGCTAGATGTGACCCAATTAAGGGATTTCCCTCAGATCTGTTAGGATCTTCACCTTATTAGAAGTGACCTTGTTAAAGGATTTCAAATACTCAATCAGAATGTCACCTTGCTAGAGGGTTTTACAAATAAGACTGTTAAGTCCACTCAGTTAAGAAGTTTTTTGTCACTTCACAAAATAACAGTAATAAAAATCTATCTGCAACTTCACATCTAAAATGCTAAAGAAAATTCTTTTTTGCTCAATACACTCTAGTCATAGGACTTATCTACTCCCTTTGCTGGGCTCTATACTCTATTATTCAAAAAGGTCTTCAAGCTTCTATGCTCGGTAATCACTATGTAGCATCCCTGTGCATACACTTGCCTGCATACATTGTTTATCAACAATTCCTTATTTATAAACAATTGTTAATCGCTTAATCTCCTTGATCACATATCTCATGATCAATCATATTCATCAGATCTTCAAACTTGACCAGGTTCAATGTATCCTTTGATCTGAAAATGTTTTACTTCACCTTGGAACTTGCATACATTTCTTAGAACTTGTGCTAAGGTGTTGCAGTTCAATTTGCGTTGTAGATCTTTTTGTCAATTTTCCTTTGCCATAGATTCTTTAACAAACTTCATGTATGGCATACCAATCATTTAATCAATTCCAGCTCATCAACTTCATTCATTAAATAATAGTTTTAATCATTTAATGCATTCTGTTACAGCTCGGTTGCAACTTGGCAAATACTAAACTTCACTCGGTAGACATTTCACCTTCATTAACCAATAGCAATAACCTTAGGGTTTACCGACTAGGTTCTTTGCTTGGTAACATAGTATAATATTAACCTTACAATCAACAACATATGTAGGATATCCAAACAATCTAAACATCATGATCTCATCATTGTCTAGCTCGGTAATAGCTACCCATTGAATAACTTATTCCTCCCCTTATTCATCACATTCTTGTTGTGTCTTTTACCGACATCTTTATACTCACCAAATCATACTTCTTAAGATATGGCAGCATCGTATTGAATTAGAAAATCAATTTCTTGACATCAATGACAAAATAATAATATTAAGACAATAAAGATCCTTGATCAGTTATATCCATAATAATCAACAACCTTCTCAATATCCTTATTGAAATGCCTACAATCTCTTATTGTCTATTATAATGCCAACATGGTTATGTGCAGCATTAGACAAACAAGTAGGTTTCCAAATCTGAATGTTCCCTTTTTGTCTTTCTTTATCTTTCCCAAATTGTCAATTAGTTCATCTTTAAGCCATTCGCACACATCTATTCTTGCATTATCATTAATCATGTCATAGGCACTTTTAATGCATAGGCTAGAGACTGAGTTTAACCTATTTGCATGTGTAGTTTTGTAGCCTAAGATCATACTGATGAATTTGACATTGATATCCCTTACATCATTTACCCTTAGAGATCTCTTATCATATGTTGCATCGGTTAGGTTTATCACTAGGTCATTTGAGACCTTTGTTTTGTCAGGTCTGTTACCGGTGGAGGGTAACCCTAAATCAACCTTTACTGCTTCTTTTGTGATTTTGTGAATTGAGTCCAACCAGAAGGATTCACCATGTACCCTGCTTAGTACTATCCTTATAACATCCTTGGGAAAATCTGGGATATTGAGAATTTTAGTGAAACCTAGGGTTTCAACTATCTTGTGTTGAGGTTTGATATTTCCAGATTCATCACAAATTATAGATTTATACATATTCTTAATTTCCTCATCACCTAATTCCTCTATATGATAATGTATATACATTCTAGGGTCTTCAGCAAAAACTACTCCCTTAAGAATTTTAGAAAATGCACCAATGTTATCATCTTTCTTGGCAATTTCAGGAACTAACTGGAATACAGGTCGAGGGCATTTAATAACTTTGACAATAGTAGGGTTTGCAAAGAATTCAAGAGTAGATGAAGAAGCCATGGTTATAAATACCTTTATCTACCTTAAGGAATGATTGGTTGATGAATTACTTCACTTCTTTGCTTGGAATGCCTTCGCTCGGAATTTTTGCACTCTCGAAGATTTGAATGCTTGGTGAAATGAAAATGGAGCCAAAATACTTGTTTTATAATGTTAATTTTGCCAACCACCACATTTAATGCTTGCGGGTTAAGTAATGTCTTAACTTATCTGTCGGTATAGAAGTAATTTCACCATCAACCGAGGGAATAATAGCATGTTTCACATTTGGTTGCTAAACCCTCAAAGGAATTTTCTTCAGTTAGATAAAGAGTCTCCTACCGATGGAGTGTTACTTTGTTCTGTCGGTGGACTGTTACTCTATTCTTCCGGTGGAGTAGTATTCCTATCTACATTTAGATTTGACTTTCTGATCTGTTGTTTTGAGAATTCTTGCTTTACCTCTTCAACAGTTTCTTTACCTTTCAAACTAGCACCATTATTACTTGTCGGTGATGCCTTACTTCTACAAAATTTAGCAATATGTCCAATCTTATTGCAAGCATAACAGGTCACATTGTTTTTCTGAATAGCTTTTCCATATCCTATGCCGGTTTGTGTTCTATGCTGATTAGATAAGTGTCCAAATCTTCCACAAACATAACATCTTACATTCATTCTGCAATTTTCTGAATTATAACCAACTTTGTTGCATTTAGAACATTGACCGATGGGTGTATTAGTGTTCTGATAATTTCTAGATCTACACTAATTTGCTCTATGACCATACTTGTTACAGTTAAAGCATTTTCCATTAAATTTATAAGCAGTAGGTTGTCTTACCGGTTTGCTATGATCATGGGTGTTTGCAGTACTAGAGCTTTCACCAACTTCAAAACCAAGGCCATTAGTGTCACCATTTGGTTTCTAATTCTTCAGCATATCACCAAGTTCTTCTAAGCTTTTCTTGAATTTTTCTTTGTGTTGCTTTGTAGTAGCTACTTCTCTTTCCAAGATACCTTTCTATCTCATAAGTTCATTTGATTCATTTTGTGTGTGCATCAAATTTGTCTTCAACATATCATTTTCATAACTAAGTCTTGTGTTTTCATTTGCAGCATCATTCAGTCTTCTAGTCAAATCTTCTTCATTCTTCTTTCTATCTTCAATTTCTTTACAAAATCTCATAGTCATATCCTAGATCTCATTCTTTATTGTCATGTTTTCTTGTTTCATTTTATTCATCAGATCACTAAGAGTTTCCTTTTCATCATTCTCATTTTGCATCTTTTCACAAAGTTCTCTTCTCTTGTTTCTTGCAATGACAAGATTTTCTTGAAGTGCTTGAATAATATCTTGTGCGGCCTTTAGATCATCTTCAAGTTTGATATTTTTCAACTTTTTTGTATCATAGTCTGAGAGAGCTACTTCTAATTGAAGAAGTTGATGAAATACAACTTCAGAGATCCCAAGAACACCTGCATGCAAATACCTATCAAAAGAGAAGAATGGAGGCACATAAAGCAAAAAAACATAAATGCTCTGAAGAAGAAAATTATCATTCAGAAAGGGAATTAATTTAATGAACAAGTACAATACAATCCTTATAAAAGGATAATAGAAAGCCTAAAGATATGCAACCCTAAAGAAACCCTAAAGGGATAATGTGTATTTAATAATTAGAATAATTATTAAATACCTACAATATTTATTAAACGTCTAAGTTTAGCTTAAGCATAGAGTTTAATAGACTAATAATCAAATAAATAATTATTAGCTAATACAAGATAACTCTAACACCCCCCCCCCCCCCCCCCCCTTAAGATGAACTTAGGGAATAGCTAAAAAACTAAATGCATGAAGCATAAAATGCAACTACATGATGAAGGAAAATCTGGGTCCCAACAACAAGGCCTAATGAGGTACCCAATCACAACCAAATCTCTATGAAATGGAGAAATAGAGAAAACCACATGGGAAAAAATCTCTACTCCAAAAAGAGATGGAAAAGAAAGAAGAACACCACTGAAGCATGAAATAGATGCAAACACTATTGAAGAGTAGCTGTTGATCTAAAGAACTTCCACTGAAATAGAACATGACCAATTAGAGAAGATTGTAATCTGCATGAGTTCCCTCAAATGACACTACTCGAATCAGATGGTAAACAAAAGTAAACAACTGAACTCAAAGATACAGATGGCATGAGACACCAAAGCCTGAAGAGTTGATCTATCGAACCATGAAAGCATTAGAACCAATAGGACAAACCTCCCCATAATGCTGAAGAGGGAGAGAGACAAGTACACTAAAAAGAATGGCCAACAAGAGTTGCATGGCAAAGAACCAGGAACATCGAAGGTCCTGAGAAAGTACATAGTGTCGTGGAAGGAACACTCACTTGACACACATCATGAGGAAAATGTCATGGAAGGAACACTCACTGGACAAAGGTGGATGGAAAACAAAAGACAAACATCAACCCCCCATGGCACTTTATAAATAGTGCATGTACAACAAGGCACAATATGTGCAAGATCCCAAGTAAACAATGCATGATGACACTTTATCTTAGTGTGTTTGCATAAATACAAGCTACAATGATAAGAAGATTGGAAATAGAAACGAGAACCAAAATAGAGACATCCTACCCAGAGAAGAGATCCCAGGACCTGAAACAACCAAGATATCCACCAGAGTGGTGAAAACCAAAAAATTGAATAAAATATGCATGGAGGAGAATATGGAAATAAAACTCATATGGCTGGAAAGTGCACAGAACAAGCTTTCCAACGATATAAAGTTTTCAAAAAATGAAGTTCGGATGCTCATTCTATGGCTCCCGGAGTGCAAAAAAGAGACCCCACTTTGACTGGAAAAAAGCATAGTCAAACAGAAAAATTGGAAAAAATTACCAACATGACAAGGTCCAGCTCGGAACCAACTTTTTGACGCCTATTTGTTTTTGAAAAAATGACTCCGTATACCCAAGATATGGCCAAAATAAAAAAACCCCTCTTTTTGGGCATAAAAAGGGTAAAAAAAAGAAATTAATTTTTTTTTTTTTTTTGATGAAAATTTTCTAACGCATTTGCAGGTACACCCGTAAGGATTTTTGTGCCTCGTAAAGTGTGCTAATGAAAAAATCATGGCCCAAATGCTGTCACCGAAATAGGTCGAATTATATATCAAAATGAATGGAAATGCTCTTCAGAAGCCAACGGTGAGATCTGTTTTGGCCCAAACTGCTCTGATTTTTTTTTAATGATTTTTTTGATGAATTTCTCGAAATTCGTTTCAAAAAAGGCAAAACCAAAGAAAAATTTCAGAACCCAAATTTGTCAAAAATTGGCAAATATTATATGGAAATGGGGGTTTTGGGGCATTCTGAGCTCAACAATGAGGTCCGTTTGAGCCCAAAATGATAAAAAAACAAAACAAATACCCTAGATCCAATAAAAAACTCTGAAAAAACTTGAAACCCTCCAAAAAATCTTCTGAAAAATCAGGAACAAGCAGCAACAGATGTAGGCTCTGATACCATGAAAAAGTTGAGGAAATACAACTTCATAGTGTAGCTTAGGAAATCAGAAATCATCAAAGCAAATATAGGAATTTGGACTAGTTCAATCACGAAAACTGAAATGCGGTGATAACAATCCTAATTACATCCAATAGAGAGATGAAAGCAAAACATTCAAGATTAAAAACTAAGCAAACCGAATGCAGATCTGAATATCTCCTTCATGCGGCTCCATTGTCCTTCTTTCTCCTTCAAATAGCTTTGTTGTGGATCTCACCTACAAGTGCATACACATGAGATGAAAGAAAGTAGACAAGATAGAAGCACAAGAATACTCGAAGCGTGATTGATTTGACAAAGTGATTCGAAAATGTGATCAACTAGGGATTTTGATTGAAGAAATTCATCCAATTTATAGATAAATTGGAGAAAAGACAAGATTAGCATGAAAGTGATTCGAATAGAAATTCAAATCAAGAATAGCAAAAATGACAAGTGTATGACAAATTGCTATGCAAGGACTTATGACAATTTATGACAAATTGCTATGCAAGGATTTATGACAAGACTTTGAAATAGAAATAGACATTTAGGAATTTAGGAGAAATTAGAAAATTAGGTTAGAAATGATGACTTGGAATTTAGGAAATTGATGCAAATTAGGTAAATTAATTAATAATTTCTCATTCATTAATTAATTTACAAAAATAGGAGGAATTAATTAGCCAATTAAATAAACATTTAATTGTGACAAGAATACTTAGGATAAATAAATACATTATTTAACCTAAAAAGAAAATGGAGAGAAAATGACAAACAAGGTTAAATGAATAAATCATGAAACCCTAGAAGATAAATTAGAAATGCAAGGACGACAATTAGGTCTTGATATAAAATTGATTTGATGTCAATTCAATCATGATTTTGAATTGATAAATGATTTGATTGATAAATGCACTGATTAATGAGGAACAATGACAAATTGATCCAAATTGACATGATTGAGAAGGATGACAATCGATGACAAATCAATCGCAAAATGACAAAATTGACAAGAAGACAAGGATTGATGACAAAATAGATTGCAAAACGACAAGATTGAAAATGAGGACAAAACCCTAATTAGGATTGACAATGTCCAAAATGATGACAAATTAGCATGCACATTGATGCGACAAGATAAGATTGACCAAAATCATGACTGAAGATTGTTGTCGACAAGACCAATTTCAAAAATGAGACAACTGAAGAATGCAAAAGAAGGACTTGATGCTCGCAAATGATAAAGACCAAATACGTGATATAGGAGAAATGTTAATGCGACGCAAAAACCTAAAATAAGGTAATGCACCAATGTTAAAGTATGACTCCACAAGTGTTGACCATTTTTAGGTGTCTACACATAGATCCCAAGAACACCTGCATGCAAATACTTGTTACAAGAGAAGAATGGAGGCACATAAAGCAAAAAAGCATAAATGCTTTGAAGAATAAAATTATCATTCAAAAAGGGAATCAATTTAATGAACAAGTACAATACAATCCTTATAAAAGATAATAGAAACCCTAAAGATATGCAACCCTAAAGGGATAATGTGTATTTAATAAATAGAATAATTATTAAATACCTAAAATATTTATTAAATGTCTAAGTTTAGCTTAAGCATAGATTTTAATAGACTAATAATTAAATAAATAATTATTAGCTAATACAAGATAACTCTAACACTAATTGCTTCATCAAGTTTTCCATCTCTATCAGTGTCAAGATCTTCCTCAAGCTGTTAGGCTTCTGAAAATAGAGGACCAAGCTCTGATACCAATTGTTAGGATTCCCAAAGATATTGAGAGGGGGGGGGGGGGGGGGGGTGAATCAGTATCTAACCAATTATAGAATTTTCTTAACTTAAAACATGTAAAGCATATCAATACTCTATACCGGTAAACAAAAAGTAATGCAATAAACATAGATAACAACAACCACATGAAAAGAACACTATAACACAATAGTTTAATGATGAAACCCGGTGTGGAAAAAATCTCAGTGGGATTTGTGACCAACAATATTCACTTACTGGCCAATAAGAGAATATTACTGCTACAATAGGGGCCTGCACATGCAGGAAGGCCAAGTGCCTAGAGCTCACTGCTCAATTACAAAATGGAAAGTCTCACTGACTTACAAAATGGATTATGCAAATCCAATGTCTTGTACTACTTCAAAATAACATCTAGTATGCTAGATCCAGTACCGGTTTTAGCTTTTCTTCATACATAAACCTTTAACCTATAATTCACATATTAGGTCTTCCTTATTTCGCCTATCTACTACCTTACAAAATGTTCTATAGTGATCTCATACATATATGAGTCATTTTACAACTTGCCAAGTTGGCTTACAATGATTTTACAATTAATTACATAATATATTATAAACAAAATTCCTATCAGCTTGGGTGTCGGTATACTTCCTTTTACTGTCGGTGTCCTGTGTGCCGGTGTAGAGTTTATTGTTGCTGGTGCCGATAAATTGTCTTGCCGGTATCATATGATTGCAAGGTTGCCATGAATGGCAAAACCTTCATTCACCTACAATATCTCATTGGAGTGTGCATTTGCCAACAATAAGTATGGTCATCAGACAAAAGATTGTAGAATAAATGTAAAATGTTATGCATGTGGAAAATTTGGACATATGGCTAATTAGTGCAGATCAAGCAATTATATCAGTTTTAGCAAAGTAATTCAAAAGAACAATGTTACATGTTATGCATGTAATGAGGTTGGACATATTGCTAAATTCTATAGAAGCAGAAAGCCACTAGTTGGTAATCGAGGATCAAATGAAAAAGGGAAAGAAAAGTTTAAGGAAATCTGGCAAGTTCATACCTAGAGATGGGCCAAGAAGAATGAAGAACAATCAATAGATGGGAATGCACCAGTTAGTTATCTAGCAGAGGAGGTTGCTCCTGTACTGGCAGGTAGCTCAACTGGTAACTGAGGCAAATGCCTTAAGGGTAGGAAAAATTCATTAAGATGTTGCATATGCCCTGGGAAGAGGTTCTAGAAGATGTTCTAGACATTGGAGATGCTTATCCGACATGGAAATGTTTTTTTGAGATTTGGTATCTTTCACTGGAAGCCATTGATGTCAATGAAAGATTAGGGTTTTTCTTGAAGGATAAAAGGTTGAATCTACTTCATTTTTTATCACCTTGCATTCAAAGTGATTAAGAGCGATTAAGAACAATTAAGGGAGATTCAGTGTGATCAAATATCTTCTTGAGTGATTTCACCACCGATTGGAAAAGGTCTTTAGGGTTTTTCACTGGCAGCGATTCAGAGGTATTTATCTTCAATCATGGAAGTGGAATCATAATTTGTACCTATCTTTGTTGCAAATCTAATTGTAGATGAGGTCAAGGACCATCTCAGGATGATTTTCAAGCAATATCCGCATGTGACTAACCTAGATGATTTGGTTGGCACTTTTTCCCATGTCCTAGAAGGACCTGTGTATCTCGAAGATGTAAGAGCTTACATCCACTATCATATTGAGGATTTGGAAATGAATGATATCAAGAGCATGTACATGAATGAGCTAATGGGAAATTTTGGAAAGATTAAACCTGAATACTAGCACATTGTTGATCTAGGGTTTACCGCCATTCTGGATATTTTGGAATTTGAAGACGAAATTTTTAGGTATATTTTGAGTAGAGTGCATGGAGATTTTATCTGGTTGGATAGACCATATAGGATTACAAAGGAGGCCATCAGGGTAATCACCAATTTACCACAGGTTGGACAATGTCTGGAGAATAAAATTTCAAATGATTAGGTTAACAAGATTACCTGTGCAACATCAGACAGGTAGTCAATGAGAATCAGTACTATCACCAATATAGACATCAGATTTGGAATCATGGTCATTGGTTATAAGGTAACACAATCAAATGGATTGAATTATGTTTCTATCTTCTATATTTATGCAGCTTATAAAATGATGAGGGAGAATGAGAAGATAGATCTATGTGGTTGGATATTAGATGAACTATTTATTAACCAAGGAAAGATTAAAGGAGAAAATAATGGGACTTTCTGGTATGGTAACCTAATTGTCTGTTTAATGCTATTTTTCATCAATGAGACTCCTGGTTTTGGGAAGAGACAATGGGCATTTGATATCTCGGTAGGGAGGCAACTGAAATAGTCTATTGCTACATTGGGTAGTCAAAAGGCTATGAGTTCTAGGATGAGGGTTCGTAAGCACATTGTTGAGAAATACTCAACTAACATATGCTTCATGGTTAAGAAAGATGAAACACTCATGGAAGCAGTCAAACCCCAAAAGATCTGGATTGAGGAGATGGGTTATGAATTTGATGCTCAGATTCTTGATGCTTATGCACAGATGTTAATTGATGCATTGACAAATGAAATTGTAAAAACCTTTGGCACTACTAAGAAGAAGACAGAGGTTGAAATTGAGTTCAACTAGAAGAAGAGAGAGAAGTAGGAAGGAAAGACAAGTAAGTATGTTGAAAAGGTTTCATAGGACATCAAATAATTGATTGATGTTGTCCCGGAGAAAGGCAAGAAGAGAAAAGAACCAGAAATATTCATCGAGCCTATTGCAGCAGAGTCTACATTTGAAGATGACACACCCCTTGCATTCAAAAGGGTAATAAGGAAGAAAACTAAAGAAACTAAGGTAGAGGCTAAGAAGCAACCGGTTAGGAAAGTTACTATTAGGGTATCAACATAGTTGTATGATATGTTAGATGCTAGAAGACTATCAACAATGCAAGAAGCAAGGCATATAAAGATTCAAGAGTTGTTATTAGTTTGTGTTTCTATTTCTCTAGAGGAGATGGATAAGACACTTGAAGTTGTAGATAGGAAAATATTTAACATCAAACATAGAATAATCAGTCTTATGTTAGGAAGAGTAAATGATATAATCAAGGAGACCCACAAGGCATGGGTTAAGTTCTTTGAAGAGAACAGTGGCTTTTATACTTCACCAGAAACTAAGAAAAATACTACAGACATCTTGGTCAAAGGGAAAGGAAAGGGTATTATGGGTACTTCACCCTCAATTTTGAAAAACATTAAGATAGCTGAAATTAAGCCCCTGGTAGATACAAATGTATAGAGAAATGTTGAGATACTAGAAAATACAGAGAGTGTAAAGGTTGATAATGAACAGGTTACTAATGTTGAGGACAACAATCCTCCAGATACATATGTATAGGATGAGGTTACAGTTCCTAGGGAGGAACTGACAGTTACTGAGATTGTACCAAGTGGCAAAGCCATCGGTGCAAGTGAGGAAACTATAAAGGTTAAATCATTAGAGGAGAAGAAATAGGAATCTGATAGGGAACCGGTAGTGAGTCCATCATTCTTGTCAATTGACACCTCGTAGGTTGAAAAGAAAAGCATAACCAAAATTTGTTCTACTGAATTCATGATGATGGCTGCATAAAAAATGATGAAAGAGGGATCTATGGATAAAGGTGTTATTGATCAGTCTATCACTTTTTTGCATATACTAGTCTCGGAGTGCAAGTTTGGAAATGAAGCAAGCCCATCCGACAAGCTTAAGATAATCACTGAACATATTTCAAAGGATTTTCAGTACTGGCAGTGAATTTGAAACCAACAAGCACTAGTGAGGTTCACATAGGAAAAGAGAGCTACATTTGATCAAATGATTGAGTTTGAAAGGAAGGAAATTAATGATAAGTTGAAATTGATAGATAATTCTTTAAAACAATGTACAAATATTTATAGAGTATGTTGTAACACAGATTTTATTACAGTTAATTTGGATAAGAGGATTAAGGAATCTCAAGAGAAAATTGTAGGTATAGCCAATTCTTTTGATGGATTGAATTCATTGACTACATCCATTGATGGTAAGATTTTGGTTTTGGAAGCCCAAGTTTTTGCTCTTGAGAAAGAAAAAGACAAAATCATAAGAAGAGCCAGAAGTCTTAGAGGTTTGGTGAGTCTCCGGTTGGATTCACTTAGCGTACAAAAGAAGGAGTGTATAGATACGGTTGGTAAGCCGACACCGATAGAGTTAAATGAGAAAGAGTCATTTGCCTATATGCTAAATGGACTTGTATCTATTTCTAACACTTTCAAATCTGGTTGGGATACTTATCTAGAGGTTTTGGAGAAGGCCTATCTGGAAATTTTCAAATATATTAAGCTCTGGTAAGATATTTTTGAGATATTCAATTTACAATATCTTTCATTCTTCATCCTAGTTTTGGATTTTTGGTATTCTTTTTGATATTTTGATGGCATTGATGTCAAAGGAGAGGTGATATAGATGTGAAAAAAGAAAAAGGGAGTTATATACATTAGCAAGAGATATGGAGATATGGAGTATTTTTTATTATGATCATAGATGAATATTCAACTCAGGGTGAGCAGGTTCAAGATGAAACCATGATCATTCTTCACATGAGTGTTGCCATCAATGTTAATGAGGGAGATTGTTGGCAATTGACACTCAATTGGTTGGTTTCACTATGTTGTCATTGATAGCAACATGGCAATTTATTGCGGCTTCATATTTTGGGTTAGTTGTGTACCGGTAGGCACTTCACAGACACTTCACCAGCATTGGCACTGACACCAATAGGTTGAAAGGAATTCTTTGGTTAATGGCAATGCAGGCCAACATGGTTTAGAATTAGGTTATCGGTATTGGAGGCTGACATCTTTTGGATTTGGCATTAACAATTGTTTTAATATTCATGTTATCTAGCCAGCATGTATATTGACATTGTAATTATCTTTGTAAGTCGACATAAGGCTGTTGGCCATCTGGTGGAATTGATTATGTGTTGCATTGATGTTTTGTCATTAATGCCAACACTAGTTGTGTGGATGCTTTATAGGCACCCTTCTAGTCCCAGTAGGTTTAGTGGTTTTTAGTTAACTTGGATCCGACATGATCTGGTAGGCTTTGGTATAGTCTAGTGATGTAATCAGCTTATTCATGATACTTATACTCATGTTTGGTCAGTTAGTTTTGGTCTAGAGATCGAATGCTATCCTACTTGCTTAGAAGATTGGTTTTTTGGTTCCGGTGAGGGTTTCACCGACAGAGATTTTGATGGAGATCTTTGATGAATTGCATAAGTTGTGTTGGTGCAGCTTTTGGTGGAGTTTCAGGATGTTGTTGATCATGTTCGAGATTTGGTGGAAGGAGATCATTGTTGTGGTGTGTGGACCTATACTTGGTCCCAGTTGATCTAGGTTATAGACCAGATTTAATGTAACGTGTGGATAGGACCTATTAATGTATTTTTGGGATGTCTTATGTGTTGATATTATTTTTTTGGTCTAAGGTCTACATGGTTTGTAATTATTTAATTGGTTTATTTTCTAGTGGCCAACCTGATTGTTTATAGTTGAGGGTTTATATATATATGTAAGATCTCATTGTAGATCATCAGGGTTATTGTTAGAGGTCATGGTCAAGGAATGTAGTGTGGGAATAATGTAATATCATTCAGGTAGAGGAGTTGGTCGATCATTGGAGATCAAAATGGGTTTATGTAAGAGGATTTAGTCCTCCATTATTGAGCCTAACTAGAATTGTACTTGGGCATAGTAGATGCTATCTTTTGCAGTTCAACACTTCTCTTGATTGTAGTCTGGATTTCTATGTAATTAGTGAGGCTCCTTTTGTGATGAGCAGTGTGCTCTAGGTTGTTGGCCTTCCTGCAAGTGTAGGCCCCTATTGGGACTCATTAAATTTGAGTGAATTTGAGAGGCCCATTTCAAAATTTTGCTCCTCATTTCCAAATGATCATAAAATGAGTCAGTTTGAATGGCCTAGTTAGAGAGAGGGTAAAATGGAGCCAGTTGATTTTCAAAGGGTAAGACTTGGGAAGCATGTCCTACACCTTTCATTTAGCTTATGCAATGTGTTGCAACTTTCAGATTTCAGTTTGGATCAATTTATCAGGTACCCATTTCAAGGGTTGAGCTAAAAGTGCATTTTAGGCACATATGCAGATTTTACCAAGTAGCCTTCTTTGAGTGCTTATATCTTTTTCCCTTTTGATTCTCATGAATAATTTCATAGTGCATTTAATTATATGCATAAAAGTGTGTCTCTGTACAAAATTTCAAGCCTTTGTGAATCCATTTGCTCAGTTTAGCAGGCTCAATCTGTTTGCAGTTTGTATGGTTTGACAATTCCCTGTTTTAGCTCCTAGTCGGAGCCCTATTTTGCATAAGTGTAAAAGTTTCCTCAATGAGTGTCATGTCAGAATGTTTGTTCCAAGATATTTTTGGTATAAATGACAAGCTATGTTTCCAGTTTCAAGCTCCTGTAAATCTGTTTAATCGGTTTTCAAAAAGGTTTCTTAAGCCATCTGTTTCAGTGTTCCGTACTTTCATTACTATATCAGTTAAAGTTGTTATTTTCATGAGCACACCATTTGAACCCAGTCAGCCTTTTGGTCAAACTGAGTATTCTAAGTTTTGATATATACTTCAAGGTACCTATGTCTTAGGTTTGAGGGTCTACGGAGATTGTTTGATATTTTTAAGAAAGGCATCATGAGTTGCCTGTGCATTGACTTCATCAGGTCCATAGTGTCGACAAAGCCAGTTGGTTATCTTTGACCATTAATATTTATTTTCTCAAGATTCTTCTTGAGAAACCATTTGGTAGAGTTCATGTTTGTATATCAGAGTACGTGCATGTCAGTTTGCAAGCTCCAGAAAGGTGTTTTGACCAATTTGAAAATTACGTCTTCGTGATTAAATGCGAAAATGTGGCGCAGGCGCTTGAAAGTTGCAAAACTCATTTGATGATCCGAAAATGGTGTCGATAGATTCCAGAGGTATGTTTAAGGTTCGTGAGGCATTTCTAAGGACAATTGCATGAAAATAATTTTTTTTTAGTCAAACTCACTTTGGGGACCGACTTGGCTCATGCTCATGCATTGATTTTGTTGGAAAATTGGTTTATTAAGATTTGATTTTGTTTCATTATGTGGGAATATAACTGAGAGGATTTTATGAAACTTTATGGTTTTGAAAATTGGGGTAAAAAATGTCAATACTTCAAGAGCAACCAAGAGAGGAGCAACATCTTTGTCATCACAAACATAGACTAAAGTCCTCTTAGCCTCATAACCATTAATGCCATTAACAGAGAGTAGAAGGATAGACTTTAAAGCTAGTGCAGACCCAATCAAAGAGCATGAAAGGCCCATGGACTTGAGAAATGTGCAAGATCAGTTGGAGGCAGAAGATGGTTTGAGTTACAATAGTATTCATGAAATATGTGAAGATGTGAGACTTGTTTTTAGGAATGCAATGGCATGCAATCTCCCAGGGATAGATATATATAAGTATGCAAAAGCTCTATTGGAGAAATGTTTTGGAACCAAATCTTATTGAATTGGACATGTTAAGGGAGGAGACACTAAAAAAACTTCAAGCAAATCTTTTGGCGGGTGTAATACCATCCCCTACGTGTAGCATACAACAAATACAGATAGTAGGTAATATGGATGGTGAAAATTCATTGAAGATGGAGTGGAGTTTGAGAAGTTTTATAAGCTCCCAAGTTAATGCAATGTGGTAGGTCTGAGTCCTCCCTCCTCCCACGCATGGTAGACAAATGTTAAACGAACCTCAAGCAAATGCAATTGGCTGGTGAAATGCCATTTTCCCCCCTCTACCATGGAGTTTGGAGGCCATTCAAAATTTTATGAAAATTCTATCGGCCAGTGTAAAGTAGATCCATGCCTAGCTAGCTTTTCTCCTCCCTGTTGTGAGCTCCTGCATGGAGAGTGGGAGAATGGGGAGGTTTAAAACAAAATGCAATTGGCAGTTTTGAAGTCAATTTGCCCTCTCACATGGTTGAGCAGCATGTAGAAATTTCCAAGTAAATGCAAACACCAGTTTATTCCTCTACATGGTGGGTGTGAAGAGTGTGCATGGAGCTCCCTTGCCAGCATTCTCCCTTCACGTGTGAGGAGAGATGAGGAAAGTTGCAGAAAACTTTTAATAAAATTGCATTTGGCAGATGTAAATGCCAATCCAGTGACTTCTGCTAGGTAAAATGGTGTAGTAGCACCCTTCTAAGGGCTCCCACCATTTGTTTTTGTTGTGATTTTGCTTCTTTATGAAGCCATGTAATGTAATAAGAGCCAAGAGCTCATTGGTTTTGTTTAGGTCCTAGTTTAGGTCCTAAGTTCACAAGTCTAGGTTGAGTTTTCTTTTGGGGTTGAGGGAATGTGGGCCTATTGATGATTTTAGGGTCCTTTTGGCATGGTTGTTTCTAGAGGATAGCCTAATAAAGGCCTAAAAGCCAAGAAAATAAACATTGCAAAAGTTGCTTAAAAGTTTCAAAAAAGTTGCATGACAACTTTTCAAAGTTATCATGCAACTTTTCCACCAAATTGGTCATAACCTTAGCTTTGTGTTGGGAGCCCTAACTTTGGCACACAAACTGAGCCAAAGACATTATAAATTGTTTCAAACCCTAAAATGATGGGTTAGATGTCAGATTGTATGGCCAAAGGAAAAACACCTTGACTGTGACTATGTTTTTGTTGCCAGTTGACACAAATGGAGCATTAAAGGATTGATAATGGATTGTTCTGGAAACTAAACTATGTTGAGAGTCTTGTATAGTGTTTATAATTTCATTTTGAGCATTTAGATTAGGTTTTTTTTTGTAGGTGTTGTGTGCTTTGTAAATATTTTGTAATTACCTCTTCATTGTCCAGTTTTGGACTGCTTTGAGAAAATGGGTTGGTAACTCCTATCCCCATTGTGGAAACACCATGAAACCATGGGTTATAGGAGTAAAGACCCTATACAGTATCTCAAAGGAAGTAGGGCACTAGAGAATGAAGGAAAACCTTTCAAAAACCCACTCCTAGGCGAGATTGGTCTCTGCCCGGTTAGGAAGGGTCAAGGTTGCAGAGGTTCGTGAGAGCAAGGAAGGACATGGAAGGAGGCACCCTTTGGAGGATTTGAAGAGGGGTGTGTGGAGAATAATTGGTGAGAAGGAGGAGCTTCCACCAATATAGACAAGCTGGTGAAGACAAAAAACCAACTCTATGACCCTGGCAGGCCTAAAAAATCCCTTAAAAACCCTTAATTTCACCTAGGGCAGTGTACGGACACTTGGGGGCCCAAAACTAGGAAAATTCTTGAGCCTTTGATAAATGAATAGCAATCCCTTTGGGAATTTTTACAAGGTTTGGCATTGTTTGCAAGAGGAAGCCCTAAAAGTCCAGAATGGAGGCCTAATAGGGGCTCATTCCTTGTAGCCCTATTTTGTAGGAAAAAAGCAAAATTGTGAAATCAGTAACAAGAAGGAATATCAAAACCTCTTGAGGGAAAATGAGTGGTTGGAGAAACATGTCAAAGACTTGTCTTATCCTTTCTAGGACCTGAGAAGGTGTAGGAAGATTTAAACCCTTATTAGCCTATGTAAGGGTTTTGAAGCTTGTGAGTAGGTGACAGCTTAGGAGAAGAATCACATGTTGTTGGTGGGTGGATTGGGAAATGTTAGGGGATCCCACAAGAAAGGGAAGACCTAGAGACCTTAGGGTGTGGTTGGAACACCTGGTGATCCAAGGAGAGGATCAAAGAGAATAGACTAGGCTAGTCTATCCCAAGCCCATTCCCATCAGATTGGTATTAGAGCCAAGTTAAAGGTTTGGTGGACCATGCATGTCTCTATATTCTAGTGAATCAGTAGGGGAGAACATAATGGTCACTAATGTAGAGCTGGCTAGGGAGGTAGAAGGAGAAAAGGAGAAAAATAGACTCCTTTAAGATGCTATGAGTGAGATAAGGAACAAGCTACAAGAAGTGGTTGAGAAGAGAGCACAAGAACTCTGGGGTGTAGACACCAATGATAGAGGCAAGAAAGCTATTGATATAGATGACATCATACCTGAACCAGACCCCTTAATCAATGAAGAACCTTTTGTAAAGGCCATTAAGGCTTTGAATACAAAATATTTTGAAGGATTGCCACTTTTCAATGGAAGGATGGATATTGACACTGTCATGGAATGGATTGAGGGTATGGAGAACCATTTTGAGTGTGATGGTGTAATAGAAGCCCAAAAGGTTAAGGTTACCAAATCAAGACTAAGGGGAGGAGCCTTGACATGGTGGAAGTACTTGCAAGAGGAGAGAATCAGCATGGGGAAGCTACCTATTGCAAACTGGAAGGCCATGGTGAGTAAGACCAAGGAGAACTACTTGTGAGAGGATTATGAAGTCCAACTTCATAAGAAGAGATAGGGATTGAAGCCAAAAGATCTTGATGTGGCCTCTTACATAGAGGAGTTTCAGAAGCTTTGTCTTAGATCCAAAGTCCAAGAAGAGGAATCTATCAAGGTGGCTAGGTATCTAAGTGGCCTAAAGTGGAACATCCAAGAGGAGATAAGCCTATTGACTCCTACCACTATCCAAAAATGTCATCATCTTGTTGCTAAGGTGGAAGAGAGGAACAAAAGGAAGGGAGACTCCAACAACAGGGGTAGAGGCAGAGGTAGAGATAAAATGAGTCAACAAGGTGGTTACCAAAGCAAGGCAAATGAGCAAAGGAATCAAGGAGAGTCCAAGTTGATTGAGCATAACAGTGAAAACACTATCAAAGGAGGCCATTCTAGAGGAAGAGGTGCACAAGGGGGTCCAAATAGGGGTAGAGGTACCGGCAGGGGTAATTCCTACTTTGCAACCATGAAATGCTACAATTATGGTCAATTGGGACACCTGACCTATAGATGCCCTGACAAGCCTACCTCATCAAATAGTGGAAAGAGAGTTGCTTATGCCGATGAAGACACATCAAGAAACAAGACACCTGAGGTGGACTATATTGAATCAGAAATTGGAGAAAATCTGATGTTCAATAGGGTCTTGATAAGACAACCGGTTAAGGATGAACCTAAGCATAGGAGAGCATTGTTTAGGGTGAGATGCAAAATCCTTGGTAAGGTTTGCAAGGTGATAGTTGATTCAGGGTCAACTGATAGCATCATATCAGATGAGGCAACCAAGAAGTTGAAACTCACAAATATACCCCACACTAGTCCTTACAAGGTGACATGGTTGAGTTAAGAGCAGAGTGTGCTTGTCAATGAACAGACTTGGGTGGAGTTTTCTATTGGAGAGTACAAGGACAAGATCCTTTGTGATGTGCTACCTATGGATGTTTGTCATATGCTGCTAGGTAGACCCTGGCAATTTGATAGGAAGGTGATCTATGATGGAGAGGAGAACTCCCTTTCCTTCAAGAAGGATAGTAGAACCTTTTTAATTCAGTCTCTGATAGAGAATGATGAGGGAACCTCAAGAACACCTAGTGTCTTACTTAACACTAGTAAAGAGTTCTTACACCTGCTCCATGAAGAGGAGACAATGGGATGTGCCATCTTTGTGAAGCCAAAGGAGGAGGAAGGTAAGTTGTAGATAGAGGTACCTAAGGAGGTAAAGCAAATGTTGCAAGAATACAAAGACATAGTGAGTGATGGAGCACCTAGAACACTTCCACCAAGAAGGTCTATAAGCCATCAAATAGACTTTGTCCCCAATGCATCCCTGCCCAATAAAGTAGCATATAAGCTCACACTTGACCAAAATAAGGAGGTGGCAAGGCAAGTACAGGAGTTGTTGGATCAAGGACTGATCAAGAAGAGCATCAGCCCATGTGCAGTCCTGGTAGTGCTAGCAACAAAGAAGGGAGGCAAGTGGAGACTTTACACTGATTCAAGGGCAATAAATAAGATCACCATAAGTTACAAATTCCCTATTCCTAGAATAGAGGATTTGATGGACTATTTAGGGGGTGCCATGCATTTTACTAAGTTGGACCTTAAAAGTGGTTATTATCAAATTAGGATTAAGGAGGGTGATGAGTGAAAGACCACTTTTAAGACCATAGAAGGGTTGTATGAATGGCTTGTGATGCCATTTGGACTTACCAATGCCCCAAGCACCTTCATGAGGTTGATGAATGAGGTGTTGAAGGACTTCACAGGCAGATTTGTGGTGGTGTACTTAGATGACATACTCATCTATAGTAGAACCAAAGAGGAGCACCTTGAATATTTGAGGTTAGTCCTAGAGAGGTTGCATGAAGTGAAGTTGGCAATCAACTTAGAGAAGTGTGATTTCTTGAAGCAAGAGTTAGTCTACTTGGGGTTTTTGGTGTCTAAGGGAACCTTGAATATGGATCCAAGCAAAGTGGAGGCAATCTTGAATTGGCCTGTCCCTAAAATAGGGACTGAAGTTAGGAGTTTCCATGGTTTAGCCCAATTCTATAGAAAGTTTGTGAGGAACTTCAGTGGCATATGTGCACCAATACTTGACACTATAAAAGGAGGCTTTAAAACAAGTTCAAATGGACTAAACAAGCTATTGAAGCATTCCAATTATTGAAGCAAGAAGTAGCCACAAAACCCATCCTACTCTTACCTACTTTTGATAAGCTATTCACATTGGAGTTTGATGCAAGTGGAATTGAAGTAGGGGGTGTATTGAGTCAAGAGGGAAAGCCTGTGGCATTTTTTAGTGAGAAGCTTAATGAGGCAAAGAAGAGGTATTCAACATATGATCTAGAGTTGTATGCACTAGTTTAGTCTCTCAAGAAGTGGAGGCATTACCTATTCCCAAAAGAATTTGTGGTGTTCACGGATAACCAGGCTTTGAGTTACATTAACACTCAAGAGAAGCTTAGCAACAGACATTTGAAGTGGATGGAGTACCTCCAATCCTTTACCTTTACCATCAAGCATAAAAAGGGGCAGCTCAACAAGGTGGCAGATGCTTTAAGCCAGAAGTTATTGAATGTCAAAGAATTACAATTGTAGAGCATAGGGATAGAAGGTCTCAAGGATCTCTATGAAGAAGATGAAGACTTCTCATCATCCTACAAGGTCTGCAAGGAGTTTGAGAATCATTTTCATGGTGAGTATGCATATTACACTCTTCAAAATGGTCTCCTATTCAAAGGCAATCAGTTATGTGTGCCTAGAGGATCCATGAGAGAAAATCTCATACAAGAGAAACACAATGGAAGCCTAAGTGGAAACTTTGGAATCAATAAAACTTTGGATCTAGTATAGAGATACTACTATTGGCCTAGGTTGCCAAGGGATGTGAGAATGTATGTGGAGAAATGTGGTGTGTGCCAAAGGGCAAAAGGAGGATCAAGCAATGCAGGCCTCTATCAGCCATTACCGGTCCCAAATGGGCCTTGGGAGTGTGTGAGCATGGACTTTGTGGTAGGAACTCCCCAAGACAAAGATAGGTATGGATAGCATCTATGTGGTGGTAGACAGGTTTTCTAAGATGAGCCACTTCATTCCATGTAGAACTACTCATGATGCTAGTTATATTGCATATCTCTTCTTTAAGGAGATTGTAAGGATTCATGGACTCCCATTATGTATTTTTTCAGATAGGGATAGCAAGTTCATGGGCCATTTTTGGTAAACCTTATGGAGAAGACTAGGAACTAATCTATCATTTAGCTCAGCTTACCATCCACAAACTGATGGTCAAATTGAAGTCATTAACAGGGTGTTAGGCAACTTGCTAAGGTGTCTAACTAAGGAGTATGGGTAGACTTGGGATCTAGTTATTCCACAAGCTAAGTATGCCTACAATGATAGTGTAAATAGGACCATTGGAAGGAGTCCTTTTGAGGTTGTCTATGGAAGACATCCTAGAGGGGTGTGTGAACTAAGAGAAATTAGTTCAATGGAGATGAAGAATGGGCAAGTAGAGGAATTCACTCAAACCATCCAAGAAGTACAAGGATAGGTCAAGAGAGCCATCCTAGAGTCTACTCAAAAACTGAAAGCTAACGTGGATGAGAAAAGGAGGGAGGTTCAGTTCAAAGTGGGTGACTATGTGATGGTCCATTTAAGTAAAGCTAGAATACAAAGCGGCAAGCCTACTAAGATGCAAATGAAGAGGGTAGGACCTTGTAAAATTCTATCCAAATATGGTGAGAATGCCTACAAGGTGGATCTTCCTTCAGATTTGGCTATATCACTAGTCTTCAATGTTGTTGATCTGATATTATATAAAGGTGAAATAGCAGGGCAGACTGAGAGTCAAGCCAAGGTGCTACAAGACTTAGATGTGAATACATTGCCTCAAGTGAAGCAGCCCATAGTAGAGTAGATCTTGGAGTCAAGAGTGAAGAAGTTTACTAGACACCAGGTCTACATGGAACACTTGGTGAAGGGGGCAGGTCAACCTGTGTCTAAAGCTACTTGGGTTGAAGAGGGAAGTTTCAAGAAACTTGGTATTGATTCGACTCTCATCTCTCCCCTAGTTCCTTAGTTTTGTGCAGAGGGGGAGTATGGTGCTGGAGCACCCTTCTAAGGGCTCCCACCATTTGTTTTTGTTGTGATTTTGCTTCTTCATGAAGCCATGTAATGTAATAAGAGCCAAGAGCTCATTGGTTTTGTTTAGGTCCTAGGTTCACAAGTCTAGGTTGAGTTTTCTTTTGGGGTTGAGGGAATTTGGACCTATTGATGAGTTTTGGGTCCTTTTGGCATGGTTGTGTCTAGAGGATAGCCTAATAAAGGTCTAAAAGCCAAGAAAAGCAACATTGCAAAAGTTGCTTAAAAGTTGCAAAAAAGTTGCATGACAACTTTTCAAAGTTGTCATGCAACTTTTCCACCAAATTAGTCATAACCTTAGCTTGGTGTTGGGAACCCTAACTTTGGCACACAAACTAAGGCAAAGACATTATAAAATGTTGCAAACCCTAAAATGATGGGTTAGATGTCAGATTGTATAGCCAAAGGAAAAACACCTTGACTGTGACTATGTTTTTGTTGCCAGTCGGCACAAATGGAGCATTAAAGGATTGATAATGGATTGTTCTAGAAACTAAACTATGTTGAGAGTTTTGTATAATGTTTATACTAAAAGAAAAATTGTGAAATTGGTAACAAGAAGGAATGTCAAAACCTCTTGGGGGTACATGAGTGGTTCGAGAAACATGTCAAAGACCTATCCTATCCTTGCTAGGACCTGAGAAGGTGTAGGAAAAGTTAAACCCTTATTAGCCTATGTAAGGGTTTTGAAGCTTGTGAAGAGGTGAGAACTTAGGAGAAGAATCACATGTTGTTGGTGGGTGGATTGGGCAAGGTCAGGGGATCCCACAAGCAAGGGAAGACCTCGAGACCCTAGGGTGTGGTTGGAACACCTAGTGATCCAAGGAAAGGACCAAAAATAAAACTTTCAGGTGTAAAGCTTTTCAAACTCCTCCTACGTGGCATAGTGTTGAAGAAGCTACAGAAAAACTTAAAGCAAATGCATTTGGCATGGTGTTAAGTTAAGAGCTCCTCTCTGCATGGTGATAAAACACTCAAGAAAAGCCTTCAAAAGTGCATTTCTGGGAAAAGGCATTAATCCCACATTGGTGGTGAGAGAAAAATATGTGATGTTTAAAACTAAGGCCTCACCCATTCATAGTGTCAAAGCCTTAAGGGCTTTTGACACAAGATGTCAGTTGGGCACTCGGGCAGACCCCACGCATGTGGGTGTGCTTCCTAAGGTGACCAAGGAGGCCAATTGATGACCAAGTGGACCCCACCCACGTGGGCACAGTTCTCGAGGTGAGTTTTGCAGTAAAAGGGTGACTTAACTGGTGAGAAAGTTGCAAGTGTAGACACCTAAAATTGTCATGTCTAATTAAATAAATATTTTATTTATTTAGTTACTTTAGCCTAATTCTTCTATTAATTAAATAAATCCTTATTTATTTAATTATTTCACTTATCCTCTTCTACCCTTATTTCTCATTTAAATAAATACATTTATTTATTTAAATTATCCTTTTCCTAAATTAAATAAATATCTTATTTATTTAATTGATCCCACTTCTTCTATTAATTAAATAAATCTTTATGTATTTAATTAATTCATTAACCTTTCTACCCATGACACATGTCATTCATCTCTTTATTCATACACTACCTACCCTCTCATTATTTTATTATTTTCTCTACCTACCCTCTAATCATAGCCAACCATTTATCTTTTACACCTCTTAATCTTATCCCTCCATTTCATATAGTGTCTTCTATATAAGGAGATAATTCCTTCATTATCAAACCCTAACTGACTAACTACTTGATCAATTGACTACACTACGCCTTTTGCACTTTCATATGCGATCCTACTTGCAACCACATTTCCGTTCTTTGTTGAGCTCTTGTGCACATAAAATTTGAGAGAAAATATATCAAGCAAGATTAATGGAGATAGGAAGAATGGAGATTTAAACCCTATTGGACATGTGATGGTATAATCTTTGTGATTTCATTTGATTTGCATTGTCTTAGGTAATCTTCATATGTTATGGTGGATTTTTGTTGTTGTTAGGCTAGGGTTTTGTGGTTGAATTCATTTAGTCTTTCAACATTGTTGTTATCTATTTTCATCATATACATTTTGGCATGCCAGGTGGGACTCTTATTCCTTTTGCATTTAACATCTTTTGTTGCAAATTTTGTTTTGAGGTTGCAAATCTGACATTTCCGACAACATTTTGATATTTCGCGTCTACGCAATTTCGGATCGCGTTTTTTATTTTTCGCCACGTCTGTGATATCTGGAACTGTGTCTACATATTCAACAATATTTTTTTTTTTGCAGATTTTGGGAAACGTGTTTGTATTCCATAGTCACGTCTATGAGGTCTTCAGGTGTGTCTGCATTAGGGAAATGCATCTGCATTTGAGAGCCACGTCTGTGTCAGATCTAGATATGTCTGTGTGTTTTGGTAGCATCTGTGTCTGTGCCAACTGCATTTGTGTTCGATTGTTGCACTTTTTTTGTTTCATTGATTCAGTTTTTCATCATTCGAATTTCAAATCTGGTTTATTTTGAGCTAACATTTTTAGATCTAGCTAACAAAAGTGGTACAACTTGTCTTGGAAGCAAAATCGTTCTATTGAAGGCCCCTATTTCACAAAGTCTTTTGGATCTAAAATTTACCTAACTTGTGTGCTTGCAGGAAGGGGTGATTATTTCAAACAATCCAAACTACTAATAGATCTTTGTTGTAGGACCTTGGCAAGGGTTTTTGATCTTTATTGTGTGCCTTGTTTTCATAGATTAGCAAACACTTCAATTGGTGCACTAAAATTGAACCATTGTCTTTTGTGTCTTGAGCAATAGGCTCTTTTTGTTTAATCTTTAGAGGGCTTGTCTCCCCGTGTGGTCATTAGGACTACTAGTGAGGAGAGAATGACCCAAGTGGTAGCAAAAAAAAACCATCTTCTTCCAAACCACTATAAATAACTATATCCATGGTGAAAACTATGGATAACGTGTGCTGATTAGTTCATACCGACATTATGTCTCCCCATAAACCCGTTTGATCAAATTTATTTGATCAGTTGTAGGGCATAACCCCTACTGGCTGGGAGCCTTCTGTATTTATAGAGTTGAAAGTGCCACATGTATGGCCACACAAGCGAATGCCATTACTAGCACCTTTTTGTTTTAGGAGCCAAAATCCTTCTAGTTGTTGGGGCAGGAGGTCGGACCTCTCATAGCGGCCCACACACATATAGTTCTTAGTAGAGATACAAAGTTCACCATGAGGAGTTTTTGTGGGGACTGATGCTTGGCTGCCCCGAGAAGTGAGTGCTAAGGGTGGAGCCAGTGGGGTCAAGCATCTAAGTATCTGCTCTGAATAGCATAGCCTCGGGGGAAACTCCATGTGGGATCAACAACTACTGTCTTGGCCAGCCATAAGAATTGTGCTTGACTTATTTTGAACATTCAAACATTCAAGACCAAACATCAAAACATTGTGTCTTTTGTGTCTTCAAGTGTATGCAAAACAAATTTTACATCAAACAACACACTTTTCTTGGAGTCTTTATGTCTAAAGACTTGCAAACATTGAGTCTTTGAGTCATTGCAAACATTGAGTCCTCATTAACACTGTGTTTTCTTATCACAAAAAATAGTCAAACATTCAGATTTGGTCACAACAAAACAACTTCATAGACTGGAAAAATTGTACAAAGTTTGCAGTAACGGGTTTGTTTCTAACAGAATAGTGTCTGTGTCATCTAAACGTGTCTGTGAAGGGTAGAAATGCATCTGTGTCTTTTGAGCAACATTGCAACATCTCATAAATGTGTCTGTGTCTGACAGAACCATATCTCTGTCATTTAAGCAAGTCTGTGTCTGACAGAATAGGGTTTGTGTCATTAAAGCACGTCCATGAAGTATACAGGCACTTCTGTGTTCAGGATTGAAAACTTTCATAATTCAGCAAACAAGAATAGTCAGTTTCATACTTATTGAGCTTCCTAGGTTATCTCTCTGGGGTTTTCATCTAGCATTCAACCTGTCTTTGTGTCTCACAAAGTCCATCATTGCTTTTATTACACTCACATTTGTCTAAACTTGAGTCAAAAGGTCACTTGCTTGTCCTCATCATACTTTGTCAACACACTACATACAACAATATTTTGCTAAGTGGTCCCTCATCAAGGTCTATCACCTTTGGGTCTCTTTTGGTCTTACTTAGAGTCAAGGTCAACTTACCTCATAAAGAGAAACTATCATCTCTTTGGAAGTCACACCTTCTTTACTACATACATACTTGGTCTTACACTTTGGACATTGCAAGTAAACTTCAGATTCATTTACATTCCATCCAACTCTTGGTCTTCCATACTCTTTCCATTTTCATCTAGTCTCACACATCTTGGTCAATACCTAGTTCATGGTTGAAACCCTTTTCCAAAAATCTAGGAGAGAAGCTAAAGAGGCTCAAGAGTCCACAAACATGAGTTCCTATGAGTATGACAATGATATCTTTTTCAATTCTAATCATACTACATTACCTGACATGGATGCCTATAGAAACAATCCAAATGTTGAGAACATGGACACTACAAACAACAATGATACACACAATGACAATATGGACAACTTCTCTGTACATTCAACAGAAGTGGAAGACGCCATTATGAATCCCCATTTCAGTAGATTGGTTGAGGAAATAACGAGGAGAGATAGACAATACTTTCTACAAGTGATGGCACAAAGTGGAACCAAGATCCCTCATGATTTTGACATGTCTCAAATAATGGAAAATCAACCTTTGCAACAAGCTCACTCCAACATGGATCAAAGGAGGCCTAGTAGTGGAGGCAATAGAGGACCACATCTTGTGCCTGAATCACCTTCATCTTTGTTTCAAAAACCAGAGGTCCGATACACACATGGTCAAGCATATGATACTCACCTTCGCAGACCATTATGGAAGTCCTATGCAAAAAAATATACTCAATCACATACCAATGCTAAGGATCAACCACCAAAGCAATTGGATATTCAAAGGCATGCTCAAAATTTGGACACAAGGAAACCCCACGTCAAATTTGGGGGCAACACATTAGAACAAACTCATGACATGCCTATAGAGTATGGTATACATGGACAAAAAAGATATTCCATTCCTCATCATGACTCTATACCAAGTGGTCCATATACGTAACATCATTATAGACCTCCTCCATATGAACATGTGTATGATCAATATCATCCATATATGCAACATGCTCCTCCTCCAATTGGTGCTTCAGGCATGGGGTATGGTCCAAGAAGTCAGTCTCCACCGAAGAACAATTTGGAGCAACAAATTAGGAACTTACAAAAGAAAATGGAGGACATAAACACACTGAAGCCAACTTACACAATGAAAGATGTATGTCCTTATCCATTTGACAAGAGAATTCCAATGCCTCCATTTCCTACACACTTTGTGATGCCTAAGTTTGATAAGTATAGAGGAAAAGGGGATCCTAAGGCACACATAAGATAGCTTTTCACAACTTGCATTGAGGCAGCAATAGAAGAGACATATTTGATGAGATTATTCCCACAAAGCTTAGGTGATCAAGCTATAGAATGGTTCTCCCAACTTCCACTCAAAATTAAGTCATGGGGTGATTTAGCAGAGGCATTTATCCAACATTTCTCATACAACATAGAGACAAACATATCAGTCACTACTTTGTGCAACACCAAGCAAAAGGATGGAGAGTCTTTTTCATCATTTTTACAAAGATGGAGGAATCTAGCTAGCAGATGCTCCTGTGAAATTCCACATAAACAAATGGTAGAGATGTTCACCCAGAATGTTAACAAAGACATTGGCTATGATCTAAGGAAAGCTTGTTTGTCCACCTTCACGGATGTCATTGAAAAAGGCTTAGCAATAGAGAAGGTCCTAATTGAACAAGGAGTCATTAAGATATTCAAGGAAAACAAAGATGACTTTAAAGGAAAAGACAAGCCAAGATTTTGGAATAAAAACAATAACACAGTCAATGATGGTGTTGTTGATGCCAATACAGTATGACCCAAAATCATTTTTTCTGGATCAAGCTCTACAAACAATCAAGTGAATACTCAAACAACTTCAAAGTCATGAAGGAAGTACACTCCATTGGGAGAACCACTAGAATCAGGTTTCAAGAAGCTAGTGGCAAACAAAATAATAACGATTCTAGATCTGCCTCCATATGAGCCAAAGGTTAAACCAAATTGGTGGAATGATGATGAGTATTGTGAATTTCATAAAAGAAAGGCTCATAAGATAGGAAATTGCCATCGACTGAAGAACATCATACAAGATCTCATTGATAGAGGTGACATTGAGATTGAAGGACATTCATCCAACCAAGAACATGAGATGTTTAAGGAACCATTCCCAAAGCATGACAAGGGAAAAGCTGCAGCCATAGATGACCAGACCAACTATACCAGAGCATATTATAACTATGACTCAACTATCAATCACATCTCAATGGACAATTATGTCTCTACCATTATCATCAAGGACAAAATGCCTGAGAATTCTACCTAAAGACCTAAAATTGTCCTAAAAGGCATTGGATCTTCTTCTGAACCTACCTATGAATGTCATGTTACAACCTGTCGAGGTAAATTAACTTTGCAAGGTGCTCTAGCTAAAAACACCACTTCCTCATCAACCAAGCCTAAGTATGACCTTGTAGAACAGTTAGTGAAGACACCCACGCTCATCTCCATCCTTGATCTCTTACGCATATCCCTCGCACATAAAGCCATTCTTGATAAAATCTTGAGAGACACTACTGTCCCTATTGATCTGAACGTGGACCAGTTTCAAGCCATAGTGGGATACCTTTCCGTTCCACACTCTCTTATATTCACAGAAGCTGATGATGCCTCCGTAAGTCAGCCACATAATGCACCATTACACATTGAAGCCTTCATACACAAACATCGAATAAAACAAGTCTTGATAGATGGAGGAGTAGGTCTGAACATTTGTACATTGAGCACTATTAAACAATTGGGATATTCTGATAATGCTGTGAATTCTACAAACAAAATTACCATCAAGGCATATGATGATGAAGAGCATTCATCCAAAGGCACAGTCACCTTACCTCTCAAAGTTGGGCCAGTTACAAAGGATTTGGTTTGTCAGGTCCTAGACCTAGATCTCACATACAATATATTGCTAGGATGTCCTTAGATTCATGAAATGAGGGCAGTCCCATCTACATATCACCAATGCATCAAGTTTCCTCACAATGGAGTTGAAATAATAGTTAATGGAGATCCTAATCCATTCATATACTGCAATAACTTGAGACCAAAAACTGAAATGATCATCCCAAGTAATAGGGAAGTTGTTCCTTCTTCTGCATACATTGATCCTAAGTCATTAAAACCTTCGACATCAAAACAAGGTGAGCTTAAAGGGAAATTCTAGGACAAGGGTATGGGTGAATACACTTTGAATCAAACCATGTACTTACGACAAGTCATGAGTTCACCAAAAGAATATGGAAGAGCACATCCTAATAAGAAGGTATCTATCATTATACTCAAATGGGACCCTACTATCTTTCAAAGATGGGGTGAACTAGAAGAGGAAAACTTATACAAAATGCTTTACAAAGACCTTGAAAATGATACACAAGATCACATCAGCATACCATGTGAGAAGTATGGCAAAGGGTTCAAGATTCTACAAAAATTTGGGTATGATGGCAAAAGCCCTCTTGGCTTAAGAAAGGAAGGCACCATTGAACCTTTACAACCTGAATTGACATTCAAAAAGGAATGCTCGAAGGGACTTGGTTTCATGACTTCCAAGGTCCACACTCAAAGGATATAAAAAGTATTACAAATCAAAGCTTCCAAAATTCAACAAGAGAATCGCTATTCCACATACTCCAATGAATGGGAATGGGGTTCAGACAAATCCTCCAGTGACTACGAGCTCACCGAGACATTCAGAGAGCCAAATGAACCCACAAAAGAAGAGGAATTTTATGAAAAATTCAAAGTTGGTCAAGAAACAACCCTGGAGGATCCCATACAGTCCTTGCCTCTAGGTCCTAGATTGAAATCACATAGAATGAGATCACCTATCCTAGAATACACTACTAGTGATGATAATTTGGATTCGTTAACGATCAAGACTGATGAGGAGAGTGCCAATGATGACCTTGATAACTACCTTGACATACTTGAATATAACTGCATCTTCACTCTTAGCCCCGCTAACTTCGAAGACATCAAAGGCCTTCCACTTGTTCACCACTAGCTCATTGACTGGGACCATGAAGGACCTGCACAGTTTGACACATTCCAAAATGATGAAGCTTTTATTGACTATCTTGGCATATAAGATGATCTTCCCCCTGGGGATCATAAAGTGGGATACACTATAGAACTCAATAGCGTAGCATATTTTGGTGAGGGTGTCAGGCCTTCCAGTTGCAAAAATATAAAAATAAAAACAAACCAATGGTCTTATGGTGAAAACCACATTGTGGCATTGTTTGACCCCAAAAAAATAAAAAGAAAGGATGTATATGAGGGAAAAAACCTCTCTGAGGCACCCGAAGATGGAAGGCTCGACATTATCCAAGCACCATATGAAGAAAAGTCATCCATGTTGGTAGAGGAGACTATCAAAACAAACATTGGCACAAAAGAGGTTCCACACAACATATTCCTGGCTCAATCTTTGACAGAGTCAGAAAGGTCAAAATTCATAAGTTTCTTCATGCAACAACAAATCAACTTTGCATGGTCATACGCTGATATGCCTGGATTGGATCTGGATTTGGTAATGCACCATTTGATAGTTAAACCGGGGGCAAAACCAATGAAACAGAAATTAAGAAAAATGCATCCACAAGTCGTATTATTAGTCAAAGCAGAGCTTGAGAAATTATTTGATGTTGGATTCATATGCCCAATTGATTATCCTGAATGGATCTCCAACTTAGTGCTTGTTAGTAAACTAGATTGTAGTATCAGAATATGTATAGATTTCAGAGACATCAACAAAGCTTGTCCTAAGGATGATTTTCCATTACCAAATATTGACTTGATTGTCGATCTTATAACAGGTCATGCAATGTTATCTTTGATGGATGGATTCTCTAGTTACAATCAAATAAAAATTGCATCTGAGGATCAGCACAAAACAACATTCACTTGTCCTTGGGGAACTTTCTGTTGGAATGTCATGCCCTTTGGGCTAAAAAATGCAGGCGCTACATATCAAAGAGCCATGACTACTATCTTCCATGATCTCATACACATTACTGTGGAAGATTATGTTGACGACCTCTTGGGTAAATCAATAGACAGAGAAACACATTTGGACATACTTTAAGTAGTCTTTGATCGGTTGGAAAAGTATAAAGTAAGATTAAACCCCAAGAAATGTGTCTTTGGAGTAACCTCCGGGAAGCTCCTAGGATTCATTGTATCAAAAAGAGGAATCGAAGCCGATCCAACAAAAGTCAAGGCCATCCTAGAGATGCAACCGCCATGAAATATCAGTCAACTTCAATCTTTGCAAGGGAGACTCCAGTCCATACGAAGGTTCATAGCACAACTTGCAGATAAGTGTAATCCCTTTCAGCACTTGCTACATAAAAACATCAAATTCAAATGGGATGATAACTATCAATAGGCTTTCCAAAAACTCAAAGATTATCTTCTGAATCCACCCGTTTTGATGCCACCAGTTCCAGATCAACCTCTATTACTATACATATCAGCTACTTCAACAACACAAGGAGCAATCTTAGCACAACAAGTTGCTAAGGGCAAAGAAAAGGAAATATACTATATCAATCGCACATTGGTGGGATATGAGCTAGACTACACACCAATTGAGTGTGCATGTCTTGTTGTGGTCTTTGCTTCATAGAACTATGACATTACATGCTAACTCATAAGACTAAGTTGGTTGCAAGGATCGATCCATTGAAATACCTTATCAATAAAGCAACACTTACTGGGTGACTAGCCAAATGGGTGATGCTCCTGAGTGAATTCGACATCGAGTATGTGGACAAAAAAGCAATAAAAGGACAAGCTATCATAGATCAGTTGGCAGATGCTCCCATGATAGATGATGTTCCTCTAATTTCAGAATTTCTAGATGAATCCATTTTAACAATGTCACAAGCAAAGCCTTGGCAACTATACTTTGACGGCTCATACACACAGCATGGGGCAGGAGCTGGCATCCTCTTCATAACTCCTCAAGGGGATTCTATACCAAAATCATATTGATTATCATTTCCCTGCACTAATAACATAGCGAAATATGAGGCATTAACAACTGGATTACAGATTGCAGTTCAGTGGAAGATCCAGGAACTTCATGTTTTTGGGGACTCTCAACTTGTGATTCATCAAGCAACTAATGACTACCAAACAAAGGATGATAAATTAATGCCTTACAAAAGAATGGTGGATGACTTGAAACAACAATTCATGAAGATAGACTTTGAGCAGATACCCAGAGAGCAGAATAGAGCTACGGATGCCATGGCTATAATTGCTTCACTAATTGATCTACCACTGAATGAGACTCGCTATGAGTTCTTGGTGGATAACCTTTTGGTTCCCTCATATGAAATCACTCCTAATAAGATGATATGTGTTGTTGATCCTGAGTCCCAGTTATATGGTTCCATTTTCGCATACCTTCATGACAATACCCTAGCTCCTGATCTATCCAATAACCAATGTCACACTTTCATTTGCCAATCTTCTCGATACATCATTTTAGCCAATATCCTATATCATTGAGGTCTAGATGGCACTCTCCTTATATGTTTAGAAAGTGACAAAGCTCAGATTGCGCTATGTGAAGTACATGAAGGGATATGTGGTCCACATTCTAGTGGTCCTACCTTAGCCAAGAAACTCATCAAGACTGGATATTGCTGGCCCAATATGGAAAAAGATTTATATCAGTTTGTCAAGAAATGTAAGTAGTGTCAACTTCATGGAGACCTCATCCATGCACCAGCACAAGAACTTCAACCAATTGCGACTCCTTGGCCCTTTTGTCAGTGGGGACTCAATCTCATAGGCAAGATTCAACCTCCATCTTCCAATGGTCATAAATTCATCATCACTGCCACCGAGTATTTCACAAAATGGATAAAAGTTGTACCTCTTATGCAATTCATGGGAAAACAAATTGCTACCTTCATTCTCAACTATATCATTTGTCGATACGGTATTCCTATTTCCATCATCACTAATAACGGGTACCCCTTCAAAAATTAGGATGTTCATGAACTCTATAACCGCTTCCATATTACCCATCGTTTCTCCACACCTTATTACCCCCAAGGTAATGGTCAAGCTGAGGCGTCTAATAAAACAATCCTTAAAATCTTGAAAAAGACAGTCGATGACGCTGGCTATAATTGGCATATCCAACTTAATCTCGCACTTTGGGCTTACCGCACAAGCGTCTGCACACCTATAGGAGCTACACCCTATTCACTTGTCTATGGCACTGAATCTATCTTGCCTATTCAGGTCGAGTTACCCTCTTTACATGTCTCTTTTTAAAACATTATCAGTGATGAAGACTACAAGGTCTCTCGCTTACAAGAACTTGAACTATTTGATGAATGAAGACAAACTACTTTTAATCATCTCTAGGCTTATCAACAACAAATGAGTCTCAACTACAATCATAAATTCAAGCCTCACACATTTGTGGTAGGTGACTCGGTTCTCAGAGAAAATCCTAAAAATCAACAAGACAGAGAGAAGAAGAGAAAGTTCAAACCAAACTAGCTTGGTCCTTACATCATCACAGCAGCATATGGATTTGGTGCATATCAACTCTCAACCACAAAGGGTGAATCCTTGGAGGATCCTATCAATAGCATGCACCTTTGCAGGTTTTACACATAGCTCTTCAGAGTATCCCAATTCAAAAATACAAAAAAATCAAAAAAATTCAAAAATACAAAAAAATAAAAAAAATCATAAAACATAAAAATCGTTACTTGGTGAAAGCCTGGCAAACAGGCACCTTGTGACAACAAAAAATAAAAATAAAAAAATAAAAAAAAGTAAAGAAAAACATTTTGTCCAATGGTGAAAGCCACTTTGGTGGTGCCCTGGGCAACTACCATGGTAACAACTGGGTTACCAATGCCATGTGTAGAGATATTGCTCCTCACTCGTTCAGGATTCCATTTCATCCTTTCACTTTGCACACACTCACAACCTTTCCATCCATAATAAACTTACCCATTCCCATCATGGCTTGTTATTGATCTACCCAAGATTGGTTCGCCATTCATAACAAACATTCCTTTTCATCCCTTTCCATCCATAATAAATCAGCTCCTATCTATGGCTAAGGCAAATCCTATGTCTAGTGATGGGTGTGGAACTAAGAGCATCACACATTTTGAGGAACACAGTGTCTTCCACTTTTCTTTAGTCTATCCGTGCACACTCTGCAATAAAGTTCTATCTTCTTCACAATAAAGTATCAGATTCATGGATTCAGTCAGTTTCAGATGAGACACAACATCAACAATGGGCTTCAACAAATCAAATCTTTCAACAGACTCAGACAACATATGGTTCAGTGCTATCTATCCTTTTTGTGAAAGTAAACATTGTGACCACAATCAAATAAGACTTATACAAGTGACAAGAGACACTAAACTTGAGGACTACAGTGGATTTTGGTGTCGAGTCTTGCTTTTCTTTTTTGATTTTATCTTTTGGTGACATGTCTTTTAGCTTTTCCAGGATGTCTCTGACTAGAGATTCTATCTCCAAGATGTCTTTCACTAGAAAGGCAAGGATGGGGTATCATCACCTATTTTTCTTTGCTGTCTATGGATTGTCTCTTAGTAATGCTATGACTTGTCCAAGGATATGAGGACACTATGAGTCTAGTATGAACTGGGGTATTCCTTGTTTGTGACTGTCTTATCTCCATGCAAATAGGTACAATGACTTTCTGGGTCGAACATATGCCTCGATTGTCATAACCTACTTGCCATAATAAAGCTCAATGATGATAATGCACAAGAAGCTCTTTTCACTTTTATATCTTCTATCTTCCATCCCCCTTTCTTGATTGACCTCCATCATCCTTCGTGAGTTCACGTAGCCTGCTATCACATGGCTGAGTATAATGACACACCAAAAACATTTGCATCTCATGTAGTTTCATCTGCATTACCACACATAAGCATTTCATACATACATATATATATATATATATATATATATATATATATATCGCAATTACAATTGTGTCACATCCTACACACAACACATGTTAGCACATTTTACATTCTCATCATGTAAATAATCATTTGCATTATCATATTCATCTACATTTCATACATTCACATTTGCATCATGCATAACATATTAAAAACATAAAGAAACAAAAATATTGCATTTCATCATCTACATATTTGCATCCATAACATAAACATCACATAGAAACATACATCACATAGGTACGCATGCATATAGCTACCGCAAAGATGAATCATCGCACATATATATATATAATCAAAAGTGTCATGATATAATGATGTCAAAATACATATAGCTACAATCACCCGAAGGTGTCTACATCATAATATAAAATGGTACAAAACTGATACAAAGGGAGCCCTCTAAGGCTATGATGAACTCCCTCCCTCCGAGCCGCCTGGCCCTGATAGAGTCTAAGCCCTAGAAGGACCTACCCCAGGATCATCTCTCCTACCCCCTCTATTTGGTGCTGGTGGAGAACCCATAACCCCACCGCTGGATTCCTGTCTCCTCTAGCTCCCTCCCGTAGCCATCATTGTCCATGATGGTTTGTGGAAGCTCCTCGCCCACTACTCTGGTGGCATTGTCCCATAGTATAGGTCTCGCCAGTAACCTATCTCCTCCCCTACCCATAGAACATAGGCATATCCAACCCCTGTATCCTCTGCCGCCTGCCTCCCAGCCCTTAGTGTTGTCTCAGCCTCACTATAGCACTAGATAGCCTGATCTTTCTCATGCTCTATGTCCCTCAGTCACCTCCTAAGCCTAGCTGTCTCCCTCTCTAGGTCCCGGATCTCATCTGTCTATCCTTGGCAGATCTCCCTTAGCTCAAGCATCTCATCCTCCTCCTCCTCAGCCCCATGTGCCTTTTCTTGTGGCTCTACCTATGGCTCCCCTTGTACTGGTACCTACCTCTATCCCTATCCTTGCACCTGTCTAGGACCCTATGTTGCTGGCACCTATAGTGGCAATCCACCATGACCCCTCAGCACCCGAGCCTATCTCTCCTCCCCACCCTCTCTCTATGGAGCCACCCTCCTCTGTTGGCCTCTCCCACCACCATCTCCATCATTATCCACATCCCCACCACTATTTCCATCTAGAGGCTCCCCTGGGTCTGTCAGTCGTGGAAAGGGATGCTCAGCTCAATATGTAGTGTACTTCGTATCCATGCCTACATCCTCAATCTTTGGCCACATATCCCATGGCATAGGCACCATCTCTACTAGTTGCATCACGACTTGATCATACAACAATAGCAGCCCAAAGTGTGCCCAATCCCTGACTGTCCGAGCATAAATCTCGGAACCCCATGGCATCTGCTGAATACGGCCAAACTGCCTACATACCCGGTCAACCAACTGCCTCTCCAATACATAGGGCATCTACCCAATTAGATATCTACTTCGGAAGGCATAACGTAGATCCACTACATCCTCCTCACACTGCTCGCACTCATGGTATGACATCCATATCACAGTGTTGATCTCATCCAAGACTCGATGCCAATGCTCCAACCTGCCAATCCATGGCTGTGATGTAATCATATCATACAAATGAACAAACCTGCGTCCATGACCCCTACCCTTGAAATGTACCTGTCGAGTAACCGGCAGATGCTCATATGCCCACACCTACAACAATGTAACTCCGCAGCCCAATCCTACGGATCCATGATACATGAACTAATGCAGCTCATAGTACAAGTGTGCCAGCACACATAGTCCCCAGGCATATCTGGTGTGTTGTGTAACCAGTGTCTCCAAGGTGCTCCCCCAGCCCACAGCCAACCCTCATGTCGCCCTGTCTGGACATAGGAACCCACTGATCACTCCTCCTAACATTGTTGGTAGTATTAGTCCTGTCGCTGTCATCGTGTCCCATGCCATGTGTCCAGCTCTCATCTTTGGTCCCAGATCCTAGAACACTCATCTTAGGGCCTCCCTATTTCCATCTCGATCATAGGGTATCAACTCCCTATCGATCGGTATCCTCAGAATCTTGTACACATCCTCTAAGGTGACTATCATCTCACCCATCGGCAAATGAAATGTACAAGTCTCAGAGTGCCATCTCTCAGCAAGTGCAGTCAGCAAACCCATGTTCACCTAAAACTCAGGCACATACAGAATGTATCATAGACCCATAACCTCAATAACTGCTCTGGTTGTAACCTCTACATCAACGGGAATCTCTCTCATGACTCAGCATAGGCAAGTACTCCTGTAGTCAAGCAAATCAATCATGTCAGTCAAAGTGACACTCACTGTTCATCACAAAGTGTTGCTATCTATCCTAGTGACACTCACTGTTCATCACAAAGTGTTGCTATCTATCCTAGTGACACTCATTGTTCATCACAAAGTGTTGCTATCTATCCTAGTGACACTCATTGTTCATCACAAAGTGTTGCTATTTATCCTAGTGGTACTCCCTATTCATCACAAAGTACTACATGTTTTTTGTACTCCCTGTTCATCAGAAAGTGCTGCTCATATTTGCACTCCTTGTTCATCACAAAGTGCTGCTCTTTTAGTACTCCCTGTTCATCACAAAGTACTATTCCTTGGTACTCCCTGTTCATCACAAAGTGCCTCGATACATCCTATCCTAGGGCCTCTGCTTGAGTGTATCCTCTTGACTAGTTTCCTGACTGGCAATGTATGTTCTATCATAGAATTGTCAATCCTGACCCTATTTGCTATTTTAGTCTTCCTTAGAGGACCTACTTGAGTGTATCCTCTTAGCAGATTATCCAATTGACATCATATGTTTATCACAGAACTGTCAATTTGACCTAGAAGACATGGACGCCTTTTCCTGCATAGACGTGCCTAAACATTTTTTGACCTTGTTTGACATATTCTAGAATTCATTTATTGTGCTACCTAGCATGCATTAATGACAACATTTATTGCAACAAAGTACAAGGAGGTTTTGTGATACTTACTAGCTCTCCTGCCTCTGCTGGCCTCTGAAATTAGCAAATGCGATTGAATCTGTGAACCAATGCCATCGCTGCTGACTGTTGCTTCTCTATTCTCTCTCTACACTTTGATCTCTTGGATGTGTGGATGACAATGAGGATGTTTTCCCCTTGTGCTCTATCTTATAGACTACCCTAGCCCTAGCCCTTGTTTCTCGAGTTAGTCTTCTTTATCCTGTGACTCTGTCACTCTATCCTATCCGGTTAGTCCATTCTAGGCTTTCTTTCTTATCGAGAGATTGCATGCGATCTTTCTAGACATTTTCATCCAATCTCTCGAGGGGGCATATCATTCCCATCTTGGGGCAACTTTGTATTAGTTCATCTTATCTTCTTTGAAACAACGCGACAAGCTACATTGTCTCAAAGAGGGGTAAAATGTAGACACCTAAAATTGTCATGTCTAATTAAATAAATATTTTATTTATTTAATTACTTTAGCCTAATTCTTCTATTAATTAAATAAATCCTTATTTATTTAATTAATTCATTTATCCTCTTCTACCCTTATTTCTCATTTAAATAAATACATTTATTTATTTAAATTATCCTTTTCCTAAATTAAATAAATATCTTATTTATTTAATTGATCCCACTTCTTCTATTAATTAAATAAGTCTTTATGTATTTAATTAATTAATTAACTGTTTCTACCCATGACACATGTCATTCATCTCTTTATTCATACACTACCTACCCTCTCATTATTTTATTATTTTCTCTACCTACCCTCTAATCATAGCTGACCATTTATCTTTTACACCTCTTAATCTTATCCCTCCATTTCCTATAGTGTCTTTTATATAAGTAGATACTTCCTTCATTATCAAACCCTAACTGATTGACTACTTGATCAATTGACTACACTACGCCTTTTGCACTTTTATATGGGATCCTACTTGCAACCACATTTCCGTTCTTTGTTGAGCTCTTGTGTGCATAAAATCTGAGAGCAAATATATCAAGCAAGATCAATGGAGATAGGAAGAATGAAGATTCAAACCCTATTAGACATGTGATGGTATAATCTTTGTGATTTCATTTGATTTGCATTGTCTTAGGTAATCTTCATATGTTATGGTGGATCTTTGTTGTTGTTAGGCTAGGGTTTTGTGGTTAAATTCATTTAGTCTTTCAACATTCTTGTTATCAATTTTCACTGTATACAGTAGGAGATCTAACAGTGCACGTTGATTCATGAAGGGAAGATGTGTGGAATTTACCCTTCGCAAAATGACGAAAAGCACATGTAGAAAAGCACATGTTAAAGATCGCGCAGGTTCAATGAGATCTGACGGTGCACGTGGTTTCACGAGGCAAAGATGAATGCCCATTACCCTTCGTGAAATGGTGAAAGGTGACGTGGCTGGTCCAAGTGGCAGGTGAGCTTGCAGGTTTCGCTGATGTGCCGCTGAGGTGGCATACAAGCAAGCAATCCAGTGCCAGTCCAATGGCGGTGATGAGGTATCCAAGTGGTGAAAGGTGAGGTGTCATCCCAAGTGGTACCCAGTAGACCCTCATGATGAATCACAAGCTGCCATGTGGCAGGGCGTCAGGAGTTAAAAAGGTGAAAAATCAAAGTTAATTGCATAGTTTCAACTATAGGAAAAATTCAAAAATTTAAATGATGGTGCACATATTCAGGATTAATTCACCCAAAGGTTAATTTTTGGCCAAATATGCAAGTATTATATATCACCGGAAAGCTCTTCAAATAAGGAATTGAATCATCTAGTTAGTTTTAACAAATATGGGATATCTTGAGAGAATTTTCTATGGGAAGGAGGAAGAAAATGAATTTCAGTTAAAGAAGACACTTGGCAGTGTGTTATGTAGATCTAATCTTTTTCCCTCTTATTATTCCCATTTCTTCTCAATGGTAAGGGTTCCAGAAATTTGGAGAAATGCTCCAAGTTTTCATGGTTTCCAATTCTAAGTTTTCTTGAAGATTGTACAGGGCAGGGCTTTTCTTTGATTAATGGAGTTTAATTCTTGTTGTAGGTGTTCTTAGTTGTAAGTTCTTGTGTATGTAAGGCATGCATAAATTTACACAAGATCATCTCTAGATTTGTACTTTCATTTATTCAAATCAGATCCTTAAGGAGGTTGAAATTTGCCATCTAAAGGAGATAGTTGTCATTATTTGCGGGGATTCTTCAAGGAAGAATTTAAATTCTGCAATAAATCATGGATAATGGAATACAGTTTCAAGATTTGATGATTTTGTGAATGATCTTAGTAATGCATTTATGCAAGGCATAATGCAAGAATACTTAATAATGAAGAGGGATTTGCAATAGAATTTTTCATCTATAGTTTGATATGTGACTCGGCTGCCCTTGGATAAGGCACTAATCTTGCAATTGAAGGGATTCTCAAACAATTTAAAATCCAATCAAAATATCTTTATTTTATGATTTGTTGAATTGTTCCATCTATCTCATGCTCAAACATAGCTGAGTTTCATATGTAGATATAGCCTATTTGCAGTAACTTGCTTGTTGTTGAGCCCCAGTGAGATCTATCTATTTCTATTGATGCTATCATAGGTGTGTAATAGGTTTAATTTTAAGCATCAAAGGTATACCCGCCTAGGTTTTATAGAGCCTGAAGAGTAGAAGGATTCATATCCTTGTCATGTTGTCCAAGCTTTGAGGTTCTTCATAGATTGAATTGGCTACTTCATAGATCAATTGCACGTGTACTTGGGTTAATCAGTTTGATGAACAAAAAACCCTTCATTGTAAATCACATACTGTAGAAGTATTATCTGACTGTGGGTAGTCTTCCCACCGTGGTTTTTCCCTTTACCAAGTTTTCCACCTACAAATCTTGGTGTCATGTGGATGGTATTTATTCTATTATTATTGTTTATGCTTAATTGGTTTATCTGCTATTCAAGTATTAATGTTTTGGGTTTCGATATTAAAGTTTAAATTACTAATGGTTCCAATAATCTATGACAACTGATTCAGCCCCCCTCTCTCAGTTGTCTTCTAGTTATTTGAATTGTCTAACAATTGGTATCAGAGCTTTGGTCCTCTTTGTAGAAAGCTTAACCGCTTGAGGAAGATCCTATGGCGACTAGCAGTTCAAGTTCATCTAGTTCTTCTGGAGCTATCTTTCAAAGGGATATTCTAAGGC
Source organism: Cryptomeria japonica (assembly GCF_030272615.1). Lineage (NCBI taxonomy): Eukaryota > Viridiplantae > Streptophyta > Pinopsida > Cupressales > Cupressaceae > Cryptomeria > Cryptomeria japonica. The sequence goes on along the minus strand of NC_081408.1, from coordinate 551,012,542 downwards.
TTGATGGAACAAATTACATAGCATGGAAGATTTGAATGGAGACTCATCTGAGATTTCTTGGCAAGGAGATTTGGGAGATCACACAGAATAGTGTCACACCCTATAATCCAGGATCTGGCAATCCTCCACTAGAAAACCTAGACAATGAGCTTGAGAATGATTATAGAGAAAGAGAAGACCTCTTGTGTGTACTTTCTTATCAGTTGATAATTGGATTAACCGATAAATCATCTAGAAAGGCTACATGGGATAAGTTGGAGACTCTTAATGAAGGTGACCCTACAATGAAAATTGTTAAAATTGACAGTTATCGGGTGAGCTATGAAAACCTGAATATGGAAGAAGATGAAAAGATTACTGCTTTCATGGAAAGGGTAAATGAGATTTTTATGGGAATTCAATATTGTGGTGGAACTTGTTGGTGTTTGAAATAAGCCACACTCGGCCCGATGATGGACTGGTCCAAGAGGGGCTAGTAGCTCAGTGGTATAGTACTCCAACAACATATGAAAGGTCCTAGGTTCGAGTCCTAGCTGGTCCATGTCTCCACAGAACTTTGAGTGAAGATGAAATCATTTCTAAAGTCCCGAGAGCCCTACCATCAGCTTACAAAATGAAGGCTACTGCTATTAATGAGTTGAGAATAATGGCTAATACATCTGTCAATAGAGATACTTTGGTTGGGAAACTATCTTCTTTTGAGCTTGAAGAATTTGGACCTTTTGGAGCTGTGAAGTCTGAACCTACTTTTCATGCATCTACATCTACAACTGGTAAGCAAGATTGAAAAGATTTATATGCAAAGGAATTGGAAGATATGAAGAGAGAAGATGATGAGTTTGAGAAATGTGAAGCACTATTTGCTAGAAGAGTACCTAAAGGACCGGTAGGAAGTAAGTATGAAGGAAAAGTACCCTTTAAATGTTTTGCATATAATCAGATTGGCCATTTTGCATCTATATGTCCTGAAAGGAATTCAAGATTTGAAGAAAGAGTCAAAAAATCATTTAAGCCTGACCTTGAATATCAGAACAAGTATATATACAAGAAAAATAGAGACAAATCATGCTACATAGCGGATGAGGAAGGCATTATTGATTCAAATGATGAATTGGTAGAAGACTCTAATAATGGATTTGACAATGGGAAGGAATGGGTATTCCTGGCTATCAAGGAAGGTGATCTCGCATAGGAAGAAAATGTACATGAAGAGAAGGCACTTGCTGCTAAAATTTAAGACAAGGATGAATGGGTAATTGACAACAATTGTTCACATCATATGACTAGAGATAAAGGGAAGTTTCTATCTTTGCAAGAATTTGATGGTGGTCTAGTTAGATTTGGAGATGACAAGGCATGTATGATCAAAGGAAAATGAACTATATCATTGGATGGTAAGAACAATACAAAAAATGTTTATTATGTTGAAGGTTTGAGACATAATCTTTTGAGTGTAGGTCCATTAATAGATAAGGGATTTCAATTATAGTTCAAGGATGGGAAATGCAAAATCATTAATAGATTTGGCTTGGAGATTGCAATTTGCAACCGATACATAGACAAAAGGTAATATATTTCATTTGAACTCCGATGAGAAGACATCTTTGATTACATAGATTGATTAGAGTTGGCTATGGCATAAAAGGTTGTGTCATGTGAATTTTGATTGTATTGTGAAGATCAGTTCAACTAAGGCAGTTAGGGATATACCTCAGATTATGAAGCCCTATAATCCGGTATTAAATAATTTCAAATGGGTAAATAGGTCAAAACCACTTTTAGGAGTATACAAGATAAATCAAATAATGTTCTTTATCTTATTCATATTGATTTATGTGGCCCTGCTAGAGTTAAAAGTTTTGAAGGTGATAGACATTCTATGCTAATCATTGATGATTATTCTAGAATGATGAGGGTTACTTTTCTGAGAGAAAAATCTGAAGCATTTGAAAAGTTTAAAATATTTAAGGCTAAAGTGGAAACTGAGAAAGGATTGAAGATTAAATGTTTGAGATTAGATCATGGTAGAGAATTCACATCCAGTGAGTTCAGTAACTTTCTTGACAAGCATGATATAAGAAGATAATTTTCTGTTCCATGGACACCTTAGCAGAATGGAGTTGTGGAAAGGAAGAACAAAACTATCTTGGATGTTGCTAGAACAAGAATGATGGAAGCCAGTCTACCTCATATCTATTGGAGAAAAGCAGTGAGCATAACGGTTTATACATGTAGCTAGGAAATTGGAAATCATCAAAGCAAATATCAATAATAGCTCAATCACAAAATCAGATTGCAATGATCAATCCTAACACACTCAATAAAGACATGAAAATGAAACATTCAAAACTAAAGACTATGGAAACCAAATGTAGATCTAAATGCTTCCTTCATGCGGCTCCATTTTCCTTCTTTCTTCTCCAAATAGCCTTTGTTTGTGGATCTCACCTTCAAGTGCACACACATGAGATGAAAGCAAGTAGAAAAGATATTGGTGCAAGAGTACTCGAAGTGTGATTGATTTGACAAAGTGATTAGAAATTCGATAATCTGATTATTAGATCATATGATTATCAGATTGATAATGTGATTATTAGATTGAGATTGAAGAAATTCATCCAATTTATAGATAAATTAGAGAAAGGACAAGATTAGCATGAAAATGATTCGAATGGAAATTCAAATCAAGAATAGCAAAATTATGACATGTGTATGACAAATTGCTATGCAAGGATTTATGACAATTTATGACATTTTATGACAAATTGCTATGCAAGGATTTATGACAAGATTTTGAAATAGAAATAGACATTTAGGAATTTAGGAAAAATTAGAAAATTAGGTTAGAAATGATGACTTGGAAATTAGGAAATTGATGAAAATTAGGTAGATTAATTAATAAATTCCCATTCATTAATTAATTTACAAAAATAGGAGGAAATTGAATTAGAAATTAGGAAAATTAGAAAATTGAAAAATAGGAATTAGGAAATTAGAAAATGAGGAAATTAGGAATTTAGTGAATTAATTAATAATTTTTCATTTATTAATTAATTCACAAAGAGGGAATTTAGAAATTGATGAAAAAATTAGGAAATTAGGAGAAATTAGGTAAATCAATTAATAATTTGTCATTTATTAATTAATTCACAAAAAGAGGAATAATTAGCCAATTAAATGATCATTTAATTGTGATGAGAAGACTTAGGATAAATAAATAATTTATTAATCCTAAAGGGAAAAATGACAAACAAGGTTAAATGATTAAATCATGAAACCCTAGAAGATGAATTAGCAATGCAAAGATGACAATTAGGTCTTGATGAAAGATAATTGATATCAATTTGATTCTGATTAACAAAGGACCAATGTGACAAATGATTTAATTGATAAATGTGCAAATTGACGAGGAACAATGACAAATTGATCCAAATTGACACAATTGAGAAGGACGACGATCGATGACAAATTGATCACAAAAATGACAAAATTGACAAAATTGACAAGAAGACAAGGATCAATGACAAAATAGATTGCAAAACGACAAGATTGAAAATGACCATGATCGATGACAAATCGATCACAAAATGACAAGATCAAACATGACAACGATCGATGACAAATCGATCGTTAAAATGACAAGATTGAAAATGATAAGGATTGATGACAAATCAATCGCCAGATGACACGATTGATAAGAGGACAAAACCCTAATTAGGATTAACGATGTCCAAAATGATGACAAATGAGCACGCACATTGATACGACAGGATAAGATCGGTCAAAATCATGATTGGAGAGTGTTGTCGACAAGACCAAATTTGAGAGTGAGACGAATGAAGAATGTAGAAGAAAGACTCGATGCTCGCAAATGATAAACCAAGTGCGTGACATAGGAGAAATGTTAATGTGACGCAAAAACCTAAAATGAGGCAATGCGCAAATGTTAAAGTATGATCCTGCAAGCGTTGACCATTTTTAGGTGTCTACATTTTGCCCCTCTTTGAGACAATGCGATTTTAAGCGTTGTTTCAAAGAACAGTAATGAAAATGCCCCAAACAATGACAATGACATATGCATGCCCCCTTGAGGAATTGGCCGGAAACATGCAGAAAATAGGCCAATTGATCGATAAAAATGATAGGATCGAATGGACTGACAATTAGATACCGGATGCATGAAGGACAAGAAATTAAAGACGCAAAAGACCGCGACCAACATAAGATGGAGAGGGTGCATGTCCATCTATGCACTGACAAAGAGCTATAAATGAGACCAAGAGAGTGAAAATTGCTCATTTGCACTAGCCCAAGAGGAGAATTTGTTGCTCTGGAAAAGGACACTTGCAGAGAGATGGTGAACATTCCAATTGCAGATCACCTCGAAGAACATGTACGCATGTACAGATGACCAGTTGACACAAGAGCAGCGGTATGTATCTCAAAATCCCATGTTTTCAATTTTATAAATTTGACTTGCTTGCGGGACATTGCGAGGCCCACAGGGGATGCAGAAAGGGACTCCTGCGCTTGTGTAGGGTGAATCCTGTGCTTGTGTAGGGTCTTCTACACTTGTGTAGGGAGACACAGGTGCAGGTTACATGACATAGGTGCAGGACTTATCACACAGGCACAATTGTGCAGTGTAAACCCTAATTTTGGTCATAATAGCATGAAAATGATCCGAAAAGGGGGGATAAGGGTAGGATAGGTCAGAGTAGCCTAGAAATACCCTGATTTGTGGATGAAATGAGGAAATACAACCCATAGGAGAAAACCCTAAAATTGACAAAATATGCCCCAATTGTGTTGCAGAGGCGATAGTATCCATTGATCACACGGGAGAACCGATCTGACTGCTTCATGCTACGACATAGACTTAGGAGCACAAACAAAGACACATTAGCAGGACTGGGGATATACTATGTCACATTCATGCCCAAGATTAGGGCAAACACAGGACTGCTTACCGCATTGGCAGAGCGATGGCATTCAGAGACTTCCTCATTCCATTTGGCGACTGGAGAGGCGACTATGACTCTAGAGGATGTATGGCGTATCCTCCGCATTCTGATTCATGGAGAGGTGGTAGAGTATGACCCAGTGATAGGGAGACACACGTTGTATAGATTATTTGAGTGTGACACAGATGATCTGGATATCGTAGAGAGGGAGATCGACTAGGAGACTATGGCATCAGAGTATGATCAGCGATATGTGGTGATAGCCGTGGTGATAGCATGTCTACTAGCAGGAGACAGACGAGGACATGGATTCCCTATTGGATGGGGAAGAGTGCTAGAGTGGATGGCAACAGAGTTGATGGTGTATGCATGGGGACCATGTGTACTAGCTATGCTATATTTTCAGTTGCATCAAATAGCATATCAGGGAGTGCAGACATTGAGCTGTGGAGTCACACTGCTACAAGTATGGGCATTTGAGCACATAGCCATATGTCAACTGATTACAGAGAGACAGGTAGTACCACATTGACCATATGTGTACTACTATGGGAGAGCACTAAGACAAGGTCCATTTGGATACATACTATATTCGCGACATGAGCTAGACAGACTGAGAGAGTTCATATGGAGGCCATATCGTGTTTGCCCAAGATGGTCAGATGACAGTGATGAGCTACCGTATTGTAGACAAGAGAGGTACCTCATTGGGTGACTAGTGAATCACCAGAGAGTGATTGAGTTGTACCTACCAGAGAGAGTCAGACGACAGTTTGGAGAGAGGTAGGATGTACCCAGGAGGACTGCACACTTTGCCCGATCTCATAGAGAGACGAGTCAGTGGGGGAGTTTGATTCAGCCACACATAGCATATGCTAACTTCTCACAGCTACAGCAGAGATAGTGGGATTGGAGATCAGATGTAGCAGATGCTGGGATGACAGAGGAGTATGAGAGATGGTTTGCACGATGGCGGCCAGTGCCATTGATAGATCTTGACATTCCAGTACTGAGGAGACAGGAGGACTTCCCACTCGTAGGAGAGGAGGAGGGAGATGATGAGGATGAGGAGGATGAGGGTGGGGATGAGGATGATGGGGAGGATGAGGACAGAGATGAGGATGATGGGGATGATGAGGATAGAGATGAGGATGATGGGGATGATGAGGATGAGCCAGATTCAGGCGAGCAGGAGGCATTGCAGGATATACCCATAGAGCCGGAGACAGCTAGGATAGAGGAGATGGAGATGTGCAAGGCTACCATAGTGAGTCAACATGATCATATTGTGACATTAGAGAGAGAGCATGAGCAGTTCAAAGCGGAGATAGCCAGACTCACAGTGGCTTGAGATGTAGCAATTGCTCAGGCACAGCGAGAAGAACAGAGAGTCACTGAGTATATTGGGTCGATTCGGGATGCCAGTGCATGGGAGATGGCACAGATGTTGGTAGAGACTGGAGAGGAGATACACCATTGGAGGACATTATATGAGAGTGTAGTTCCACTAGTGTAGAGAGCAGCTTCATATCAGGCACGATCGAGGACAAAGAGTAGGGCACACTCTCGGAGGTCATTGAGCACCATGGGGGTGAGTGGACCTATGAGACCACCACAGCCAGGACCAAGAGGGACATCATCCATGAGACAGGGCAGGGATGAGGAGGACAGAGGGAGCACCCAGTGACAGAGGCACGTGCTCCTTAGGACAGAGACAGATGTAGTTTGACATTTTGTAGTCAGCCTGCGGGCCATACTTAGGATAGACAGTCCAATTTTGTACTCTGATATTATGATAATATATGATCTGATATGCATCGATATGATGGGATGCAATGTGTTATGACTGATAGTTATTTTTCATGTATGGATGACTTATGCACTGTTGATGTACCATTGTGGAACATGTATGGATGTATATTTTTTTATGTGCTTTTGATGCATTTATAATATGAAATGGATAAAATGCTTGATATGATGCTTGATGTAATGCAAATGCACTAACCAAGTGGATGCAGGATGCAGCTTATGTTTTTGGAGAAATCAGAGCACTAGACCAAACTGACTATCTGAACTGACGGAAGAAATGTTAGTAAGAAGAAAATGAGACGGAGGACAGGTAGAGACGAAGAAAAACTTGCTTTTAGTAATGCACTTTGTAGGTGAGAACCTTTATTTTAATGTAGCAAAATGGATGCGTAGCATCATGGCATTGAAGGCCAGAGCTGAAATGCAACCCATTTTGCAAAAGACAGACACATCGCAGACAAACAACAATCACAACAAAAAAGAAAAGGACCATGAACCATCCCGGTCACTCTAAATCACTCAGTGACATCATCAAGCAACATAGGAACATGACTGAAGCCAAAGATAAATCAGTAAAAAGATAAGATGCACAAATTCCAACAAATCAAACAAACACCTTGATCTTTGTTGTCAAAAGTTGAAAGTGTTGATAGGACAATCATGCTGTCTGGTTTCAGGGAATGTGGTACCCCGTCTAAGACAGTACACAGTCTGGTTTCGAGTATACCACACCTTGTATAAGACCCATGATAGTGTGCCAAGGATGAATCATATTGATGTTGATTGATTGATATGACAATTGTGATCAGTTTGAATGTCTAGTTTGATGGAAAAAGTTTATCTATTTATGCGTGATTTCAGTAAAGCACAATGCGCGATTGTGGGTTGTTGGAGGGATGCTCAGTGATTTGTCTTATGCACAAAAAGGATATTTATTGCAAACTGCTTGTTTTTGGATTTTAATGTTTTGAAATTTTATTGTATTTTTTTTCATTTTCTCAGGACTTTATTTGACTTTTTAGGGATTTTGTTGAGGACATTTTTTTATTTTTAAGAGATATTGTTCAGGACATTATTTGATTTTTTTGGATTATTTCAGGACATTTTTTGATTTTTATGATTTTTTCAGGACGTTTTTCAATTTTTAAGAGATTTTTTCAATTTTTTTTGCATTATTTTAGGACATTTTAATTTTTTTGAATTATTGCAGGACATTTTTCAATTTTTTATGATTTTGCCCCCAGTGTCTAGCAAGGCAAGGAATATGACAGGTGAATAAATAGGCTTGCTAAAATGTTGGTGGATAGAGGAAAGACAAAGGCCTTTCATCATGGAGACAATGCAGATGCAATTTTCAAGGGCTATTGCATGATGGGACAAGAGACTGGATATGACAATGTAAAGCAGTGACATGGCATGAGGGACATGTCAAGAGGTTTTGAAACCATGTTTAAATTTTGTGTCCTTATGTCAGATCAAGATCAAGGGATAGAAAGAGTGTATTGATAGTGATAAGATATGGATAGGATAAGCAAGACCAAGAATGGATAAGGGACATGGACTAAAGGTTGGGATAGGATAAGGGATAGTGGCAGAAAGTTGCAATAAGACAGGGAATATGGATGAAAAGTTATAATAAGCAAATGGATAAATGACCAAAAGCTATGATAGACTGAAAGCTGCAAACAAGATGCATGATGCTCATGAAGATCGTCAGCCTTGCCAAGATCAAAGGTGGAAAGGGAAAATGGACATGAGGGACAATAGGATATGAAGGGTAATGATAGGGTATGATAGGATAATGGAAAAAAGAAGGACAAAAGGATATGAAGGAGGAAACCTACCCCTAAGTGCGATGTGCAAGGAGTTCATAGATTACGCATGATGCCTGTTTGCTAGGTTTTCATCATGGTACTTTCCCAAGGCGCCTGTTTGCCAGGTTTTCACCAGAGGGCAAATTATTTTTGCTTTACTTTTTTCTTTCTTTTTTTTTTCTTTTTTTTTCACTTTTTTTATTTTTTTGTATTTTTGAGCTTTTTCAATAGAAGATGGACACATGATAGAGGATGGAAGAAGGACTCAAGAATCTTTTTTTTTGGATAGTAGCCTTGAAAAAAAAAATGGACCATGACCTTTGAAAGTATGCTCAAAGACGTTGGTAGGATAAGGACATGGAAAATAAGATGAAACTAAGGCAAGGATTTATGCAAAGGATTGGACCAGAGGGATGGAAGGATGGAAAATATGCATTGGATAATGGATAGGGTATTGGAAGAACTGTGCTTGAGTGGATGGAAATGAAGGCAAGATCAACATTGGCACACACCTTGAGGTGTGATGGACTGATGGAGGAAGAGTGGGTTTTGGATATGAAGATTTTGACGGAGGAAAGGCTATGGATTTTGGGACATAAGGGCCCAAAATAGATGAAGAAGGTGATGGAGGAACAAATTTGAGAGGGTTGGATGGAGGAATAGCAACTGTGGATGCCAAGTTGGATGTTTCTTTAGGCTTTTGTGCTTCAAGGAGCTGCTTAGGGATCCACATGGTTTTTTATTTTTCATGCTTTTGTGGTTCCTTGGAGTGCATTGCTTGCACAAGGGATTTAGGAACCCATATATATTTTGACTTTGCTTTATTTTTCTCAGTGGGCCTTTGTGGCCTTTTGGATATTTCTTTTTCTTTATAGATCATATTGTTCTTTGTTTTGACATGTCGATTATATTGGACATGTTGATCCTTGAATACATGTGGATTGATAGACTTATGAATTTTATACTTGGCATTCAAATTGCTTGGAGGGGGAAAGGAATGCATGGACAGATATGAATGAAATGGACTTCTTTTGGATTGATGAAATTTACTCAAGGATGTGTGCCTTTTCTGACCTTGCATAGAGGATGAAGGAATATAAGGACCTAAGATGGATGGAAGGTATGATGGGGAAGGGATATGTTTGGATTGTGATGGAGGGATACCAATGTCTTGAGAGTGACTTGTGTAGACATGACCCTTAATATTTTCTTTAACATGAAGGGATTCTTGCTTATGGAGATCTACTCCTTTGCCTTTATGAATATCTTGACTTGTAGGATACTCTTTTCTTTGGGAAGAAGACGCGAGTCCATTATGAGGTGGATATGATATGAGAGAAATAATGAGATCTTGAAGTGGATCGGATTGCACCAAAGTGGAAGAACCCATTATGCATGTCAAGGGTTCATGAACATCTTGCACTAACACGTTAGAATCATGAGGGGTATTAGGATCATGAGGAGGACTAGGATTGTGTAGTGGACATGGTTCAATGACAGCCTCTTCAAGAGATGGAATGGGAGAAATAATGGGATCATCAAAAGAAATGCGATCTTGGAGTGTATATGAAGCATTAAGACAAGGAGATGGAGGAATAAAAGGATCTTGTGGAGGATTTAAAGGAATAATTTGATCTTGACAAGGAGGAAGATCATTGGAATCCTCTTTAAAGGTGCTTTGCTCTTGACTTTCAATGGGATCATCATAAAGGATGGAAAGGATATCTTGAATGTCAATGGGAGTTGAAAGGACATTTTTTTCATGAAATGGAAGGGGATCATTTGGGATTAGATGGACTGGGATAACTTGATCTTGCTTAGGGAATGGAGTGTCAATAGGACTTTGGATAGGATGGACAAGAATAGGGGAATTGTCATGAGTTTCTGGGAAGATGAGATCCTAGTCAACAATTGGATGGGATGATAAGGTTTCGTGATCTTGATCTTGATCTGTTTTAAGACATGTTTCTTCATGCTCTAAATTATCCTCTTGACATGAGGTTGGAGTTTGGATATGCATGGAGGATTCTGATAAGGAATCAATGTTTTGGCATGAAGGAAATGCACTTTGAACATTTGTGATGGATTTTGGCAAGGAATCAATGCTTGAACATGAGGAAGAGGGACTTCGAATGGGGTCTTCTAAAACAGGGTATGGCAATAAAGTGCATGGTGGCATTGTGTCTTGTATTTCTGAAACATGACAAGGATGGGCATCATGAATTGGATTATCTTGGCAATCAATTATGGATAGCTCTTGGGTAATTGCATCCTTGGGTGTATTATTTGATGAGGACAACATGGAAGGTTCTTGTGAAACTTCTAAAGGTGTAGGGATAGATGCCACTAGAGAGTCAATTTGCTTGCGAGGGGATGAGGCATTGCTAGACATAAGTGTATTATCTTGATCTTCTTCAAAGAACTCACTTGGTAGGTTCCTTAAGAGCCTTGCAATAAAGCCACCTTTCTTTCGAGGTTTTGACATAGTTGTATCTGGAATTTGAACTTGTTTGGCAACCAGTTGGTTATGATCTGATGTCATGTTTTGATATTGGACTTGGTTCAATTGTTCTAACATGTTTGAAACTTGGGTTGGTGTGTGCTGCAACCTTTGGTTTTGAATGTTTGGTTGTGGTTGTTGACATTGATATTCCACCATTGGTTGAACCATTTGTGGACATTGTATAGTTGGTTGGACATATTGTTAAAATTGGACCATTGGTTGTATTGGTTGTATATGTTGAACAATTGGTTGAACCATTGGTTGTATTGGTTGAAAATCAGATTGATAGTAAACACCTTCTTGTTCTTGTTGTGGAGGCACATAATGTTGAAATTGATGTTGTCTCTTTTCTTGAAATTGTTTCATCATCTCTATTTGTGAGAGGAGAGCTGGTATGTCTGATCGTTCAAGAAGAGATCTTACATCAATTGGCTCAATCTTTGGATCTCGACCTGGAAATTTTTGAAACATTTTGGACATTTGTGATCTATTCTTCTCAATGGTTTTCACTCTTTGTTCCAATATCTCCTGTTCTTGAGCTAGTTTCTCCTCTAGTTTTTGTAGTTGGAGACTTGTTTCATCATAAAAAGTTTGATCAATGTTGCTTTGTTGTTGGGTTGGATAGAATTGTGATTGCATTGTCGGTTGATACGTCAAACTTTGTTGCATCATTGGTGCTTGGAACCTTGTTTCAATAGACATGTCACTATGCAATGTTTTTGGGATTTTTTATTTTAAAAGGATGATGTATGATATGCAGCTAAATGCAAACTAGATAGACAAAAATGCAATCTATGACAAGAATTCAACCTATGTTTTTGTTGTTTTTGAAGATTTGGACAAACTTTTGAATGCAATTCTAAGAATGAGACCCTTAGGAAATTGAAATGATGTCTAGACGTCAAAGGACAAAAGGACCAAGTGACAAAAGGACAAAATGACAATGTCTCCCCTATATGCTTGGATACTAAGCTAGGTTTGACCAAATGACAATAATGACAAAAAGAGAAAAGGTTTGATAAGGTCTAGACTTCCTAACAATAACTTAGGGTTTTATCAAAGATTTGGATTACTCAAGTATGACAAAACCTAGTTTTGGCATTATATACAAAGGGACAATTACTATGCAAATGACCTTAATATGATATGATAATGACCTAAACTTAATGAAGAGACTTAGGGTATGCAAATATGAATGTATGACAATGTCAACCTAAGTTTGAATTATGAAATGGTATTACTCTAATGCAAGAGGACACATGCAAATGGATGACCCTTATTGATATGCAAAGGAGTATGACCTAGGTGAAACTTAACCTTGGTAGTTGACAATGAATTTGCAAAATGCAAACCTAAGATGAACCTAGACCTAAGTGACATGAATGTTGAGACAAGATTTTGAAAAATGTTTGACAACCATGTTTGAAGGTGTTTTGAACTTTGTTGGATGAAATGTTCTTGTGTTTAACCTTGTTTTGAATCAATTTGTCTTGTTTTTGAAATGAGATGCAATTCAAATTTTGACAAGCAAAGAAGACAGGATATTTCAACTTAGACTCAAGACAATCATGCTCGCTCACACATTTCTTATGGTAGGCAAGGACATTAGGTACTTGAGAGGTAGACTTGTTATGGGATTCAAGGAGAATACATAGATGCTTGACCCCATGAGCTCCCCTCCACGACACTCACTTCTCAGGGCATCCAAGCATCAGTCCCCATAGAAATCTCCCCATGGCGAACTTAGTATCTCTTCCAAGTATCCGAACTTGTCCTTCTCAAGCAACTAGAAGGGTTTTTTGGCTTCTAAATACAAGGTGTTTAGTCAGGATTTTTGTTAAGCATTACTCCTTGATGTCACGCAAGCATGATTGAGACATTAAGCCCATCAAGATACCAAACAAATGTATTTGCGCAAGCACGATTTAGACTGTGAGGTCCTACTTAGATGTTGATATGAGAAAGAGTTCAAGGGTCATCACTTCCCAAGTAACTGCAATTCCCACATAACCCTTCCTTCAAAGCTTTCGCCCATCAGGTATTTGTTTATAGTGAGTTAGAATGCCAAGGTATTCTAGCCGTACTCACTTTGGGTCATTCCCTTCTCATGATTATCACTTGCTTGCAAAAGAAAATGGTCGAGAAGGCAGGCCCTCTAAAGGTGACACACAATCAAAGACATGAGCATGGTATTGAAGATTTGGATTTCTGATCACCCTAAGAAGGATGAGAGCATACTCTCCTACTCCAATGTCAAACTCAACAATCAAATCAAGCATAGATTCATTCCATCCTATTTAGAAATCACTAGGTGCCTAAATATTAATTGCAAACACAAAGTTTAGTTGTAGTCCAAGGCAACCTGCAAAACCACCAAGTCAAAAGTTTGATATGTTTAGTCTTTGACTATCGAACCTGCATAAAACGTGTTAGTAGTTTCATTTGTTGTCTTTGCCATGCATATGCCAAGGTTCTGCATAGAGAATTAGTACGAACAAAACCAAAAAAGCAGAAATAGAATGCAAAAGAAAACAACTTGCAAGTGAAAAACACTGTCTTTTACCTCTGTTTCTGGACTTTACACAGGCGTAGAAGTCTTGACACAGGTGTAGAAGTCATGACATAGGCACAGATTATCTTTGACACAGGCACAAAATGCATAACACAGGTGCAAAATGCTTGACACAGGCACAGAAGTTCCCAGAAAGTCCTCCACTACCTTGTTTCTTGGGTTTTTGACCTGCAAATCAAGTCAAAAGCACTCAAAAACACAGTTAAGGGGTTAGATGGTTAGTCCTCACATCGGGTTCACCAATTAATGTAGCTAGGAAATCAGAAATCATCAAAGAAAATATCAATAATAGCTCAATCACAAAAGCAGATTGCAATGATCAATCCTAATATACTCAATAAAGACATGAAAATGAAACATTCAAAACTAAAGACTATGCAAACCAAATGTAGATCTAAATGCTTCCTTCATGTGGCTCCATTGTCCTTCTTTCTTCTCCAAATAGCCTTTGTTTGTGGATCTCACCTTCAAGTGCACACACATGAGATGAAAGCAAGTAGACAAGATATTGGCGCAAGAGTACTCGAAGTGTGATTGATTTGACAAAGTGATTAGAAATTCGATAATCTGATTATTAGATCATATGATTATCAGATTGATAATGTGATTATTAGATTGAGATTGAAGAAATTCATCCAATTTATAGATAAATTAGAGAAAAGACAAGATTAGCATGAAAATGATTCGAATGGAAATTCAAATCAAGAATAGAAAAATTATGACATGTGTATGACAAATTGCTATGCAAGGATTTATGACAATTTATGACAATTTATGACAAATTGCTATGCAAGGATTTATGACAAGATTTTGAAATAGAAATAGACATTTAAGAATTTAGGAAAAATTAGAAAATTAGGTTAGAAATGATGACTTGGAAATTAGGAAATTGATGAAAATTAGGTAAATTAATTAATAAATTCCCATTCATTAATTAATTTACAAAAATAGGAGGAAATTGAATTAGAAATTAGGAAAATTAGAAAATTGGAAAATAGGAATTAGGAAATTAGAAAATGAGGAAATTAGGAATTTAGTGAATTAATTAATAATTTTTCATTTATTAATTAATTCACAAAGAGGGAATTTAGAAATTGATGAAAAAATTAGGAAATTAGGAGAAATTAGGTAAATCAATTAATAATTTGTCATTTATTAATTAATTCACAAAAAGAGGAATAATTAGCCAATTAAATGATCATTTAATTGTGATGAGAAGACTTAGGATAAATAAATAATTTATTAATCCTAAAGGGAAAAATGACAAACAAGGTTAAATGATTAAATCACGAAACCCTAGAAGATGAATTAGCAATGCAAAGATTACAATTAGGTCTTGATGAAAGATAATTGATATCAATTTGATTTTGATTAACAAAGGACCAGTGTGATAAATGATTTAATTGATAAATGTGCCAATTGACGAGGAACAATGACAAATTGATCCAAATTGACACAATTGAGAAGGACGACGATCGATGACAAATTGATCACAAAAATGACAAAATTGACAAGAAGACAAGGATCAAAGAACAAAATAGATTGCAAAATGACAAGATTGAAAATGACCACGATCGATGACAAATCGATCGCAAAATGACAAGATCGAACATGACAACGATCGATGACAAATCGATCGTTAAAACGACAAGATTGAAAATGATAAGGATTGATGACAAATCAATCGCCAGATGACACGATTGATAAGAGGACAAAACCCTAATTAGGATTAACGATGTCCAAAATGATGACAAATGAGCACGCACATTGATGCGACAGGATAAGATTGGTCAAAATCATGACTGGAGAGTGTTGTCGACAAGACCAAATTTGAGAGTGAGACGAATGAAGAATGTAGAGGAAAGACTCGATGCTCACAAATGATAAACCAAGTGCGTGACATAGGAGAAATGTTAATGCGACGCAAAAACCTAAAATGAGGCAATGCGCAAATGTTAAAGTATGATCCCACAAGCGTTGACCATTTTTAGGTGTCTACATTTTGCCCCTCTTTGAGACAATGCGATTTTAAGCATTGTTTCAAAGAACAGTAATGAAAATGCCCCAAACAATGACAATGACATATGCATGCCCCCTTGAGGAATTGGCCGGAAACATGCAGAAAATAGGCCAATTGATCGATAAAAATGATAGGATTGAACGGACTGACAATTAGATACCGGATGCATGAAGGACAAGAAATTAAAGACGCAAAAGACCGCGACCAACATAAGATGGAGAGGGTGCACGTCCATCTATGCACTGACAAAGAGATATAAATGAGACTGTCGTGCCCAAACTTTAGGGCACAAAAATGAAACAACAAAAAAAATTTTGACGTCATGATCTCGCAACATATTCTATAATATAATAACTTTATTAAAGTTTTGCCTTATCTAGGATGTAAATAAACTTATTTCTAAGGCTAGGTAAATTAACCAACTCGAGCGAGCGACTTGCTTAGTGGAGATTAATTAGCATCACGTATTAGTTAGCTAGCTCAATTACCTAAGACAAGTTGTCGCTAATTAAATCAAGGGATAATTGGTTATCTTAATGTATTAAATCATTCCCAATCCATATAAGGATAATGCTAATAATTAATTGATGCATATGCAAAATTTATTATTTAAATCCAACCGATGAGGGTTGGAATTTCTATAATGACATTTGCCCACTAAAACCGACGATAAGCTAAGGCCAATTCTAATTTTCCCTAAACCCCTTAATTTGACAATTTAATTTCGATCCGACCAAAAAATCGGTCTCAAGGGCTTAAGGTTCATAAATTTACAATTTCCTTCTTTAGAATTTTCCTAACGTCAAAATATATTGGGGAAAATCTATTGATTAATTAAATAAATTAATCGATTTAATGTATGGTTTATCCAACTATAATAACCCCTTCATTTTTAAATCCCTTTAATTTTACTTTATTAAAATTTTAATCCCCTAAAGAATAAATGGACATATAATAATTCCATTATTAAAATAACCCCAAATATATATATTAAAATCAAAGTTTAAAATTCCAATTTAAATCTCCCATATATATATATATATATATATAAAATTCTTAAAATGCTAACCCTAACCCGAAATTGGGTTAGGGTTGCATTTCTTTATATTACACTTTGTTTGTTTTTTTATCATTTTATACCCTAACCCGAAATGGGTTAGGGTTTATAATACCCTTTTTTTAATTTGTTTTAGTGGTGTGATTGCAGGTACGGAGGCAGGACGGCGAAGAGGGTTTCAAAGTGGGAAGAGGCGGAGGAAGTGGGGAGGGTTTCCGGGTGCCGCTGTGCATACGCACAGTGGCTGTAGCGCCACCCACTGTGTGTACACACAGTGGCGGACGGCATAGCCACCGCCCACTGTGTATACACACAGTGGCGGGTGCCACTCACTGTGTATACACATAGTGGCAGGCGCCGCTCATTGTGTGTAGCACAGTGGCGACCGTGACCACTCCACTATGTTACACACAATGCGGTGCCCTTTGGCACCGCCCACTATGTGTAGCACAGTGGCTCAGCCGTGGCCGTCCACTGTGTTACACATAGTGGCCCGCGTTTTCCCCATTTCTTTTTTTTTTTTTTTAAACATTTTAATATATTTCGTGGTTGTAAAATATTTTATGATGTTTTTTTGAATATCAATTATAAATTTATATATATATATATATATATATATACCATGCACAATATCTTATATGAATATGTAATATATATATTTATTTGAATATATATATTTATATATACATATAACATTGCTAAGATCAGACATAACATATATGTCTATATTTTTTTTTTTCTACAAGCATCCATAAAGTATGTTTTCGAATGCAGAAATATATATATATATATATATATATAGGATTAAGAAGCTTATATATATATATATATGTTTTTTTATTTTTTTAAGGACATTTTTAAATTTTTAAGAGATTTTTTCAAGACATTTTTAAATTTTTAAGAGATTTTTTCAGGACATTTTTAAATTTTTAAGAGATTTTTTCAAGACATTTTTAAATGTAAAAGTTCCAGTGATCAATCATGACAAGGGGAACACACCCAATGCACATTTGAAAGACATGCATAGACCGGGACCAAAACATATGTATAAGCAACCAGAGTATGCAAGACAATGATGTTGACCAATAATAGGCTTGGAATAGAACATTGGGTCAAGACAAGGACAGATGTGAGAAACTGGCCGAGAGAAAGCATAGCTTGGAGGTCATGATAGATGATGGAGCAACAATCTCATGTTACACATGGCACCTATTTGCCAGGTTTTCACCAAGGTACTTGCCCCAAGCGCCTGTTTGCTAGGTTTTCACTAGAGGGCGAATCATTTTTCTTTACTTTTTTGCTTTTTTTCACTTTTTTTTGCATTTTTTGTTTTTTCCATTTTTTTTTGTATCTTTTCAAGATCATATTTGAAGAAGTACTGATAGAAAATTATGCCCAGTACTTGTGAAGATGCATGCTATTGATAGGATCAGACAGAGGTTCACCTTCTAGGGTAGCAAGCTGATATGCCCCCGAGCCATATGCTGCAATTACTATGAAAGGCCCAACCCAATTAGGTTTAAACTTGCCTTTGATGATGTTAGTAGACTGTGCATTCTTAGGGTTTGCCTTTAAAACTAGATCTCCCACTTCGAAGTGTCACCCTTTGACCTTCTTATTATAAGAGCGACGGAGACGGTTTTGATATGCTTGCAAATGTGTCAGAGTTGTTTGATGTTTCTCATCTAACATCTCAAGCTGATGCAGCCGAGAGACTCTATGTGTCTTGTCATCAATCAGATGTTGCAAGGAAACACGCAAGGAAGGAATCTCCACCTCCAAAGGTAAAATAGCTTCCGTACCATACACCAAGGAATAAGGTGTGGCGCCAGTAGGTGTGCGGATAGAAGTGCGATAGGCCCATAGTGCTGGATTCAACTGTACATGCCAATCTTGACCAATGTCATTGACGACCTTCTTTAGGATATTGATAATGGTTTTATTTGATGCTTCGGCTTGACCATTTCCCTGTGGATAGTATGGATTGGAGAAACGGTGTTGGATATGAAACTTTTCGTAGAGTTCTTTAACATCTTTATTCTTGAAGGGGTGACCATTATTTGTGACTATGGCAAGGGGAACCCCATACCGGCATATGATATAATTCAGCAAGAATTTTGAAATTTGGACACCAGTGATATAAGTCATGGGGATGGCCTCGATCCATTTTGTGAAATACTCTATGGCTGTAATGATGAACTTGTGTCCATTTGCAGATGTCGGGTGAATCTTGCCAATAAGATCCAATCCCCATTGAGATAAGGGCCATGAAGATATGACAGAATGAAGCTCTTGGGCTAGTGCATGAATGTAGTTTCCATGAATCTGGTATTTGTAGCACTTCTTAACAAAATCATGAACATCTTTTTCCAGAGTGGGCCAATAATACCTAGCACGAATCAACTTTTTGGCTAAGCTTAGACCATTGAAATGGCCCCCACATATACCATCATGAACCTCATGTAAAGCCATTTGTGCTTCATCATAATCCAAACACCTGAGGAGGGTATGGTCAAAGGAACATCGGTAAAGGGTGTCAGCGATGATGACATATTTGGCTGTTTGTCAGATAAAGGCTCGGCGTTGGTTAGCGGAGAGGTTAGGTGGTAAAATTTGGGATTTTAAATATTGATAGATGTCATTGTACCATAGGGAGTTGGGACCAACAAGAACGCACATCACATCTGTTGTCGGAATGTCAAAAGAAGGAACCAGCAATTGTTCAACTAAAAATTCACATTTGTCCATATTGTGGGGCATATTCAACATGGAAGCAATTGTAGCCATGGCATCTGCTGACTTGTTTTGCATTCTTGGAACTTGACTGAAATGGATAGCCATGAATTTGGTCTTAAAGAAATCTACCATTTGCTTATAGGGAATAAGCTTTTCATCTTTTGTTTCATAGTCATCATTCACTTGTCGGATGACTAATTGAGAATCTCCATAGACTTGCAAATGCATGATGTTCCAGTGGACTGCTACTCGGAGTCCTGTAACCAGTGCTTCATACTCTGCAATGTTATTGGTACAATGAAAAGTTATTCTATAGGACTTTGGAATAGCTTCACCTTGAGGGGTGACAAACAAGATGCCTGCTCCAGACTTGAACTTGGTATGGGACCCATCAAAGTATAACTCCATTCAATAGAGGATGTGAAAGAAAAGACTGATTCATCTGGAAAATCAATCAACATGGGATGATTATCAGAAATAGGAGCATCTGCAAGTTCATCTGCTATGACTTTTCCTTTTATCACCTTTCGCTCCATATATTTTAGGGGATCAATTTTTGCAACCAACAATGTTTGGTGGCTTAACATATAATGTCGGAGCTTCTGCGTTGCAAATACCACTGCTAAGCATGCCCTTTCAATAGTTGAATAATTTAGCTCATAACCTACCAGTGTCCGGCTGATATAATAAATAGCTTGCTCTTTGTCATTCTCATCTTGTTGGGCCAAGAGAACTCCTAATGCCATTTCAGTTGCAGAAATATACAATAAAAATGGCTTTCCTTCTATAGGAGGCATTAGGATAGGTGGGGACAGCAAATATTCTTTAAGAGCTTGAAAGGCTGATTGACATTGCTCAGTCCATTTGAAAGTGACACCTTTGTGCAGTAGATGTTGGAATGGATGACATTTGTCAGCCAACTGAGTTATGAAGTGGCAGATTGACTGGAGCTTTCCTTGTAGACTTCTTAATTGCCGGAGATTTGAAGGTGGAGGCATATCCATTATTGCTTTAACCTTGGCAGGGTCGACCTCAATGCCTCTGTGAGAAACAATGTACCCTAGTAATTTGCCAGCTGTGACACCAAAGACACACTTCTTTGGATTGAGTCTGAGCTTGTAAGTCTCCATTTGGTCAAAGATCGGGCCCAGGATGGCTAGATGACTATCTCTGGTGATAGATTTGCATAACAAGTCATCAACATAGTCCTCCATCAAAGTGTGCCTGAAATAATGAAAAATTGTCATCATTGCTCTTTGATATGTTGCGCTTGCATTTTTAAGACCGAAGGGCATCACATTCCAATAGTAGGTACCCCAAGCACAGGTGAATGTTGTCTTATGCTGATCTTTAGGAGCAATGCGAATTTGGTTATAGCCGGAGAACCCATCCATCAATGAGAGCATCTCATATCCAGCAGTCATGTCCACTATGATGTCTATGTTTGGCAATGGAAAATCATCCTTAGGGCATGCTTTATTGAGATCCCTAAAATCTGTGCAGATTCTGATGCCCCCAGTTACTTTGCTAACTGGTACTAAATTTGAAATCCAGTCCGCATAATCAATGGGTCTAATGAAGCCCACATATAGTAATTTTTTTAGTTCCACCTTGACCAAAAGAGCCACCTGGGGATGCATCTTTCTAAGTTTTTGTTTGACAGGCTTGGCATCGGCTTTTAATGGCAAATGATGAAGAACCAATTCTGGATCGAGGCCAGGCATATCTGCATAGGACGATGCAAAGCTGATCTTCTTCTCAAGAAAGAAATTGACAAAATCTATTTTTTCCTGTTGTGATAGAGAAGCAGCAAAATTAATGACCTTAGGGTTGTCAGGTGTACCCAAATTGATTTCCTCGGTCATTTCCACTAGCAATGTTGATTTGTCCTGACTTGATAGGGGTATGTCCACTCTTCCACCTTTGGGCACCTTAGAGAGGTTTTCACCCACAGGTACGTCTTTTATTTTGACTTTTGTATGATCAGAGAGTGCCTTACGGTTTTCACTCAAAGATCTATTCTTTTGATTTTTTACTTTTTCTTTTCTTTTTTCATTTTGATGACTAGAAGAGGGAGTTGACTCCCCAAAATATGCTGTGGAATCCAGTTCAATAGCAAATCTTGCCT
Source organism: Cryptomeria japonica (assembly GCF_030272615.1). Lineage (NCBI taxonomy): Eukaryota > Viridiplantae > Streptophyta > Pinopsida > Cupressales > Cupressaceae > Cryptomeria > Cryptomeria japonica. The sequence continues at coordinate 550,990,939 of NC_081408.1, read as the reverse complement.
TGTGATCACCTTGTGGTATGCCTTCTTGTAGTCCAAGGAATTTTGCAATTGCTTCGTCATTTTGAAAACAGTCCAATGTGAGCAGTTCTTGTTGGTCATGTTGGATAAGATGGGGATAGATGAGGGGCATGTCATCATCGGTTGTAAGGAGAGATAGGGCTGATATGGTAAAGATATGAACATCTATGGTATCACTATCTGAACTGCTTGTATCAGATTCGGAGCTTGGATCCTAGAATGACTCTATCCAAGCATGGGGACATGTTTTAGGAAGAGGAGTTATTTCATGTTTATCTTCCATAGGCAAATTATCAGGGTCAATGAAAATATTGTCGAGGGCATAGGAGCTAGAAGAAAAAGAACTCCACTCCCATTCATTGGAATCAGTTTCGGGTTGAGTATCCTCAGGTGATATTTCATCGTCAGAATCATGCCCTTTTCTACACATGGGCACTTTGGTAGATGTAGATCCAATTCGCAATGGTACAAAACCTGACCCTAAAGTTGGAGGTCACCTCTTGGGTATGACAGGTTCTAGCCTTCCATTGTTGTTCAGGCCTAAGCCATTGCAACCATCATATCCTTTCTTTTGCAGCATAGTAAATCCTTTGCCGTATCGTTCCACTAGCAATCTAATAGGTGGGGTCTCAGTTGGATCCTTATAATGCCAATCTATGACATCATCATCTACAGTTTCTTTGTCAAGTTCACCCCATCTTGTAAATGTAGTGGGAGGCTGATATTGAATAATGACCTTAGGTTCCTTTTGCAATAAATGCGGTTTGCCATATGATTTTGGAGATATTGGCAAATTACCAATGAGGAATGTTTGATCCATTGAATATTCTCCACATCCTTGGTCTTGTATCTTCAATTTTCCTTTGACAACATCTAACAATTGATTAGGATCCACATAGCTATGTAATTTGGCCTCTCTATTGACTGGGACTTGCCGCTGAGGGGTATCCTTTAGAGTAGCACAAAATTGAAATGGATTAGGATCTCCTGGAATTGTTATCTCAGTTCCATTGTAAGGATATTTTAAGCATTGACGATAGGTGGATGGAACTGCTTTCATTGCATGGATCCATGGATGGCCAAGGATCATATTATAAGGGAGATCAAGGTCTAGGACCTGTAGGAAAGTGTTTTCTATCACTGGACCAACTCTGATAGGCAATGTAATTATCCCTTTGGATGGGCGCTCAGGATCATCATATGCTTTGATTGTTATTCTTTTTGAAGCATCAATGTCATTTTCTGTATACCCAAGGCCAATAACCACTCTCAAAGTACAAATATTAAGACCTACTCCGCCATCTATCAAGACTCATCGGATTTTGCAGTTATGAACAAAGACTTCAAGGTGTAAAGGATCATTGTGAGGGAGCTTATCAGGTGAGATATCATTGTCAGAAAATGAGACATTTTGGGAAACAGCTAAATGTCCAATCCGGCTTGAAACTGGTCAACATCAATATCTGTCAGGACAGTGGACTCAATTAAAGCTTTATCCAGGACTGCACGATGCATGGGAGACATTTTTAATAACTCAAGGATTGATATTTGTGCAGGTGTCTTTCCTAGATGATCCAAAAGATTATACTGACTTGCAGGAGTTGGCTTGGGAGGAGCTACAGGAGCTCCTTTTAGGACTATTTTGGATCAATGAGTGGTGACTGCACAAGAAGGATCTTGTCCCTTTATTCTTAGGGTGGAGACATACTCATTTGACACATGAAAATAATTAATGACATTGTTATAACCAGTATTTGCATAGTTTGCTGTTTGGGCAGAGTTGGAAGAAGACGCTTTACCCTTGTCATGATCAAGCAAAGGAGTTTTGAAAATAGTATGATCTGTGTTAGAAGTCGCATGAGGTGGATCCACCTCAATTACTCCTTGCTCTAATAAATCTTGAATCATATGTTTCAATTGAAAATATGATGTAGTTTTATGCCCTTTGGACCGATGATACTCACAGTATGCATTATCATTCCACCAATGCGGTTTTACTGTTGGTTCTGCCTTGATTTCTGGTAGCTTAATAAATTTTGCTTGTATCAATTGTCTCATTACTGATTCAATAGGCTCTTCTAATGGTGTAAATTGTCGAGGAGGCCCATCCCTTGATCGGAAAGGTTTGCGCTACTGGTTTTGTTGTTGGCCTTGTTGTTGGTTATATTGTTGAGTATGCTATTGTTGAGCATGTTATTGGTATTGCGGCTGTTGAGTAACATTGCTCATTGGTGTTTGATTTTGATCCATAGTTGACATATTAGGAACACTTAATTTCTTGATCATGAATGGGGGTTGATTTGCATTCACCACTCTTGCATCAACAACTCCATCATTAGTGACATTCTTGTTCTTATACCAAAATTTGTTTCTATCCCCCGAATAATTGGTGTTGTCACTATCTTTATTGAGCTTGATAATTCCTTTAGCTACAAGAGTCATTTCAATGCTCATTCCTTTCTTAATGAGTTTCTCTATAGTATTGGGACTTTTCAATTTTAACTCATACATCATTTCTAGGACCAAATTCTGGATAAATAGATTCACTTGTTGTTCTTCGGGTATATCGAGAGAAGAACGACTATACAAGCTTCGCCATCATTGCAAGAAAGTCACTAATGATTCACCTTGCTTTTGCTTGGTGTTGCATAAATCTGACATGGTCACGTCACTATCAATGTTGAACGCGAAATGAGATAAAAACTTTTGAGCCAATTCTGACCAAGTTTTTATATTTCCTACCAGATGTGAATACCAATCCATGGCTTTTCCCATGAGACTTCATGCAAATAATCACATTAAATATGTCTCCTCATAGCTTACTTCAGTACATGCCGTGAAAAATGCACGAATGTGATCTTTTGGATTGCCATTCCCTTTATATTTCTCAAAGTTAGGTGCCTCAAAATGCTTAGGGAATGGAGGCATGTATACACTCTTGTCAAATGGATTAGGACATAAATCTTGATCTGTATACAACTTCTTTGTTCCCTTAGTTTCTAATGCGTCAACTTTTCATTGCAACTTCTCAAGTTGTTGCGCAATTGTATCAAATTGTGGAGGTCCATCATTAATCCCGGTTGGTATTCTTTGTCAATACATCGCATTTCCGATCGGTTGTTGATACTCTGAAATGGCCATTTTTGGTGTCTCTGGCATATAAAGTTCTTGGTACATCTCTTGTTGTTGTGGTTGTGCTATGCCTTGATACCGACCCTATTGTTGTGCTTCTTGGAGCCTAGGTTGATATTGCAATTGAGTAGGTTGTTGATATTGCACAGGCGCCAATTGCGGTTGTGAAGTAGGATAGCTTGTTTGCCTTGGCACATATTGAGGCACATGTTGTTGATGCTGACGAATCGGAATTTGTTGACTTTGTGCCAATTGTTGTTGTGGTGTGTATCCCATCATTTGTAAAAAACTTTGTTTAGGTGCTTTTCGTTGCTTCTCCTTAGGATGGGGTATAGCACTTGCATTAACTTGCTGTGTTGTTTGTCCATTCCATTGTGATGGTTGCAAGTTTGCATTAACTTGTAATGGTGCCGAAGGCACTGCAATTTGTTGTCGAATGCGAAATTGTTGTTGTTGCACATTCGATTGTACCTTTTGTGTATTACTCAATTGTTGCAACAATTGTTGTTGATGCAAACCACTATCCATAGCTCTTTGTGTCGCCATTATCGAAGGATCTGTCGCAATAGTGTTTGGCAAAGATATTGAACTTAACGAGATATAAGAACTTTGTTGCATCATGCAATTGTTTTGGACATTGGTGATATCAAGCATTCCAGTTGTGAAGCTTTCCTGCATCTTAGATTTTGATCCAATTTTATGCATGTAAGGAACCACTTCTTGTTGAGGGACAGCTGTCAATATTGGTGTGGTCTTTATTTGATCTTGTGTTATAGGTGTTGTGTTGAATAGTGGATTATTTATTGTCTCAAATGGTGACTTTTGAGGAATAGTCACTGTCAATGCCTTTGAAGCACATTTACTCATCAATGTAGGTTGAGTCGCTTGTCGTGTATTTTCTTCATTTGGATGCGGAGAGAAACTTAACAACTCACCGCTTTGTTGTTCTTGCACATTGATTTGGTCACTTGAAGATGTCACATTAATCATCATGTTAAGATACTTTTGTGGAAACATCTTAAAGGCCTTGTTCAAGAACTTATCCATCTTTTTTGTTATCTTTGGATCTTGCAAGAACATGTCAACATCATCAGAAGCATCGGAATCAGATGAAGAATTTGGTTGGATATTTGGATTTGTTTCTTGGTGAAAGCCTTGATCTGAACCAAATCCTTGTGAGAGAGTTTGTTCTTCATATAATGTTTGAGTTTGAATGTCATGTTGCAGGTGTGGTTGATTCAAATTGAAAGGTGCACTTCCTCTTGGAGTTGGTGGAACACTCCCATGTCCTGGTTTCATAGGTACAAACACTGGTTCATATAATGGAGGTGGTCCAAGTTGAACTGTTCCATATGGTGGTAGAGATGTGTTTGATGACCCTTCAATTTGTACTGTTTGACTAGTTTGAAACTGCAAATTTGCTATGTTGTCCATGGGTTGATACATTGGTTCGCCCATCTTTTTAGATTTTGATCTTGTTTCAACAGGCATGTCACTTATGCAAATGCAATATTTTTGGAATTTTCACAGATAATGTATGATATGCAACTAAGTGCAAACTTAAATAGATGAAAATGCAATCTATGTTTTTGTTGTTTTTGAAGATTTTGACAAACTTATGAATGCAAATCTAAAAGAGGGACCCTTGGGGAATTGGAATGATGTCTAGACCTCAAAGGACAAAAGGACCAAGTGACAAAAGGACAAAATGACAATGTCTCCCCTATATGCTTGGATACTAAGCTAGGTTTGATGAAATGACATGGATGACAAAAGGACAAAAGGTTTGATAAGGTCTAGACTTCCTAACAATGACTTAGGGTTTATCAAAGATTTGGATTACTCAAGTATGGCAAAACCTAGTTTTGAGACTATATGGAAAAGGGACAATTACCATGCAAGTGACCCTAATATGATATGGTAATGACCTAAGCTTAATGAAGAGACCTAGGGTATGCAAATATGAATGTATGACAATGGTATGACTTTCATGCAAGAGGACACATGCAAATGGATGACCCTTATTGAAAAGAGTATGACTTAGGCGAAACCTAACCTTGTTACTTGATAATGAACTTTGCAAAATACAACCTAGAATGAACCTAAATGTAAGTGACATGAATGTTGAGATAAGATTTTGAACAATGTTTGCTAATTATGTTTGAAGATGAGTTTTGAATCTTGTTGAAATTTTGTTGGATGAATGTCTCTTGTGTTTAATCTTATGTTGGATCAATTTGTTGTGTTATTGAAATGAGATACAATTCAACTTTTGACAAGCAAAGAATACAAGACATTGCAACTTAGACTCAAGACAATCATGCTCATTCCCACATTTCTTATGGTAGGCAAGGACATTAGGTACTTGAGAAGTAGACTCATTATGGGATTCAAGGAGAATACATAGATGCTTGACCCCATGGGCTCCCCTCCATGGCACTCACTTCTCAGGGCAACCAAGCATCAGTCCCCATGGAAATCTCCCCATGGAAAACTTAGTACTCTTCCAAGTATCCGAACTTGTCCTTCTCAAGCAACTAGAAGGGTTTTTGGCCTCTAAAACAAGGTGTGTAGTAAGGATTTTTGTTAAGCGTTACTCCTTGATGTCACGCAAGCGTGATTGAGACATTAAGCCCATCAAGATACCAAACAAATGTAGTCACGCAAGCACGATTTAGACCAAGAGGCCCTACGTAGATGTTGATATGAGAAAGAGTTCAAGGGTCATCACTTCCCAAGTAACTGCAATTCCCATGTAACCCTTCCTTCAAAGCTTTCGCTCATCGGGTATTTTTTTATAGTGAGTTAGAATGCCAAGGTATTCTAGCCATACTCACTTTGGGTCATTCCCTTCTCATGATTATCACTTGCTTGCAAAAGCAAAGTGGTCGAGAAGGCAGGCCCTCTAAAGGTGACAAACAATCAAAGACATGAGCATGGTATCGAAGATCTGGATTTCTGATCACCCTAAGAAGGATGAGAGCATACTCTCCTACTCCAATGTCACACTCAACAATCAAAGAAAAAACATATTCATTCCAACCTATTTAGAAATCACTAGGTGCCTAAAACATTAATAACAAACACCAAGTTTAGTTGTTTCTCCAAGGCAACTTGCAAAACCCAAGTTAGAAGTTTGAGATATTTATTCTTTGACTTTCGATTCTGCATAAAACATGTTAGTAGTTTAATTTGTTGTCTTTGCCATCTGTATGCCAAGATGCTGCACAGATAATTAGTACCAAAAACCAAAACACAGAAAACAAAATGCAAAAACAAGACAATTTTCAAGTAAAACACTGCATTTTTACCTCTGTTCTGGACTTTACACAGGCGTAGAAGTCATGACACAGGCGTAGAAGTCATGACACAGGCGCAGAAGTCCCCAGAAAGTCCTGCACTGCCCTGTTTTTGGGTTTTTTGGCCTGCAAATCAACTCAAAAGCACTCAAAAACATAGCTAAGGGGCTAGATGGTTAGTGTTCACGTCGGGTTCACCAATTAATGTAAGTTAGGAAATAGGAAATCATCACAAACAATATAAACATTAACCATTAGCTCAATCATGAAAACTCATTGCAATGATCTATCCTAAACACATTCAATAGAGACATGAAAATTGAAACATCCAAAAGTAAATACTATGCAAACCTGTAAAGCGGAAAATCGCAATCGAACCCTAGTTGCACTCCCCTCTTCCAACTCTAAGGAGAGAGAAGGGAAGTTCACTAGGATTCGATGGTTTTCACTTAAGGGAGAGACTTTACATTCAAAAGAGGGGTTGAAACCCACAAGATCCAATCCCACGCAATGCAAGATTGGACGCTAAATGTGTTTCAAGGGTTAAGACAGCAAGGCTACCCTCTTTTGTGAAGAATGTTGATAGGAGAATTAAGCTAAGCATGCATAGAAAGTGATAAAGATTCGCTTATAAACTGAGATAGGAATACAGTATGAAGCTGCGGACCTGGAATTAGAAGTAAAATGTCGATACGGCGCTGTCCTGCAAATTTGAGCAAAAGTTGTCGGGACGATGGCGCCCGGCACCACGGTCCTCCGAAAAATCCGTGAAATGAAGGGGGATCTGTTCGTCTCTGCACAAGGATTCCAGATCTTCAATCTCAACCACGTACCTGCAACCTACACACAGAAAAGCGAAGACGATTGGGGGGTTAGGGATTAGAGGTTTGCCTTTAGGTCAAACCCCAGTTTTGGAATTAACCAAGAAATGAGCAAGAGCTGTAAATGTAAATGACTGTAAAACAAGTACTAATACCTTGTTCTAAGGATGTTTGTATACTTATGTGCGAAGGTTTAGATGTTGTATGTTGTATGTTGTAGTAGTATGTTGTATGTAGCATGTAGTATGTGATCTCCTCTTCAATGGTTGAATCCTTGTCTTGAATGCAACACTTAGCCTTGAATGGAGACTTAGAAGGAATGCTTGAATGCTTGAATGCTTGAGTATAGTTTCCACGCCTTGTTCATCATGTATGTGTTATGTCCAAATGAGAGAGAAAAATGTCATTTATATACTTGTCATTTAGGGCTGATAGACTGATTTTCCCGACCTTAGGCCGACCAGGAAAGTTAATTTCCAATTTGCAAACAAAAAGACCCGAGACCCCTTAGGAGACCGGGCCCAAAATAGGACCCAGGGACCAGGGCGCTAGGTGCCCTGGTCCTTCTCTGGTCCCACCTCCCGGGATAGCAGGGTGCAAGGAGGTTCAGGCCAGGGTGCTTGAAAAATGCAGTTTTCAGTGTCGTGAGCAAGTTTCAGGGTCTCCATTCAGGTTGCGTGTTGCGTCGCCATCGTGAAGACCAAAATGCAATCAAAATTGCAAGTGTCACAATTTTAGGACGCTACATTTAGCCCCCACTTTAGCGGGAGTATGTATGCTCATACTTCCGGTAAAGTACAAGGAAACAACATTGAAAGACTTTCACCACGTCAAGGAGGCAAGATACACCAAGCCCCCAGTGGACTAAGGATCTTATGACTTTGATTGACAAAGTAAAAGGGAAGATCACGAGGAAGAACCATGACTATCAGTAGTAAGGCTCCCTCACTATGAGTCATGCAAGAAAGATATCAAAAATTTTCAAGGCAAGGCTAAATTTGCCAAGAAATTTTCAAGTATCTTGAAAAGATATGAACGGGATGTATGCCCCCCTACGTTAAAGCGATCGCACATGCCTCACCGAGGGTGATTGCTTTAAGGTAGTGAGGCATACATCCCATTCATATCTTTTCAAGATACTTGAAAATGTAAAGCGAAAAATCGCAATCGAACCCTAGTTGCACTCCCCTCTTCCAACTCCGAGGAGAGAGAAGGGAGGTTCGCTAGGATTCGATGGTTTTCACTTAGGGGAGAGACTTTACATTCAAAAGAGGGGTTGAAACCCACAAGATCCAATCCCACGCAATGCAAGATTGGATGCTAAATGTGTTTCAAGGGTTAAGACAGCAAGGCTACCCTGTTTTGTGAAGAATGTTGATAGGAGAATTAAGCTAAGCATGCATAGAAAGTGATAAAGATTCGCTTATAAACTGAGATAGGAATACAGTATGAAGCTGCAGACCTGGAATTAGCAGTAAAATGTCGATACGATGCTGTCCTGCAAATTTGAGCAAAAGTTGTCAGGACCATGGCGCCCGGCGCCACGGTCCTCCGAAAAATCCACGAAACGAAGGGGGATCTGTTCGTCTCTGCACAAGGATTCCAGATCTTCAATCTCAGCCGCGTACCTGCAACCTACACACAGAAAAGCGAAGACGATTGGGGGGTTAGGGATTAGGGGTTTGCCTTTAGGTCAAACCCCAGTTTTGGAATTAACCAAGAAATGAGCAAGAGCTGTAAATGTAAATGACTGTAAAACAAGTACTAATACCTTGTTCTAAGGATGTTTGTATCCTTATGTGCGAAGGTTTAGATGTTGTATGTTGTATGTTGTAGTAGTATGTTGTATGTAGCATGTAGTATGTGATCTCCTCTTCAATGGTTGAATCCTTGTCTTGAATGCAACACTTAGCCTTGAATGGAGACTTAGAAGGAATGCTTGAATGCTTGAATGCTTGAGTATAATTTCCACGCCTTTTCCATCATGTATGTGCTATATCCAAATGAGAGAGAAAAATGTAGTTTATATACTTGTCATTTAGGGCTAATAGACTGATTTTCCCGACCTTAGGCCGACCAGGAAAGTTAATTTCCAATTTGCAAACAAAAAGACCCGAGACCCCTTAGGAGATCGGGCCCAAAATAGGACCCAGGGACCAGGGCGTTGGGCGCCATGGTCCTGGGGACCAGGGCACTGGGTGCCCTGGTCCTGAAGGACTAGGGTGCTGGGCACTCTGGTCCCACCTCCCGGGACAGCAGGGTGCAAGGAGGTTCAGGCCAGGGTGCTTGAAAAATGCAGTTTTCAGTGTCGTGAGCAAGTTTCAGGGTCTCCATTCAGGTTGCGTGTTGCGTCGCCATCGTGAAGACCAAAATGCAGTCAAAATTGCAAGTGTCGCAATTTTAGGATGCTACATTTAGCCCCCACTTTAGCGGGAGTATGTATGCTCATACTTCCGGTAAAGTACAAGGAAACAACATTGAAAGACTTTCACCACATCAAGGAGGCAAGATACACCAAGCCCCCAGTGGACTAAGGATCTTACGACTTCGATTGACAAAGTAAAAAGGAAGATCACGAGGAAGAACCATGACTGTCAGTAGTAAGGCTCCCTAACTATGAGTCATGCAAGAAAGATATCAAAAATTTTCAAGGCAAAGCTAAATTTGTCAAGACATTTTCAAGTATCTTGAAAAGATATGAACGGGATGTATGCCCCCCTACGTTAAAGCGATCGCACACGCCTCACCGGGGATGATTGTTTTAACGTAGTGATACACATAAGAAATGAGAAAGGAAAGGAGCACGTTATCGCAAGGATTTAGCCCCCAAGTGTGAGATAAACCCAAGGATAATAGACACAAAACATAAAGGACGAGATGACTTCGCTTTCCTCGGGGTCAGTATGTTGTATGATAATTCATGTATATATATCATATGTATGTATGCATAATTGTTCTTCATTCCCCAATCAAGGAAGGTCACCTAGAAGAAGGGAACACATGTGTCTTTTGAGTCAACATGAGAGAGATCGAGACATCTCAATACTTTGCATCGTCCTCAAGTAAACAACACTAAGGACAACAAATAGAAGAATGAGAATAACATATGGAAGAAGTAACGAAAGAGAGGAGGAGAGAATCTGCTATGCTAATGTAACTAGTCTAGCATGTCATCTACCCCCCGATCTTGCTGATCAATGTTTCGGGAAGGCAGGGAACACGCTAGAGGAGGAACATTCAACACAGCAGATGGAGCTATCACAAGATCCAAACAAGGGCTATGTTCATGTTCCGAGCCACGTTGTTCTTGTCTAGGAGCTAGGATAAGTGCTTTAGAAAATTCATTAGATAAATGGTTATCAATATCAACAAGTTTATATTCATTATCAGAAGCAAGAGAAGTAATATTTTCATCATGAATAACATTTTCATCTATATCATCATCAAGATTTATAAAAATAGGATCTTTAACTCGCACAGGATCAAGACCATCATGCATCTTATGTTTAGGAGATTTAGGCTCAATGTCCGGCTGAGGAGAAAATGGAATAATGCTTGTTGAAGGTGTTTTTGGAGATTGCAAAGTTTGAGCTCTAAGACGACGCTTTCGCCGGCGCTCACGTGCAGAATGATTTCGTCTAGTCTTAGTAGGAAGTGAAGAAGATTGAGGAGGAGGAATGTTCTCATCCTTAGCACTTGGGTGTTTAGGTTGTGGTCTCTTAGGCTGGACAATAGGAGAAGAAGAAGGTCTCTTCTCTCTATAAAAAGAAGGAGGAGGAACTGCTCCATATAAAGGAGGAATATTTGGTTTAGGGAGAAGACCAAGTCCATCATGACGAGAAGGTATAGGTCTACTCTTAGGAAGTTTATTAGGTATAGACATAGTCACATCCATAGGGATGGGTTGAGAATCTTCTTGAGGAAAGACATTAGTTTTATCTTTCAAAGGAAGAACTTCCTTCTCAAGAATGATAGGAATATCAAGTTTAGGTGCTCTAGGTTCACTTAGAGATAGGATCATATCTGTTTTCCACTTTTGATAAGATTTGAAAAGATGATCACTTTGCGGAGGAAGAGATTGGAATTGTTTAGGCCAAAAGTAATCAATAGGAACACTAGAGGTTCTTTTAGCTGGTTTAAAGAGACTATGATTGACAGTAACAACTTCACCATTATGGGGAAATTTCAAACACTTGTGAATAGGAGAAGCAATAGCTTTCATGGAAGATAGCCAAGGATAGCCAAGCTTCACACGAAATTGTTCGGAAGATGGAATAATAGCAAAGTTCACATCAAGAGATTTGTTATGGACCTCAATAGGCAATGTAATAGAACCAATTGCAGGAGAAGAAAAAGCATCAAATAGTTTCACAATCACATCTGTTTTGTCATATATCACTTGATTCAATTGCAAAGTAAAAAGAAATTCTTCAGTAATAACATTAACCATGCACGAAGGATCAATAAGCACTCCACGGCAAGGTGTATTCTTAACTTTTGCAACTATGTATAAAGGACCATTAGATGCCCTAATGGTTTAACTGGAATCAAATGTGATGGAAGGTTCTTTAGGGATTTCTTGCTGCTCTACAAGGTTAATCACATTCAGAGTCATAGACACAAGACCATCAGATGAGAGAGAGGAATTATTAGCCTCAATTGCATTAGAGGTATGAGAAGGCAATGGATCAGTGAAAATCTGAAGATTTTGGTTAGGAGGAGCTACAGATGTGTTGCCTTTATCATTCACTCCAGAAACAGAGATAGTATTGTTATCAATCAAATCTTGAATTTTACCCTTTAAAGAAAAACATTTTTCAGTATCATGCCCAGGCTGACGGTGAAATTGACAAAAAGCTTTGTTATCGAAATAAGGTGAAGTAATCTTTGCAGGATCAATTTGTCTTATAGGAGGAAGAGTAAGCACATTTTGTTCCAATAACTTATTCATAATACTATGCAATGATTCATTCAAAGGAGTATACTTTCTTTCTTTCTTGAAAAATTTAGAAATAGGAGGCACACCTGATGCTGCATTCACATTATTGTTGATGATGTTTTCATTGAATTTGATGGAATCTCTGTTCGGTTTAAACTTCCCAAATGGTTGTTGACTGCTATCACCCTTATCACTCGGAGCCATAGGATGTGATTGTTCCATTTGACTCACAGTCAGTTGATAATTGTGAAGAGTTGCACACAACTGTTGGAAAGAAGTAAACTCAGAAAATAGAAGTTTGTCTCGAATATCTTTTTGTAAATTAGAAATAAAGATTCTTTGAATATCATTGTCAGGCACTGGAAAAGAAATTTGAGCATACAAATGCTTATATCTACCAATGAAATCAGTCACTTTTTCTTTAACACCTTGTTTACAATGCATTAAATCAATCAGAGTAACCTTAGGACTTATATTGTTTTGAAATTGTTGAATGAAAGCATTTGCAAGTTGTTCAAAAGAAGTAATAGAATAAGAAGGCAACGAGCAATACCATTGTAGGGCTTTGTCTCTTAATGTTCTAGTGAATAGTTTTGCAAGCAACCTTTGGTCATAAGCAAAATCGGTACATATTGTTTGAAAAGTCTTAACATGTGTTAGAGGATCTCCTTTACCATTATAAAGTTCCAAATGCAGGATTTCAACATGTTTAGGAGGGATAGCTCGAACAATGTCAAGAGAAAGTGGGCTCGCAACATCAAATGTGGGCACACTAAACTTAGATTGATTCATAGAGGCAATTTGTTGCTGTAAAGAAGAGACAGTTTGTGCAAGATTGTTAATGGTTGCTTCAGTCGAAGAATTCATATTGGATGTGTTAGATTGAGATGGAGGTGTTATGTTATTGAAAGAAGGTAGAGAGTAAGGTGGTGGGACTCTATGATAATTAGTCATAGGAGATGATTGGATAGGAGGAACACTACAAGGAGGAATAGAATGGTTAAATGAATTGCCCCCTTGCGTCATGTTCATTTGTGGTGATATAATAGGGACACTCATTGAAGGAATGAATGAAGAAGTCGGATTGAATGAAGGAAGAGGGTTAATTGAAGAAGAAGGGTTGCCCCCATGACTAGTAATCACGGGAGGAATGTCTTGTATAGAAGTAGCCATGATGTTTGATGTAAAGGTAGGTATACTAGCAATAGGAGTTGTCAAAGGAATAGAATGATTGACTTGTGTAGGAGGTTGTGTATAACCTAAGGTTTCAGCACAACTCTTCATAGGCATCACGTTCGAATTCACAATGTGTGAAATACCACGCAAAATATCAATTCCATTCTTATCACTTTGAAGCATACGTTTTAGACCCTCAATTAAAGGAAGAGCTTGACTATCAGGGTATTCTTGAGACATCCATTGTCGAAAATCGTCAAATTGGTTATCCAATTTCAAAAGTTGTTCTTCAAAAACCTCATGGAGAGCTTCTTCATCATTAGGAGGATTAGAGGAATTACCCATGTCCTCGTTAAAAAGGCTATTCAAATTAGGTTCCATCTCCTCAATAGTTAAACCTTGGAAAGACTTAATTCTACGGCTTCGTCTAACGGGAATAGTGTAAGTAGGGCTTATTGTTGTAAAACTCATGCACTAGAAAGAGAGAGAAGATTTTGAATTTAGAGGTAGCAATTTTCAGTAAAATCAGCCAATCTTCTAGATTTAAGTTGTTAAATGCAATCACAACAGTCTCCCGAAATTTCGGAAAAAATGCCCGGGACCGTGGCGCCCGGAGTGCAACACGGTCCTTGCAACTTTTTTTGAAATTTGCAGGGATGAAAGGTATGATGATTTTAAAGCCAATCTGAAAAAATTGAGTGATTTTACGATCTGTAGATAGGCCAAATTAAAGTTGTAATCTCAAAATTGAACCCTATCAAGATTGTCGAAAAATGCAAAATTTGAATTTTTGAAAAAGAGAGGGAAACTGAAATTTTGAATGTTATGATTTTAGAGGGAATGTCAAGAGCAATGTAAATTTTGAAATTTAAAAATTGACTCAATTTCACGCAAAATTCAATTTTGAAAGCGGAAATCAAAGTTGTTGTAATTAAGCACTTAATTTCAAAAGTCACAAAATGCAAGAATTTGAATAAAGCACTGAAATTTTTAATGAATGATAACACACTTTTCAGATTTAGGACAGTAAGAACACAATTTTGACACAAAATTTCAATTTCAATGATTTTTAAATGTTTAGAAGCCTTAATCCAAGCAATCACAAGACCAACTTTGACTGTTATTTTGAAGGTGTTAAAATTGATAAAATCAGCAAAAATTCTGGATTTTAGCAGGAAAATACAGTAAGATCTCGCTCCCGAAATTTCGGAAAAAATGTCGGGGACGATGGCGCTCGGCGCCACGGTCCTCGCAACTTTTTTCCAAATTTTCAGGGATGAAAGATATTGTGATTTTATTGCGGAATCCAAAGTTACAGCTGATTTGGAGATGTTTTGATCAGTGAAATTGTCGGACAAAGGTTGAATCAAGAGGGTTTCAAGAATTAGGGTTTTGACACTTAACCACTTAATTATCAGAATTAAAGAACAAATATGAATTGAAAATTTGTAATAGAAGGGCAGATCTAAAACAGGCATTAACATTTAGACATTTCGCAGGTTCAATTACTAAAAAGAAAATTTAGGGTTTTTATGCAATCACCTCTAAAATTTTGCAAAAGATCAAACATGAAAATGTAATCAATTTTTTCATATCTAAGCATGAAAAATCAGAAAGGATGTTCACGTCGGGTTCACCAAAATGTAAAGCGGAAAATCGCAATCGAACCCTAGTTGCACTCCCCTCTTCCAACTCCGAGGAGAGAGAAGGGAGGTTCGCTAGGATTCGATGGTTTTCACTTAGGGGAGAGACTTTACATTCAAAAGAGGGGTTGAAACCCACAAGATCCAATCCCATGCAAT
This sequence comes from Cryptomeria japonica, assembly GCF_030272615.1. Classification (NCBI taxonomy): domain Eukaryota; kingdom Viridiplantae; phylum Streptophyta; class Pinopsida; order Cupressales; family Cupressaceae; genus Cryptomeria; species Cryptomeria japonica. Next base: position 550,975,752 of record NC_081408.1, on the reverse strand, counting down.
GCAAGATTGGACGCTAAATGTGTTTCAAGGGTTAAGACAGCATGGCTACCCTCTTTTGTGAAGAATGTTGAAAGGAGAATTAAGCTAAGCATGCATAGAAAGTGATAAAGATTCGCTTATAAACTGAGATAGGAATACAGTATGAAGCTGCGGACCTAGAATTAGTAGTAAAATGTCGATACGGCGCTGTCCTACAAATTTGAGCAAAAGTTGTCAGGACGATGGCGCCCGGCGCCACGGTCCTCCGAAAAATCCGCGAAACGAAGGGGGATCTGTTCGTCTCTGCACAAGGATTCCAGATCTTCAATCTCAGCCACGTACCTGCAACCTACACACAGAAAAGAAAAGACGATTGGGGGGTTAGGGATTAGGGGTTTGCCTTTAGGTCAAACCCCAGTTTTGGAATTAACCAAGAAATGAGCAAGAGCTGTAAATGTAAATGACTGTAAAACAAGTACTAATACCTTGTTCTAAGGATGTTTGTATCCTTATGTGCGAAGGTTTAGATGTTGTATGTTGTATGTTGTAGTAGTATGTTATATGTAGCATGTAGTATGTGATCTCCTCTTCAATGGTTGAATCCTTGTCTTGAATGCAACACTTAGCCTTGAATGGAGACTTAGAAGGAATGCTTGAATGCTTGAATGCTTGAGTATAATTTCCACGCCTTTTCCATCATGTATGTGTTATATCCAAATGAGAGATAAAAATGTAGTTTATATACTTGTCATTTAGGGCTAATAGACTGATTTTCCCGACCTTAGGCTGACCAGGAAAGTTAATTTCCAATTTGCAAACAAAAAGACCCGAGACCCCTTAGGAGACCGGGCCCAAAATAGGACCCAGGGACCAGGGCGTTGGGCGCCATGGTCCTGGGGACAAGGGCACTGGGCGCCATGGTCCTGGGGACCAGGGCGCTGGGTGCCCTGGTCCTGAAGGACTAGGGTGCTGGGCGCTCTGGTCCCACCTCCCGGGACAGCAGGGTGCAAGGAGGTTCAGGCCAGGGTGCTTGAAAAATGCAGTTTTCAGTGTCGTGAGCAAGTTTCAGGGTCTCCATTCAGGTTGCGTGTTGCGTTGCCATCGTGAAGACCAAAATGCAGTCGAAATTGCAAGTGTCACAATTTTAGGATGCTACAAAACCATATGCAAATCTGAATGCTTCCTTCATGGGGCTCCATTGTTCTTCTTTCCTCTTCAAATAGTTTGGTTGTGGATCTCACCTACAAGTGCACATACATGATTGAAAGCAAGTAGATAAGAAAATTGCTCAAAAGTACTCAAAGCGTGATTGATTAGAAATTCGATAATCTGATTAGGGGTTTGATTGAAGAAATTCATCCAATTTATAGATAAATTGGAGAAATGATCAAATTAGCATGATAATGATTCAAATGGAAATTCAAATCAAGAATAGAAAAATTATGACATGTGTATGACAAATTTCTATGCAAGGATTTATGACAATTTATGACAAATTTCTATGCAAAGATTTATGACAATTTATGACAAATTTCTATGTCATTTCCATGAATTTAGGAGAGAAATAGGAGGAAATTGAAATTAGGAATTAGAAAATTAAGAAATTAGAGAATTAAGAATTTAGGAATTAAGAAATTGATGGAAATTAGAAATTAGGTAAATTAATTAATAATTTATCATTTATTAATTAATTCACAAAGAGGAATAATTAGCCAATTAAATGAACATTTAATTGTGACAAGAAAACTTAGGATAAATAAATAATTTATTAATCCTAAAGGGAGAAATGACAAACAAGGTTAAATGATTAAATCATGAAACCTTAGAAGATGAATTAGGCCTTGATAAAAGATAATTGACTCGATCATGATTTTGATTAACAAAGGACCAATGTGATAAATGATTTAATTGATAAATGCACCAATTGATGAGGAACAATGACTAATTGATCCAAATTGACATAATTAAAACAGACAACGATCGATGACAAATCGATCACAAAATGAAAAAATTGACAAGAGGACAAGGATCGAAGACAAAATAGATTGCAAAACGACAATATTGAAAATGAACACGATCGATGACGAATCGATCGCAAAATGACAAGATTGAACATGACAACGATCGATGACAAATCAATCACAAAATGACAAGATTGAACATTACAACGATCGATGACAAATCAATTGCAAAATGACAAGATTGAAAATGATAAGGATTGATGACAAAATGACAAGATTGATAAAGGACCAAACCCTAATTAGGATTGATGATGTCCAAAATGATGACAAATGAGCACGCACATTGATGCGATAGGATAAAATTGATCAAAATCATGATTGGATAGTGTTGTAGACAAGACCAAATTCAAAAGCGAGATGATTGAAGAATGTAGAAGAATGACTCGATGCTTACGAATGATAATAATCAAGTGCGAAACATGTAAGAAATGTTAATGCGATGCAAAAACCTAAAATGAGGCAATGCGCAAATGTTAAAGTATGATCCCGCAAGCGTTGACCATTTTTAGGTGTCTACATATAGTATTTAGACTATCGGTATTTTGCAAAAGATGTTTACGGGTCATAGATTGACTGAAGAGATCAAGCGGTATGAAGACCCCAAGTAGTACGAGGAGCTCAAGCGGTACAAAGGACCTAAGCGGTAGTTAACTTTTGATCAGAACACTACAATCTACCAGTCTTCATTTTTGACAACCGGTAATTGGTATATTGTATTAACCGGTATTACTTTGTGATGAGTTACCAACTGGTATTTATGTCATGTGTGATGAGTTATCATCCACTGACACTTGGGCGGTGTGTTTGTGTCATGTTACCAAATGTGTCTAGATGCACTAAACCTAGGAACTTGTAGTCTAATCCTATTGGACCGACATGAAATTAGTTTCCTTTATAAGGAAATCATGTTTAGGGTTTGCATGTGAGATGTGTGATAGAAAAGGTTATGTGCGATCATTGAAGAGAAGATTAGATCTGTGTGAAGAGATAGAGTGTGGAGATATTGAAGACTGAATTAATCCTAAAATGCATTAACAATGAGTTGTCAAGGATCTAACTAAGCATACTGTGCTATTATCTAGATCATTCACTTGTTGATTACTAATATCTTTGACAAGTCTGAAACCCTTAACCGGGTAGGCCCAGCAAAGCCTTTGTAAATCCTCTGACAAGGTTGTTCACAACTATGGATCTCAAATCCTTTAACAATGTAGTCTTTAACAAGACTTATCTCTTAACAGAGATCTAGATTCCTAATAGGATATGTTCTGGTGAAGAACATTATATGACCTTAACAAGTCTGGTTTCTATTCTGCAAATAGTTACTTGTGAGTTTCTACTCACCATGGTTTTTCCCATTTGGGTTTCCATGTCAAATATCTTGTTTTATGGTGATTGTGCTCTTGTGGGTGAATGCTTTATTTTCTATTTGGTTTGCATTTATCTTAACCGATTTATTAGTGAATTTGTTTTACCAGTTATCTGCTAAACTGTTTAAGAGTTTGTTTATAGTAGTTTTTGGTATACTAACATCCACTCCATTGGCCATCGGTATAGATTTCAAATAGTAAAGACGATCGCTCGATGATACCAAATCATCGAAGGTGACTCCATCGGGTCATCGGTAAGGCATGTAAGATGTTATCTCAATATCCGATAGACAAGAGTAGACCTCATCGAGACATCGGCACCAACCCTACACAATTACCCCAACATGCAATGTTATCTCGATAGCCTAAGGTAGTCTCATTGGGACATCTACACAAGCACTGCGAGGTTACTCTGATCTCCTATAATAGAGAGCATTCTCATCGGCTCATCAGATCAGGCCCAAAAATGCTATCCTGATGAGTGAAGCACTCTGAGACAGAACAAGATAGACTTATCGGGACTTCGGCGTAGCGTTCAACATATTAACCCAATAGTCGATATCGACTCGATCACCTAAGGCAACTGTATCGAGTATCGACTTTACTCCAGACTAGAACCCTTGATAGCTTATGTCAACTCGTCCACCTAAGATAGCTCCATCAGATCATCAACACAACTCCTATGTTGTCTTCCACTCTACTATTCCATCGGTGTAGGCTAGCCCGATCAACTCGAACATGTCAAGTGAATTAGAGGCACATTTCCAACAAACTCCCACTTGACGAGGAATTTACTAGACCGAATACCATTTTAGACATTACTGAGAGACATGGGTATGAAGACCCATAGAATTTTAACACCACCTGAACTTGTGTGTGTTCACTAGTTTCATCAAGGTATCTGCAACATTTTCTAGAGTCTCTACCTTGTTAAGATAAACTTTTCCATCTTCCACCATGTCATGAATGAAGTGATACTGAACATCAACATGCTTCAACCTGGCATGGAAAGTAGGATTATTTGCCAAACATATGGCACTTTGACTATCACTCCATATTTCAACCTGCCCTACATCAAAACCAATATCTAAACTCAAACACCTAAGCCAGACTGATTTTTTACAAGCATGTGTGGCTGCCATGTATTCTGCCTCTATAGTGGACAAAGCAACTATAGCTTGCCGCTAGCTCATCCAACTCATTGCTCCACCATTCAGGACAAAAACATATCCACTAGTGGATCTCCTGTTGTCAATAGCCTATGCCCAATTAGAATCTGTATAACCACAAATGATGAGAGTTCTCTTTGAAACCTTTAGATTACCATGATAACATAATGCAAAGTCTGAAGTACCCTTCAGGTATCTGAACACTCTCTTTACAACATCCCAGTGTGGTTTCCCTAGATTCGACATAAACCTGCTAAGTACTCCCACTGGTTGGGCAATATGTGTTCTTGTATAGACCATAGCATACATCAGACTTCCTATAGAGCTTGCATATGGTACACTTTTCATGTCTTCAATCTCTTTTAGAGATTTCAGACTATCAAACATAGACAACTTAGTTCCCTACAAGATGGGAACAACCTATGGATTACAATCAAACATATGAAATCTATCAAGAACATTGGTTATATACTTCCTCTGCTTGAGCCAAAGTTTCCTCTTAGATCTATTTATTTCTATTTTTATTTCCAAAATGTAATTTATTGGTCCTAAATCCTTCATTTCAAATTTCATAGAAAGTTGAGATTTTAAATCTGAGATCATACCTTTTGTGTTTCTTATGAACAACATATCATCTACATACAAAGCTATGATAAGAATCCTATCACCATCAGTTTTGTAGTAAACACAATGATCAACTTTTGATCTCACAAATCCCAAGGACAAAACAAATTTATCATAATTTTGATACCACATTCTGGGAGACTATTTCAAACCATAGAGGGACTTCTTGAGTTTTCATACTAGATGTTCTTTACCTTTTTCCACAAATTTCTCAGGCTGGGACATATAAATTTCTTCTTCAAGATCACCATGAAGAAATGTTGTCTTCGCATCCATCTGCTCAATCTCCCAATCATATGTTGCTACAAGTGACAAGAGCAATCTAATAGATGTTAGCTTAGCTATAGGAGAGAAGATTTCCCCAAATTCAATACCTTCCTTTCGTGAATACCCCTTTGCAACCAGTCTTGCTTTGTACTTGTCAATGCTGCCATCTGGACCATACTTCTTTTTGAAAACCCACTTGTAGCCTACAGCTTTCTACCTTTAGGAAATGGCACCAAATCCCAAGTTCCATTTTTATCCAATGATGACATTTCATCATTCGTGGCTTCCAACCAGGAATTTGAATCAGGCATTTCAATTGCTTGATAGTCCTAGGCTCATCAGTATCTACAAGTAAAGCATAAGCACAATTAACATTCAACATGGAATGACTGTACTTATTAGGTGTATACCCATTAGGTTTCTGCCTCTCTTGAGTATATGTTCTCAACTCTGGTGTTGGGGATTCTTGAGGTTTCATAGGAGGCTCATCATCATGTTCTTCTTCAGAACTACTTGAACTGCTTGAACTCTCCTCATCATTAGGCATCTCTAGAGACTCTTCTTTGGCTAGAGGAATTTCAACCTTATCTTCTCCTTTCTTTTTCAATATTATGATCCAGTGACATAGGCTTTAGCTCATGAAAAATAGCACTTCTATTGTATACAACCTTACCATTCACTGGATTCCAAAGTTTGTATCCTTTCACACCATCTCCATAGCCAATGAAGATACATTTCACCGCTTTGTTGTCCAATTTAGATATATTAGTATCAGGCACATGAGCATATGCCTCTACACCAAAAATACAAAGGTGCCTTAAAGAGGGTTTCTTACTAGACCATGCTTCCATAGGTGTTTTGTCAACCAATGCTAAAGTAGGAGAACGATTCAGCAGGCAACACACTGTAGCAACTGGTTCGGCCCAGAATTTTTGTTCTAGCCTAGCTCCACTCAACATGCTTCTTGTTTTCTCCATTAGGGACCAATTCAACCTTTCTACAACTCCATTCTGCTATGGAGTGTAAGGTACAATCTTATGTCTCTTACTTCCATGATCAACACAATACTTGTTGAAATTTGCACTACAAAATTCACCACCGTCATCTATTCTTAAACATTTAATCTTTCTCCCAGTCTGATTTTCAACAAGGTTCTTACACTCCTTAAACCGACTAAACAATACTTATTTACTTTTAAGAAAGTAAACAAATGCCCTTCTTGAATAATCATCTACAAAAGATACATAGTATTTAGACTTAGACAAAGAAGGTACATCCACTGGACCAAACACATCAGAATGAATATAATCTAGAAAATCAAAAGACTTATGAGAACTGGAATAAAACTGAACTCGATTATGTTTTCCATATATGCAGTGTTCATAGAAATTGAACTCAAAACTATAATCATCCAGACCTTCAACCAAATTTTTATTCTTCAAGGCTTTTAAACCTTTTTCACCTATGTGACCTAACCTATTATGCTAGAGCATTGTTTTCTCAGTAGGAAGTTTAGCATCCAATGAACTAGCATTATGCATCTTTACAGTTGTCTTAATAGACTTTTAAGAAGTTACATTACAACATATAGGTTCAACATTTAACTTATAAGTGTACCAATGTGATCACCCTTTTCCAATACAATGGAACCTCTAGTCATCTTGCAACCACCAGACACAAATGTAACTTGTACTCTAGCATCATTAAGTTTACTTATAGAGAGAAGATTTCTTGCCAGACCTAGTATATGAAGAACTCCATTGATTCCCTTCACTCTACCATCTGAGAATTGAATTTTAATCCTACCTCTCCCTACAATCTCCAATGTAGAATCACTGGCCAAATATAACTTTGCACCAGCATATGGTTCATATTTCAAGAACCACTCCTTGTGGAAGGTCATGTGAAAAGATGCACCAGAATCTACTAACTAGGTGTTATCTAAGGTAGGTACTGCCAGGGATGCCACAAATGCATCTGCATCACTTTGAGAAGATTCAATGTCAAAATACTTCTTCTTCTTCTCCTCCTCCTTGCAATCCTTTCGGATATGCCCTTTCTACCCACAGTACTAGCACTTCACCTTTGACTTCTTGCCTAGAGATTTAAATCTCTCTTGAGACTTGGACTTCTTGTCTTTCTTCTTGTCTTTGTCCTTTAGTCTGCCTCGAACAAAGAGTGCATCTTTTGTCATCTCAGAATACTTCTTTCTCATTTCTTATGATAAAAGAGTATTAACCACAATATCCACCTTGAACTGGGTCATAGTACTACCGATAGTCATCACTAAGTGCTCCCAAGAGTCAGGCAATGAATACAATAGCAACATGAAACATTCTTCTTCCTAGATGGAGACACCAACAAAATTTAACTATGCAAGAACCATGTTGAATGCATTTAAGTGGTTTGCTAATGGTTTTCCTGCATCTATCTTCAAAGAGTACAACTTCTTCCTTAAGAAAATTTTATTCACAAAGGATTTGCCTTGATAAATATCTCCCAATTTATTATAGAGAAGATGTGCAGTCTTCTCCTCATGGACATTTAACAGAATAGAATCAGCAAGACATAGCTTGATTAGACCCCTTGCCTTCCGATCAGCTAGATCCCAATCTTCTTGCTTCATGCCTGAAGGCTTAGAAGTAGCAGTCACAACACCCTAGAGATCTCTATCGACCGGCAAGTCTTCCATATTGAGTTTTCATAGTTCAAAACTAGAACCATTAAACTTCTCCATGTGTATGCACCCTGAGGTGCTCGCCATCTCAAATTGTAAAACAAGTAGACACTCTACAAGACTCCCACTGAAACAAAAATGACACAAAAAACCAACCCTACCCAACAAGGATAACAAAATGGGCCAAGCTCTGATACCACTTGTAAGGAAAGCAAGTGCGGAAATTCACTTCCCTAATGTCAATTTGCAGGGGAGAATAGACTAGCATATACAATTTTTTAACATTTACAGAATATGGCACAAGCATGAGCATACACAAATAAACAACATAGAGATATAACACACAAGGTTAACATGGGAAAACCTTTTTGGGAGAAAAACCCACTAGCAACAGATAATCGACTTTATTAACAGTATGTCAAAAACAATACAATAAAGTCCAGCTTACAGACTTCCTTCACTCTATCATACAACTATTCCAGATTAACATACAACACTCAGATCACATAATAGTTATAGAATGCTCAATAGCTATCATAACTTGTAACCTTACATTCAGTTCCCATTTGTCTTCAAATACCAAACTGGTCGATGGTTCATCTGAGCAACTGCACCAATGGCTTGAAGTCTAACCGTCTACCTGCGTCGGTCTGCATTCATGGAAAATCAATTATCCCACATGCAGCAAGGAGTCGGGTCAGTTCGTATTCAAATACATCGACAATCGCATCCTTAGTGTCCGAGAGTTAACCTTTTTGGATCTCGGTTTGATCTCACTCCCGTAGTTGGTCTCCGCTCCATTGGCCATCGGTAGAGATTTCAAACAGTAAAGTCGATCACCTAATAATACCCGATCATCGAAGGCAACTCCATCAGGTCATCGGTAAGGCATGTAAGATATTATCCCGATCTCTGATAGACAAGAGCAGACCTCATCAAGACATTGGCACCAGCCCTACATAGTTACCCCGACATGCAATGTTATCCCGATAACCTAAGGTGGTCTCATCGGGACATCAGCATATGCACTATGAGGTTACTCTGATCTCCAATAACAGAGAGCGGTCTCATTGTCTCACTGGATCAAGCCCAAAAATGCTATCCCGATGACTGAAGCACTCTGAGATGGAACAAGATGGACTTATGGAGACTTCAGCGTAGCCTTCAGCATATTAACCCGATAGCTGATATCGACCTGATCGCTTAAGGTGACTTCATCAGGTATCGGCTTAACTCTAGACTAGAACCCCCGATAGTCAATGTCAACTCAGACCGCCTAAGAGAGCTCCATCAGATCATTGACATAACTCTGATGCAGTCTTCCACTCTATTGTTCCATCGATATAGGCTAGCCCTATCAACGCGAACATGTAAAGTGAGTTAGAGGCACATTTCCAATAGTCTTAGGCCCATTTTGGCCCCTTTTTTCTCTAACTCTATTGTCACCTATTGACACCACTAGGTGGGCCATACCCCAGAGATTTTCACCCCCAATTTATTGATTAGTTGGCCCTAATTTTTGAGTACCATGGCATGGAGCACCTTGGTCCTAGACCACAGTGCCCCAAAATGCCCTAGTTCATTTCATCTTTCAAGAATTGTGGAGTAAAGTTGCATCAATCTTCATACAAGCATGTGTGCATGATTAGGGTTTTTCATGTTCATGTGGTTTTCATGCCATTACATTCAACATTTGTGATTACATTTAGAGAGAATTTCATCATCATCAACAATTCTAGATTTTAGGTATATCTCCTTAACATTTATTTTAGTATTTGCATTATTTCATTCAAGGTTAATTCCCAAACTAGGGTTTTACTTAGGAAAACCCCTATTCACAACCATATTTCCTTTCTTTTTGTGTGTAGGAGTTGTACTTAGGAATTCCGGCAAAGTTGATAGTGATGAACATGTTCACTTTTTGTTAGAAGAAAATTCAAAGGATTGAGGTGGATCTATACTACTTGGTCCCAAAACATCAGGCCAAACTTCTAGGAAAAAGTTCTAAACATCTTATTTTGCCAAGATCTCAGTTGGTGGGTCCATGGGATATCTGCAATCATCTATTTTTGATAGTTTGCTTCAATTATTCCTTGTTTTACCTTAATTTCACAATTACAAAATCTACTCTCAACTATAAAAGAGGTAAATAAACCAGTTCATCTAATTGTGGCTAGATCTATTTGATTCACCCTTGTTTCAATGTATGGTTAATTTGGTTATTTGGTGGATTTATTATCTTAATTGGTGAAACCCTATTTCCAAATTACACCATTTTAAGATCCTTGGGTCAAACTATTCTTCCTTCATACAGAAACATGTCACATTGTACATGATACCTTCTAGAATCCAATACCAAATGATTTTATTGAATTGAACCAACTGCCTATGAATTTCATTAGCAATGAATTTAGAAAAATAAAACTCAATATAAACCAATGGATTCTAAATGTCAACAACCATGTATATGATAAAAATTTGTATTTTTGTCATGGATTCTATCCCTAGTACTTGACACAATTTATCATAGATCTCATAAATTAGTCTTCAAATCAGTCAATATTGGAGAGTCCCTTTTCTATTAGGGAATCCTAACAAACCTCGTTCCATGGCCTTTCAATGTCTTCTTTAGAAGCCATGTGAGTCTATAACTATGTATATCATAAAAGTACTTATCCTTGAATAATTCTAGATTGACGATATTATTGGTAGTAGGGTTTAAATGAGAAACCTTAGAAATAAATCATTTGTCAACACTTATCATCTCTCCATCCCCACTAGGTTTGACAATTATATTCTATTCATCATAACTGTGGGCTACAACTTAGATGAATTCTACATTGACAAAAAAAATTGGCACCATTTTCCTTTCCAAACCATATGCCCATGAATTTAGGGGGACATGTGACCTCTTTTAATATCAGTGATCAAATAATGACCACCCATGATATAAATATATGTATATCTACATTCCCTACATTTATCAATTGACTTGCTAAATGTGAAACTTGATCCTTGGGTAGGTATGGATATTATAGAAGAACAAAGTAATTGAAGCATAAGATATTCACTTAACAATATCCTAGAGGACTAGCGTTGATAATTTGAATCACTCATTTCTTCAACTTCTTAGGAAAATTGGTTTCAAAAATGGCTAGGGTTTGATAATTTTGAACCCTATTACACTTTTACATCTTTGAATGATACTACTAAAACACTAAAAATGAAAGTGTAAGATGTTAGAATTATACACTCAAATGAAAATGATTGATGTTGTCATTGATGGCAACCAACTGGTAGAAAGCTTTCAAAGGTTCTACTAGCAATAGACTTCACCTACTAGCACTAGTAGTCTCTACAAGGTTTATTCAGACTAGCATCTAGTTACACCGACAATAGGTTATACTGGTTGTCCAAGCCGACTTGGAAATAATATTGTTTCTGTGAAATGTATTGTAATGTAATATTATATTTGTATGGCTGACATGATGTATTGTAAAGACTCATATATGTATGAGATCTTGTAGGTCATTTGAACATATGATATGTAATGTAAGGAAGCACTAATATGTGATAGGTTATGTTAGCGAATAATTGTATATGCACTTTGATGTATTTATCTTGAGAGCAAATAAGAAGAAGAGCAGAGCGAAGCAAGGTTTTGGCAGAGGTATCACACATAGATTAAACCGGTACCAAATCCAACATTGCAGATGCTATTTTGAGTAGTACATTGTTATTGGATTTAACCATCCAATTATGTATTCAGTGAGACACCATTTTTGTTGTTGAGTAGTGAGCTCTAGGCAGTTGGCCTTCTTGCATGTGTAGGCCCCTATTGTACAAAGTAATATTTATTAATATTGGCTAGTGAGTAAATATTGTGGGTCACAAATCCAACCGAGGTTTTTCCCTTACCGGGTTTCCTCGCCAAAAATATGTGTTATGGTGTGCATTGATGCTCATTCTTTTGTTTCTCTTTACTGCATTATTATTTGCTTATCGGTATATTAGTTTGGGTTGTAAAGTTGCAAATAAGTTTAAATATTTCATCCACTGGTTAGACATTGATTCACCCCCCTCTCAATGTCTTTGGGACTAACCACGTATCTAACAATTTGTATCAGAGCTTTGTCCTCTATTTGTAGAAGCCTAACAACTTGAGGAAGATTCTGTAGTTGGTACCGATGGAAAGTTTGAGACAACAGTTGGAAGGAGATCTTGAAGATTTTGATGCAGAAAAATTGAAGAATATCAAACTGGAAGATGAACTCAGATCTGCTCAAGAATTCATCAAAGCACTTCAAGAAAGCTTGGTCATAGCAAAGAATAAGAGAAAAGATTTACATGTGCAATTGCAAAACCAAGATGATGAAGAAAAGGAAACTCTCATAGATATTGTAGAGAAAATAAGACAAGAGAAAAATAACATGAGGAATGAGATGCAATATTTAACCATGAGACTATGTAAGGATATTGAAGATAGAAAGAGGAATGAGGAAGATTTGGCTAGAAGACTTAATGAAAGATCAGATGAATCTCTAAGGCTTAGTTATGAAAATGATATGTTTAAAATAGATTTGGTTAACATGCAACATGACAAAGAGGAACTTATGAGAAAATTTAGTACTTTGGAAAGTGAGTTGGTTGTTACAAATGAATACAAAGAAAAATTCAAGAAGAGTTTAGACAAGCTTGATGATATGCTGAAAAGTCAAAAACCTAATGGAGAAATAGTTGGACTTGGATTTGAACATGGAGAAAGTTCTGGAACTGCAAACAATCATGATCATAGCAAACCGGTAAGGCAACCTAATGCTTATAAATTTAATGGCAAATGTTTTAATTGTAACAAATTTGGTCATAGAGCAAATCAATGCAGATTTAGGAATAATCAAAATATAAACTTACCCACCAGTCAATGTTCCAAATGCAATAAAAATGGTCATAACTCAGACAATTGTAGAATGAATGTGAAATGCTATGTTTGTGGTAGATTTGGATATCTATCTAATCAATGCAAAACTCAAACCGGTCAAGGTTATGGAAATGCTAGTCAAAGAAACAATGTAACCTATTATGCATGCAACAAGATTGGGCATATTACAAGATTTTGCAAAAGCAAGAATGTACCGACAAACAACAAAGGATCTAATGACAAAGGGAAAGAAAAATTGAATGAAATCAAGCAAGAATTGACTAAACAATGGGTCAAGAAGAGAGATTCGAGAAATGATGATTCTGTCTTTGCATTGACAAAACAGAGAAATCCTGCACTGGTAGGAGATTCTTCATCTAACTATGGAATAATCCTTAGGGGTAAGGCAACTAATTTAAGATCATGCATTTACCCTCAGTTGGTTGTAATAAGTCATATCTCTTCTTTACTGACACATATGTTGAGTATTCACTTCACCGGCGAAGCATTTATTGTGGTTGTAAGTAAACTTTTTGGTTATAAAGCACTTGGATTTCTCATTTTGACTCACCAAGCATTCAAGAATTTGAAGAGCGTGAAAGTTGAGCACTGGCATTTTAGAAGCAAAGCAACAAAGGTTTTTCAAGGCATCTAAGGTTTTCACTTGCATTCAACAATCAAAGGTATTTATCTTACGAAATGGCTTCTTCATCCTCTGTTCCTAAATTCATTGAGAAACCTACTATTGTGGAAAATATCAAGTGTCCTAGACCAGTCTTTAAGAACATCCCTAAGATAGCTAAGTTGGATGACTCCAATGGTGCATTTTCAAAAATCCTGAAGGGAGTTGCATTTGTTGAAGACCCTAGGGCATACATTCATTGTAAAATTAAGGATTTAGGGTCCGAGGATATATATAGAACATGTTCATGAATGTTATTACTGACACACAAGGTATAGTCGAACCGGAACACAAGGTTGTTGAAGATTTATGGTTCATTGACATCCTTCACATTCCTAAATTTTCAGATGAGATTGTCTGTTATGTTGTTAGCAGAGTTCACAGTGAATTTTTGTGGCTAGACCCAGTTTTCAAAATCACTAAGGAAGCAATTAAGGTCGTTATTGTTTTACCTTCTACCGACACTAGGCCTAATAAGAAAATGAAAATTCCAAGCAAAGAGGTTATTAACTTAACTAGTGCAACATCAGATAACATATCACTTAGGGTTAGTGATATAACTGATAACAATGTTAAATATGCAGGTATGGTTATTGGATACAAAGTTACTCATACTAATAGGCTGAATTCTATTTCAAGTTTATGCATTCATAGTGCCTATGAGATGATTATGAATAATGTTAAAATTGACATCTGTGAATGGTTGAAAGATGAACTGTTAAAAAATTTGGATAAAATTAAAGGTGATAAGAAGGGAACATTCAAGTTTGGGAATTTGATTGTATTCTTAATGCTATATTTCTCAAAGGAGATTTCGGGTATTGGATACAAGGACTTTTCCTATGATATTTCTATTGGAAAATAGATAAAGGAGGAAATTACTGGCATGGGCTTAGATGGTGACAAACAGGTAAAAGAATACTTCAAGGACTTTCATGCTAAAATGAAGCAAAGGAAAGGGCTCCCGAAAGCATTGTTGACAAATATGACAAATAGATGTGCTTTGTGAGTTATGAATTAGACTCACACATCTTGGAATCTTGTGCCAAGATACTCCTAGATACTCCATCGAAATCAATAGAAAAGATCTTTGGAAATGCTGATACTATTGAAAAAGGTGTTGAAATATAGAAGCAAAGGAAGAAAAGAGACAAAGTAATAAAAGATGCTTCAAAGTTTGTTGAAGTTGTTAAAAAGGGATTGTTGAAACTTGATCCGATCAGAGGTGTTGTTGAACAAGAAAGAAACTCTGAACAACAACCGGTAACACATATTTCTCCTGTGGCTACCTCATCTGACTTTGATAATGATAAGGCTGTTGAATTCAAAAGGGTGGACAGAAAGAAAAGAAAACCCTCACTGGCACCTGCTCCATCACCAAAGAAAAAAGGGACACTTAGAAAGAAACAACAAGGTGTGAGAGAGCCCAGTGGTCAAAAGAAGAAAGTCACACCAAAGAAGCAACCAGAACAAAAGGTACCTGACACTCTTTCACCAGAAGAGCTAATAAATGAAATAATGCAAGAAGGAAATCTCGGTAATGTTAGTAAGTTCTATCATTCTTTTATTGATTCTAATAAGGATACCATTGAGGAGAGCATTGTTTTGTATCTGGATATATATAAGAAGGTTCTTATTAAGGTTATAGATGTTCTTCCTAATGATCTATACTTGAGACTCGAAGAAAAAAGAATGTTCATTATGGAGTTAGATAAGAAACTGAGGGTTGAGGAACTGTTAGTGGTTCATCCTGTTAAGTCTAAGCAAGAAATAGATGATTTGATATCTGAAGCTAACATGACTATTTTTGTGAGTGGTCACTAGCAAGTTAGTCTTATGGCTGGAAGAGTAAAAGAGATTGCAGATGAAACAATGGATAAGTAGGATATATTCTTTGTTGAGAAGGAGAAAAGGGAAGAGAAAGATAGACAAAAAGTTGATAAATCATTTACTAAATTATATCAGAAAGAAGATAAGGGTAAGAGTAAGGTTGGCAATGTACCTGACATCACAGTTAAGGATAACTTACCGCCACCGGCATAGGAAACCCCACTGGTAGTACCAGAGGTACTAGCAGAAATGCAAAGTCAGCCTGAAGAAAAAACATCAGAGGACGTGAAAGAAGATGATATTGATCCCGAGTCAAACATTCTATTCACAATGAATATTGACACTTAGGACATCAATATTGTAATGGATAAATAAATTGATGAGGAAGAGAAATCTGAAGCTATAAATGTTGAGAAACTCGAATCACCGATAAAGGTAGTTGACACTCAATAGAATGTTGATATACTAACTAAAATAGAAAAAGAACAAGAACAGACACAATTTGAACCAATAGAGAATAAGAATGAGAATAAGAGTGAAAATAAGGAAGATTAAGTGGATAAAGAAGAGGTTAAGGTAACTAAAATAATATTTGGAGAAGAAAAGAAAATTATTACAGAACCTAGCGCTCCTCCCAGTACTTCTACTATGGATTACAAACCAACAAATGTCACTGATGTATTATTAGATTCCATAAAGAAGATAACAGAATGCAATGCCTTAGCATTTAAGGCTATTGATGATTCTTTACCAATTTTGCAGATGATTGCACCGACGTGCAAGGTTGATCACAATATTGGGTCTATAAGTAAATTGGACACATTGTCCAAATTCATTTCTTCTAACATTCAAACTGTAGATAGATAAATGAGGAGACCATTCAGGAAAGAGTTAATAAGGAGAAGGATGAATTCTTTGACAAAACAATAAAGGATTGCACACAACAAATTGATTCATTGTTACCGGCATTGAATTCCACCATTTTAGAATATAAGGAATTATAAAGGGAAGCATGCAAACCTCACCATCTAACATAAGATATGTTGTTAATTTGGTATGGTTTTGTCATTGATGTCAACACCTACTGAAAACAAGCACTTTGGAGATCCAGCAACATTCACCGGCAAGCAAGTAACTATTGCAAAGTTACTGGTATATGGTTCACCGGCAGGATATAATGTTCACTGATACTTGGAAGGATATGGAAGACACTTGATAATGTCAAAGACATCATGTGGACACTTTGATTTGAAGTATTGATCATTGGTATATTCATATTTGCATATTTTCTTTTATCGGCAAATAGGTCCAGGGTTATCTAGGGTTACACCGACAGGTTTATCTTTTCCAGATCAGCATGGCACACTATGGAGATGATTTATTATTGATGTAAATGTATTAAGACGACATGTTTAATTGGTTAATTGCATTGGATATTATATTGTATGTAAAAATTTTATTGTAATATCTTGTAGAGACAACCTACTAAAATTGGTCTTAGGTTATGGTATAAAATTAAGATCTTATTTGTAAGATCAAGTGTGGAATGCGAAAAAGAATTGAGTGAAGGTATATGCGAGATTAAGCAAAGGAATACACAAATGCATCATTTGAAGGTGAAGCTAGGATTTTGTATAAGCATATCAGCATTACACCGGTACTGAATCCAGCATATGAAGATGCTATTTTGTGTAGTACATTCTTATTGGATTGAACCATCCAACTGTAGTCAGTGTGACTCCCATTTTGTGATTGAGCAGTGAGCTCTAGGCTATTGGCATTTTTGCATGTGCAAACCCTATTTATGTACACTTACGATCTGTAGTAGTATCATCTGATTGTGGGTAAGGTTTCCCACCATGGTTTTTCCCCTTATAGGGTTTCCATGTACAAATATTGGTGTTATGTGTTGTGGATGACTTTATGTTTATGTTTCATGCATTAATCTTTACCGGTATAGCAATTTACTGTTAACACTATCTACTGGCATACTTAACTAGTTTACCGGTATTAAGCATCAAGTTGGTTAATTGGTTTTTGGTTTGAATTTATTTGACAATTGATTCATCCCCCCCCCCCCCTCTTAGTTGTCTCCAAGACCTAACAATTGGTATCAGAGCCTAGTCCTCTTTTGCAGAAGTTTAACAACTTGAGGAGATACAATGTCTACTAATTATTTCAGGAAGGACAGTCCTAAACTTGATGGAACCAACTATGGGATATTGAAGATCGAGATGGAGACACATCTAAATTGCATTGGTTAAGACATCTGGGAAGCTACAAAGAATGGTTATACTACTGTTGTAGCTGGTCAGACTGCTCCAACTACCTTAGCTATAGATGAAGAGAATGATTGCAAAGCAAGAGAAGCACTTTTGAGCGCATTATCAGATCAACAAATCATGGGATTATCTGATAGGTGTACTGCTAAAGCTACTTGGGATCATTTGGAAACACTAAATGAAGGAGATTCCATAGTCAAGATTGCAAAACTTGAAAGCTTAGGAGTCAGGATGAACATCTGAAAATAGAAGAAGATGAAAGGATTTATGCTTTTATGGAAAGAGTAAATGAAATTGTTTTGGGTATTAAATGTTGTGGAGGAACCTTGAGTGAGGATGAAATTGTTTCAAAAATCTTAAGAGGATTACCACCAGCATACAAAATGAAGGTTACTGCTATAAATGAGTTAAGAACAATGCCTAATACATTAGTAACTAGGGATACATTGATTGGAAAACTTTCAGCCTTTGAAATTGAGGAATTTGGTCCTGTTGCTACTATAAAAACTGATTTGGCCTTTAAAGCATCAACATCATCTGCTCCATCCTTTGACAAACTAGACTGGAGAGCCTTTTATGCAAGAGAACTTTAAGAAATCAAGAAGGAGAATGAAAAGCTTGAAGAACTTGAAGCACTATTTGCAAGAAAAATGCCAAAAGGTCCAATTGGAAGTAAGTATGAAGGTAAAGCACCCTTTAAATGTTTTAACTACAATAAGATTGGTCATATGGCTTCAAGATTCCCTGATAGACATGTTAGACTAAGAGAAGAAGCTAGAAGAACATACAAGCCTAATCTTGGATATCAGAGATACAGATTTAAGAAGAACAAAGACAAATCCTATTACATTGTTGATGAAGGTGTGATTGATGATTCTGATGAGGATCCAACAGACAATGGATGGGTTTTTGTTGCTACAACAGAGGATCAACTGACACCTACTGCTCAACCAATAGAACAAGCCCTAGTAGCTAAAGTTGAAGCAAAGGATGAATGGATCATTGACTCAGGATGCTCACATCACATGACTAGGGACAAAGGTAAATTCTTGAACTTTCAAGAATACAATGGAGGTTTAGTAAGATTTGGAGATGACAAAGCCTGTTCAGTCAAAGGTAAGGGTTCAATATCTCTTGATGGTAAGCATAACACTGACAATGTCTACTATGTTGAAGGAATTTTCTATTAAAATGCAGCAAGAATTTGAAATGTCTATGATTGGAGAAATAAAATTCTTTTTAGGATTGCAGATTTCACAGACTGATAAAGGTATATTTTTGAGTCAATCCAAGTACTTGAAAGAATTACTAAAGAAATTTGGGATGGAGAACTCTAAACTGGTAAGCACACCTATGACTACAAATGACAAATTATCTCAAAGGGATGAATCTACACCTGTTAATCCAACTAGATACAAATCTATGATAGGAGGTTTATTGTATTTGACACAAACTAGGCCTGATATTATGAATGCAGTATGTATTGTTTCTAGATTTCAGAGTAATCCTAGGGAAAATCATGAATCAGCAGTAAAAAGGATTTTTTGATACTTACAAGGCACATAAAATCTTGGATTATGGTATCCTAAAGATGAAAATTTTGATCTATGTGCATACACAGATGCAAATTGGGCAAGAAATATAGATGATAGAAAGAGCACCACTGGAGGAGCATTCTTTCTTGGAAAGAGATTAGTTTCTTGGTTAAGTAAGAAATAGAGTTGTACATCTTTATCAACAGTAGAATCAGAATATGTTGCAGCAGCAACAAACTGTACATAGCTATTATGGCTTAAGTAAATGTTGAAAGACATAAAGGTAAAATGCAAGGAACCTATTACTATATACTATGATAACATTGTAGCAATTGATATATCTAAGAATTAGGTATTACATTCTAAAACAAAACATGTTTCTATCAAACTGAATTTTCTAAGGGAAAAAGTTGAAGAAAAGGAGATAAAACTGGTTTATGTGAATACTAAAGAACAACTTGTAGATATTTTCACAAAACCTTTAACAACTTGTAGATATTTTCACAAAACCTTTAACAACTTGTAGATATTTTCACAAAACCTTTGCCTAAGGAGACTTTTGAGTATCTAAGAGATCAGATTGGAGTCATACCACCACTGATAGAGACTTAGACAGTTGATGATTGTCATCAACTGACATAATTAAATGGACAAATCTTTTATTCTGGTATTTTATGAGGAAGCTACTTCTCAGGGGGAGTAGTTGGTATATTGAATTGGTTGGTATTTTGTATGAACTTGACTTTTTTGTGACTTTGGCATTTGATGTCAAAGGGGGAGAGATATCTATGGAAAAACACATTATCTTTTTGGGGAGATTTTTTGAAAAACACATTTAAGGAGAAATTGGTATGAGAGATTGGTTTTTGTATTTGGCATTTTTTGTTTTGGCACTTTCATGGTTTTTCCATCTTGTGTTTCCATCAATGCCAAAGGGGGAGATTGTTGGTATTTTGGTATGGTTTTGTCATTGATGTCAACACCTACTTTGAAGATCTAGCAACATTCACTGGCAAGCAAGTAAACTGTGCAACAGTTACTGGTATATGGTTCACCGGCAGGACATATTGTTCACCGGTACCTGGAATGATATGGAAGACACTTGGTAATGTTAAAGACATCATGTGGACACTTTGTTTTGAAGAATTAATCATTGGTATATTCATATTTGCATATTTTCTTTTACCGACAAATAGGTCCAGGTTATCTAGGGCTACACTGGCAGGTTTATTTTTTCAGATTAGCATGGCACACTATGGAGATGATTTATTATTGTTGTAAATGCATTAAGACAACATATTCAATCAGTTATTGCATTGGATATTATATTGTTTGTAAAATGTTTTTATTTAATATCTTGTAGAGCCAACCTACTAAAATTGGTCTTAGGGTATGGTATAAATGTAAGATCTTATTTGTAAAATCAAGTGTGGAATGCGAAAAAGAATAAAGTGAAGGTATATGCGAGATCAAGTAGGGATATACATGAAGACATCATTTGAAGGTGAAGTTAGGTTTTTGTAGAAGCATATCAGCATTACACCAGTACTGAATCTAGCATAAGAAGATGCTATTTTGTGCAGTACTTTCTTATTGGATTTAACCATCCAACTATAGTCAGTGTGGCTCCCATTTTCTGATTGAGTAGTGAGCTCTAGGCTATTGGCCTTTCTACATGTCCAGACCCCATTTATGTACACTTACTATCTGCAGTAGTATCATCTGATTGTGGGTAAGGTTTCCCACCGTGGTTTTTCCCCTTACAGGGTTTCCACATACAAATATTGGTGTCATGTGTTGTGGATGACTTTATGTTTATGTTTCATGCATTAATCCTTACCAGTATAGCAATTTACTATTAACACTGTCTACCGGCATACTTAACTGGTTTACCGGTATTAAGCATTAAGTTGGTTAATAAGTTTTTGGTTTGAATTTATTTGACAACTGATTCACCCCCCCCCCCTCTTAGTTGTCTCCAGGACCTAACATTAACATTCACTTGTCAACACAAAATGAATGCCTCACAATGATTATCGAAATGCATAAAAAACCATTAAACTTCAAATAATGATTAACCTATATAAAGTGATCAAAATATTTGAACTCTGATTAATACTCGCTCATACCTCACAGGACAAGGGGAATCAGAATATTCAAATGCTTTTAGCTAATTTCATTCATCAGATTGATTCACAGACTTGATATTTGATAAAAATTGGAGAAAGGAATCCAATACATGAACATATAAATATCCCAATAGAAATCTTTTATATATTCAACTCACAGGTTTCAAAAGTTGTATCAAACATTCCATTCCATTCAAAGATGGAGTATTTCATTGAAATTAACAAGTAAAATAGTCTGCTATCTCAATTTTTACAAAATTTCATGGATCCCTGCCAAAACATCCATTAATAATCTTTATAGCCACCAGGATAACCTAATAGCTAAATACAAAGCTTCAAGTAACAACTATTTGTAACTGAAACTAACTAAAATGGCCAAGAGCCGTAAACAGAGCTATAATTGCAGAACAGGAAATGGTTCTTGATTTGTCTTATTGGTGTGTTGTGCCACATATATTTCACCACTCCATATGAGCCACTGAAAAGTTGTGAACAACCTAATAATGTGGGAGCCCAATGTGCAAGATGCGTTGCTTCCAAACCTCTTTGTCCATGCTCACTTGCATAACTTTAGTTTTGTGCGTTTCCAAGTGATCAGAACAAACAACCAACATAGATTCAATTCTGGCAACTTTGGAGAAGTCATCTTTGGTTAAAGATTTTGATTCTTTAACTAGGTTCATCTTTCCTTTGAAATTCTCCACCATATCCACTGTCTGCTTGATGGTTTGTCTATCTTCCTTGAGAAACTGTACATCAATGCACTTCAAATCTTTCTGCATTACAACAATGAGTTCTTTCAATTCTTTCAACATCTTAATGGATTCTTTGTGGCCTTGCTTGATGATTGAATTTCTCCATTCAATATTTTCTTTTGCCACATACAATATCTTGTCATCCAAATCTTTTACCGCCTTTTCAGTGAGAAACTTCATGACACCATATTTTTGTACATCTTTCATTTGAATCAACACTGCTGCCCATTTGCTCCTTTTTTTTCCCACGTTGTCACCTCTGTTTCAAGCTCCTAAGTTATAGTTATAGCATCCTCGTATACCCTGATCAGATTAGCAATATACCTTGCTCCCTATTGAATTATGGATTCAAGCCACTCGTCGAAGGTTTCCAACATCATACGATTCCTCTGAACCTTATCCAACAAATTTTGGTTCATTGGTGATTTAGGATCAAAACACAGAGAAATTTGCGATAGGGGTTGCGGACTGGGATGATGTATGGCATTGATGTATTCTGCCATCTATTTAACTAATTGTTTTAGTTCCCACTTATCCTTCTCATCCTTCCATGTTCTAGATAACATCCTTTTAGTGGAAACTCTAAATGTTTTGTGTCAGCAGCCTTGGAAGTAGTTCCTAAATCAATCTTTTCAATGGAAAAATCCTTCTCAGTTGCATTTTCTGGATCTTTGTTTGAAATTGGCTTAGCCATTTCAGCTACCCAATGCCCTGTATTCTCATCCACCTCCAGCATGGCCTTTACTTTTAGCCTCTTAGACTTAGATGTTTTTTTGAGGCATCTACTCACCATATCTTCTATTGGAATGCTGATAGGAACCACATTTCATTTCTTGTTGATTGAGGCTCCCAACCATCTGGAAACATTTGGAGATTCCTTTGCTGGTGGTGTCTGATACTTTGAGGAATCCATGATAGCCAAAGTGGCCACCTAATTGGGATTATCCTCAGATTGTTCTTTTTGTTTATCTGCATCTTGAGTTGCAGTGATATCTGCTACTAGTTCACCCATAATTACTTGTGCTTCTTCACTATCAGGAATTATGATGGCTTCTTCTCTTGTAGGTTCTTTACTTTTCTTCTTATTTCTGGAATGGGTGACTCGAACTGATGAGGAGCCAAATAGTGATTCCTTGAACCTCTTAGTTTGAACCTTCTCACTGTAGCACCTGCAATATCAACAACTATGTTAGAGGAAGAAATGAGTGTTTGTGCAGCAGTATGGGGTTGCTCAACTAATTTCTCAACTGAGGTAGTGGTCAGTCTCATTCTAGATTTACGGTTTCTTAACCACTTTTTTTTTCTCCTTATAACATTAAAGGTTCTGGATTGGATATTTTCTTCTTCTCTCCTATCCCAGTCAATTTCAGGAATAGGTTGCTTATGAATTCTTTTATTGAACTCTAGGTCCAATACATCTTCACCTTCCTCTTCATGTACTCCTGCTATGTTCATTGATAATTTCATAGTAATGATTTACCGTAAAGTGAACCTTGACCATAATCTTCTTCAAACTTCAAATTCATCACAGCAATCTTCCCAGTAGTCTTCTAACTGGGGTATATGTGAAAGGTTCACATCAACATTCAGATGTTTTATTGCATATCCTTTACTATCAAACCCTTGCCGAGCAACATAAGGCTGCAAATTCATTTTCTTGAGTTCCACTTCTAAATTCAATGCATCAGAGGTAGTTTTGCAGATGTAATATCCAAGTTCAATTGGGAAAATTGCTCCAGACTCACTTTTCATCCCTAATTTCTTATCAACATGAGCTAATTTTTGGCAAACTTCCAGGAGTACATAACTATCAAGAGTATATATGGGCAATTTGAAAGGTTCATCTTCAAAGCCTCCAATTCTAATATAAGTGAACCTAGGAAATTGAATAAAACAACTCCCATAAGTACTAATCAATTTTTAATGCTTCAGATGACATTCTCTTATTCATATTTCCCTATAGTTCAAAAGTTAATCTTCCTACAAAGACATCATTCCATCTCAAGAAGTTTTTTATATACCTCTATCTCTGCAAGTGTGGATAGAACTCATAGACTTTCATTCCATCAACCCAAGGTTCTTGATATAATCCTTGCCATTCTTTGATGCAAGCTAAAATATAAAATAGGTAGGAAGACATATGAAAACTGGCTATTCCAACAAAATTACTCAAACCTTCATGCAATCTCTCTGCAATTACTTGTGCCCAATCAAGGTATTTCTCGCCAGATAATAACACCTGAATGTAAAAGTACATCCAGTCTTCCCAATAGAAGGCATGTGAATTCCCCTTAAGCATGTACAAAAGAATTACAATACCCCTCACTTTTGTAATAAAATGCTCCCTTGTCAAGGGTTTAGGTAACCTAGAACCTCTCTTCTGTATTTTAAGGAGCCAATTTCTAGCAATGACACTCTGATAAACACTTTTCTTCTCAGAGAAAAATGCATATGAGGTTCCTATGGACCAATCTTTGTACGGCTCTTTGTGAGGGATCCCAATCATAGCCATTATTGTTTCTCTATCAATCCACACTAACATGTCTCCATTACTGGCCCTAATACACTTGTTACTAGCATCATATTTGCTCATGCATGCATACACTAATTCTAGGCAAGGAGCAGTGATTGGGAAAGCAGTGGCTTCAACCAGACCACTGTGAACTATCTTTTCCATCATGGAATTGGCCTCTGGATTCTTAGCCCTTCCTAGAAAATTCTCTAACTCATCCTAAACTAAGGTTGTATCATCTAATTCTGGAAGGGTACTAATTAAGCATGATGTTTGACCCAAGTTCGGAAGAGTTGGTCTCATGTTTGCTTAAAATTGCATCAATCAGACAACATTCAACCCCTAGGCAAAGAATTACACTAACCAATTTTAGAGTTAAAACAGAGTAGGGGAGGTAAGTGATTAAACTCACCTATCTTCACCATCAAACTATGTAACCCTCGGAAAAACTGAGCTAAATTACCTTCCGCGTCCTTACTCTTCGCCAGTAGCAACAATAATTTTCTTGCTTGAGAAGCATCATATTTAAGGACGGAAAACACTAAAAAAGTACCAAAGCATGCTTTGCCCTAACTCATTTATCCATGTAAAACTTCCCATGATTTGATATAATTCTGACATGCTCATTAATTAAAAATCAATTCCACACAGTCGACATGCTTTCTCATGATTACTTTCCATAATTATAGTTTGAAAACATGGAAAACTAGGAATATTATGTTCCCATCGCATTGCCTTTATCTCCTAAACACCATCGGGCTGATTTGAAACAATGCTTTGAACCTTGAACTATTTCAAAAGAAATTCATTGGTTCAAAGTTCAAAGATAAAAGATCAACACTTGCGGCAAGGAAGAAGGAAACAAAAGAAAATTTCAATGATGCAAAAATGAACCTTGAACCTTGAACCATTCCAAGAGTGGTTCAACGGTTCAAGTTCAAGATGACCACAAGGACTGGTGTTAAAGGGATAGCCACAATACATAAGACAAAAGACCGATTGAACCTTGAACCTTGAACCAGAAAGGTTCAAAGTTCAAGTTCAATGAATATGCTAATGAAGACTTAGAACTTAATAGACCATATTTCCTTTGAACCAAAATTTTGAACTTTATAAAGGGTTCAATAGACGAGTACAAAACTCAATTTGATGAAGACTAAAGCTTTGCAATACTTAATAAAATGATGACCCCTAATTGATAAGCTATAAGCGGATAAATAAGAGGTAACAATGGCTTTGACTGGGGACCAGGACTGTGAAGGACTAGGAAGGAACTTAGAATCTCTGGTTATGCATTAAAACAAACACGACGGCCCAAAATAGACACAGCTAAAAACAACAAAAACCTGACACAACAAAACTAACACAACAAAACTGAGTTATGTATAGAAAGTGTAGGGAATACCTATTTACAATTTTTAAAGCTTGAGATCCTGTCCATTATAAGAGAGGGGAAGAACAGTACCATCCACATAAGCCAGCTTGAAGGAATTTGGTCCCTTTACTTCATGAATAAAAAACAGACCCTTCCACAATGACTCAAATTTTCCATGTGCTCCCTTCAGCTCTCTTCATTTGTCCCAGAGTAGGACTTAGTCTCCCTGCATAAATTTCCTTGGCCTGGATTTGTGATCAAAAATCTTTTTAACCCGCTACTCATGCTCTATAATGTGATTGACCAGCTTCTCCCTTTCTTCATCTATTCTAACTAAATACATAATTCTCTTTTCCAATGCATTTTGAAAATATGTATCTTCAATGACTATTTGCAATTTAGAAGCTGCCAATTCAAGAGGAAGTGAGAGTTGAGCCCCAACTCCATACACAAGTTCAAAAGGTGACATACCAACTGCTCATTTTGGTGAAGTCCTGTTTTCCCACAAAGCTTCATATAGCCTTTTGTGCCAATCTTTAGCATTTTTACAGACCAATTTTTTCATGATATTTATCATATTTTTGTTACTGGACTCTGCTTGACCATTACCCTGTGGATAATAGTCAGAGGAATGCACCAAAGAAATTCCATGATCATAACAAAACATGGATATTTCAGTGGAGGAAAACTTTGTAGCATTATCAGTCACTATCTTCAATGGTACCCAAAAGCGAACCACAATATTTTCCTTTATGAACTCACATACTACTTCTGAGGTTGTTCTCCTAACAGGTACTGCTTCTACCCACTTAGTAAAATAGTTTGTGGTCGTGAGAATATGTGTATGTCCAGCGCTAGAGGGGGGTGTCAATGGACCAATGAAATCTAATCCCCATTGCTTGAAAGGTTCTTCCACGACTACTGGTCTGAGAGGTAAAGCAGCTAGTTGCGGTTTTCCTATAAAGAATTTACATTTGTCACACTTAGCAACCCAGGTATATGCATCTTTAAACATGCCAGGCCAATAATAGCAGTTCCTTAATATCTTGAAAGCAGTGACTATAGAAGAGAAATGTCCTCTACAAGCATCATCATGAAATGATTTGTCCTTCAAAAATATGTTAGTGAACAGATTTGTCCTTCAAAAATGAATATGCAAATTAACTCCCAATGCCCAGAATGAAGGACAAAATAAAAACACTAACAGATTTTTGGCGACTCTGCTGGGGATCTGAAAATGAAAGATTAGTGCTCTCTTTCGTTAGTTTGATTTAATATATCTATGTAAAGAGATTGGTGACTCTGTGTAAAATATCATGCTCAAATCAAGAGCAATGGGAAAGGGGAAAAGGCCAAATCCCACCATCTTTGAAATTCTTGCGATGGATGACAAAGTGCTACACAAATTTTGGGATCATTACAAGGAAAGCATTTCTCATGCTATTAAAATAAGTAAAAGCATAGAAGATGACCATGCATCTGCTCTTTTATGGACAAGTCTTTGTGCAAGGTTTCACAGGCTGAAAGAGTGTGAAGAAAGGATGCATTAGTTCCAAGCTAACAGGAAAAGAATATTGTAGCTTAAGGAACAATTGAGAGTTGATGAAGATGAAGCTCTAGCTGCTCCAAAATTTTTCTATTCACAAAATTTTTTAGTTTTGAGTGAGCAAGAGATTGAGCCAAGAAAACAACTCAAAAAGAAACCTACAGCTAAAGAGTTGAATGGTGAAAGTGATCATATGCTGCAATATCTTTGGAATGCATTCAAGGGAAGCATTTCTGAGGTAGAGAAGAATAATTTAAGTCCCTCTAAAGATCATAATTCTTCCTTGCTGTTGAAATGTGTGCATCAGAGATATTATAACCTCAAGAATAATAAAGAAGAAACTCAGGCTACTGCTGAAAGAGGAAAGGAAAAATCAAAAAATAAAGAACCAGTATCATATATCTTCTTGGGTATAGGTGAAGGAGATTCTGAGCCAACATTAGTCAATCCATTAGAGGCATGGGATCACAATCAACGAATAAGAAATTTCTGTCAAGCTGAGACTGAGGAGTCTAAATCTTTTTCAGCATGCAAGAATGAGAAATTACTCATTTCTCTTGAAGAAAAAATGTCATCAAATGAATAGAAAAAGGATATGTCTGCATGTGAAGGTGGTGTAAATATTTTTTCCTCCACATTATTTCTCAATGAAGATTTCATTCTTGCTAAGGAAAAAGATGTAGTTCCCATAAAGTTTGATCCCATGCTTGTAGAAAATGATTTTGAGAAACCACAATCACTAATTGTGCATTTAGAGATTGAGCATGAAATCATTTTGCAAAAAGAATCTCTTGTTTTTTATGATCCTCCTACATGTCCAAAAGAGGAAGATATTTTTGATGGTATTGAAAAGAATGGTACAACAACAACTAAGATGGAGGAGCAATTTAAAAATTCAGAAGAGAAAATCACTTGGAGAGAGACTAATGCATTATACTTGTTGACTGAATATAATGAAGATTCTAAAGTTAGAGACAATCCTCTCTTTGAGTTTTCTAAATCTGAATTAATTGTTGAAGATAAATGATTTTCTCATGATAAAAACAAGTTAGAAAAATATTGCTTTAAGACTGATTTTGGAAGTAATATTCTTTCTTAAATAACTTGGTGTAAGGAAGAAAAAAAAGATCATATTGGCATTACATCTAACTCCTTAAAAGAGAAAATTGTGAGTCATTTTTCATCATCTATTAGACAAAAAGATTTGAGCATGGAAGATCTAGGTATTACTTCATTCTATACTTTTTCTTTCAATAAGAAGTTTGTCGATTTAATAGTCAAGAATGATGGAATTATTTCTGCTAACTTGGATCCTACACTTGGTGGAGTTTCTTTTTATCCCAAACTAGGTTTGAATGCTGAAAATCCATTAAAGAATAATTATTTTTCTCATGAGAATTATAAAGATGATGCAGCCTTATCTCTGAAAATTTTTGAGCACTTTTTCCAACCAGGATTAGAAAATTGCTTGAGTGACACTATGCACAGGGCTCTACAAGATTTAGAACTTTGTGATGAAAAGTGGCTTTTTGGTTATGAATTCTTGATCACAAATTTATTGCATGCTATTAGTTTGATGTTCAGTAGTGAAGAAGTCGCAAGCACACAATGGTTGTGGGTTACTTCATTTGAGCACAACCCCTTATTTTGGAAAGGCTCATACTTCTCCACATCAGTTAATGGTTATGTGTGAGTTTTTCTTTCCTTTTTCTTCTTATGGTGGGATTTTCCTACCTGTATACATCTCTGAGAATAATTTTTAGATTCACAAGTATTTTTGTTGTGTGTAGAATAACTTCTTTGGTGTTAGCTTTGGCTGCTAGTTTTTGTGGTGCTAGTAGTTTAGTTGTTTTGGCTTGATGGTTTGCCCTACTCTCCTCCATCCTCTCTGCAAGAAGCTCTCATTGTTTATTCTTGACTCTATTATTTCATAATGGATTATGAAATTGTTCCTAACTAGAGATTCTGAAAGTTCTCCACTTTTTGCATGAAAAAGAAGTCCCCAGCAGAGTCGCCAAAAATCTGTTTGTGTTTTTATTTTGTCCTTCATTCTGGGCATTGGGAGTTAATTTGCATATTCATTTTTGAAGGACAAATCTATTCACTAACAATACCACCACCAATAGAGACTTAGACAGTTGATGATTGTCATCAACCAGCAAAATTAAAAGACAAATCTTTTATTCTGGTATTTCGTGAGGAAGCTACTTCTCAGGGGGAGTAGTTGGTATTTTGTATGAACTTGATTTTTTTGTAACTTTGGCATTTGATGTCAAAGGGGGAGAGATATCTATGGAAAAACACATTATCTTTTGAGTAGAGATTGGTATTGAAAATAAATCTTTGGATAAACACATGTTGTTCCCAGGGGGAGAAATTGTTGTCTAAGGGAGATTGTTGGTTTTCGGTATTTGGCATTTCTGTTTTGGCACTTTGATGGTTTTTCCATCTTGTGTTGCCATCAATGCCAAAGGGGGAGATTGTTGGTAGTTTGGTATGGTTTTTCATTGATATAAACACCTACTTAAAACAAGCACTTTGGAGATCCAACAACATTCACCGGCAAGCAAGTAACTATTGCACAGTTACTAGTATATGGTTCACCGGCAAGATATAATGTTCACTAGTACCTAGAATGATATGGAAGACACTTGATAATGTCGAAGACATCATGTGGACACTTTGATTTGAAGAATTGATAATTGGTATATTCATATTTGCATATTTGCTTTTACCGGCAAATAGGTCCAGGGTTATCTAGGGTTACACCGGCAAGTTTATCTTTTCCAGATCAGCATGGCACGCTATGAAGATGATTTATTATTGATGTAAATGCATTAAGCCGACATGTTTAATCAGTTAATTGCATCAGATATTATATTGTATGTAAAATTTTTATTGTAATATCTTGTAGAGCTGACCTACTAAAATTGGTCGTAGGTTATGGTATAAATGTAAGATCTTATTTGTAAGATCAAGTGTGGAATGCGAAAAAGAATTGAGTGAAGGTATATGCGAGATTAAGCAGAGGAATACATGAAGACATTATTTGAAGGTGAAGCTAGGTTTTTGTATAAGCATATCAGCATTACACTGGTACTGAATCCAGCATATGAAGATGCTATTTTGTGTAGTACATTCTTATTGGATTTAACCATCCAACTGTAGTCAGTGTGACTCCCATTTTGTGATTGAGTAGTGAGCTCTAGGTTGTTGGCCTTTCTGCATGTGCAGACCCCATTTATGTACACTTACTATCTGTAGTAGTATAATTTGATTGTGGGTAAGGTTTCCCACCGTGGTTTTTCCCCTTACAGGGTTTCCACGTACAAATATTGGTGTTATGTGTTGTGGATGATTTTATGTTTATGTTTCATGCATTAATCTTTACCGGTATGGCAATTTACTGTTAACATTGTCTACCGACATACTTAACTTGTTTACTGATATTAAGCATCAAGTTGGTTAATTGGTTTTTGGTTTGAATTTATTTGACAACTGATTCACCCCCCCCCCCTCTCAGTTGTCTTCGGGACCTAACAAGATATTGATGAGCAAATAAGGAAAACATACAAAGAGATTGATGACATTGTTGACAATATGATTGGTTCTTTAGAACCAACATCAGTTTTGGATCAAGAGATGGCTATTTATGAAGAGAAGATTGAGAAATTAGAAAGAGAGAAAGCAAGGTTGAAGATGAAAACCTTGGAGTTAAAGAACAAACTTGGTCGTAGATTGGATAATTTGTTAACACACTGGAATGAGCTAACCAAGGCACCTATTCAAGGGGAAAGATCACTGGATGAATAGATGCATTATCTCACTGGGATGATCCAACAGACAGAGACTATAATTTATGATAGCACAAAGTTTTTGCAGAGTCTTAAAGTTTGGTTTTGGTAGACATTTTTCAGATTGTACATAACCGGCTATAGGTATCTAAGTAAATTTTTGAATTTTTGATACTTTTTGACATCCTTTGTCATTGATGTCAAAGGGGGAGTGGTTTAATGAGAAAAATATATAGAAGGAGAACACCTGCTTAGGGGGAGCACTCTCACTTTTTGGACTTCAAATTTTGGATATCAGTGTTGGCATCAATGCCAAAGGGGGAGATTGTTGGCATTATACACTCAGATGAGAATGGTTGATGTTGTCATTGATGGAAACAAACTAATAACAAGGTTTCAAAGGTTCTATAAAAAATAGACTCCACCTACCAACACCGACAGTCTCTACAAGGTTTATTCACAACGACATCTAGTTACACCAGCAACAAATTATACCAACAGTCCAAGCTGACTTGGAAATAATATTGTTTATGCGAAATGTATTGTAATGTAATATTATATTTGTATGGCTGACATAATGTATTGTAAAGAGTCATATATGTATGAGATCTTGTAGGTCATTTGAACATATGATATGTAATGTAAGGAAGCGGTAATATGTGATAGGTTATGTTAGCGAATAATTGTATATGCACTTTGATGTATTTATCTTGAGAGAGAATAAAAAGTAGAGCAGAGTGAAGCAAGGTTTTGGAAAAGGTATCACATAGAGCTTAAACCGGTATCGAATCCAACATTGTAGATGCTATTTTGAGTAGTACATTGTTATTGGATTTAACCATCCAATTGTGTAGTCAGTGAGACTCCATTTTTGTTGTTGAGTAGTGAGCTCTAGGTAGTTGGTCTTCCTGCATGTGCAAGCCCCTGTTGTACTAAGTAATATTTATTCATATTGGCCAGTGAGTAAATATTGTGGGTCACAAATCCCACTGAGGTTTTTCCCTTATCGGGTTTCCCCACCAAAAATATCTGTGTTATGGTGTGCATTGATGCTCATTCTTTTGTTTCTCTTTACTGCATTATTATTTGCTTACCGGTATATTAGTTTGGGTTGTAAAGTTGCAAATAAGTTTAAATATTTCATCCACCGATTAGACACTGATTCACACCCCCCCCCCCTCTCAGTGTCTTTGGGACTAACCAAGTATCTAACATAAGAATTTCCTATAGCAACCCAAGATCTAAAGCCCAATGAATATCACAAAAGCAAAAGATAACAAGATAGACAAGAAAATAAATGTATTCTCATCAAACTGCAAAAATCGATCAACTATGCAATGTACATGAGCCTTCTTAGGCAATGCCATAGGAAAATGAGGGAACACAATAATGACATGAAAGGGTAGGTAGGGGTAGATAGGAGAAATGATATACAATTCTAGTAAAAGTGGATCACCCATTGAAGATGAAATTATCATTCTACTACAAGTGGATATGAAAATGTGATAAAAAGATAACACTACCAAAGGAGAAATTTCTCCTACAACCAAAAATTCCCTAAAGTGTCTCATATGCAAACTAAAATAATTTGCATTATCCTAATTCAATTTAAGTAAAATGTGATTGTATGAGACATAAATTACACCAACACCCCCCCTTAAGTGCAACTTAAGGTAATGTAGACTCAAGATAAAAATGTGAGATGGGTCATAACTACTAGGCTATGATAGGTAGCCATATACAAATGCAATGAAATCTCTCACAAATGGAGAAAGGGGGAAAACTTAGTGGGAAAAAAATCCCTCCCAAAAGAGAGATGAACACAAAAAACAACTCTCAAAGAAGAAGGGCAAAACCTTGAGTGATGAAAAAGTCCTCCCCATAAAAGAGAATGGAGAAGTGAACTAACCTCCCTGATGAAATATATCACACCCCCAAGAGAGCTCACAATTGATGAAAATTACTCTCAATGATGGGTTTGGTGAAAATATCTACAACTTGTTCTATTGTAGGGTAATACTTCAAATCAATGTTGCTCCTGTATTAGTTTCTTAATGTAGTACATCTGGATCTTGATGTATTTGGTCCTCTGATGGTGAATCAAGTTCTTCAAGATCTGAATGTCACTCTAATTGTCATAGTAAAGGACTTTAGGCCATGGAGTGATGGAGCCAAACTCTAATAGAATATTTTGAAGCCAAATGGCCTAGTAGCTGCATTAACGACCCCTTGATACTCATCCTCAATTGAAGAAACAACAATAGTATGTTGCTTCTTTCTTTTCCAAGAAATGGGGTCAGGACCAAGATAAAAGCTCTAGCCTAAAGTGGACTTATGATCATCAATATTGCCAACCCAATCAAAGTTTGTGTAACCAACCAAGGTAAGTCTTTTTCCTATTGCATAATGAATCCCAAAGTGATATGTACCTCATGTGTAGTGCAAGATACATTTAGTATCTTTTGAATGAAGCTCATGTGGCTCTTGCATAAAGCATGAAACCATGTTAGTAACAAAAGAAATATTAGGGCATGTGTGAATCAATCAAATAAGACTCCCAACAAGATGACGATACAATGTGGCATCAACAAGTTGAGTGGAACACTTAGCCTCAAGCTTGAATCCTGAAAGGAAGGGGGTTGGCATAGGCTTACAATCAACCATGTGGTACTATGATAGAAGATCAAGCGAAGAGTTAAATTAAGAAAGAGTACTCCTAAAAGAAGATTGTAAGATATCAATCCCAAGAAAGTAGTGCAAAAGGCCCAAGTTAGTCATATAAAATTTCTCATGCAAAGTAGATTTGGCACTGCCAATGATGGATGAGGTACTCCCTATAATGATCAAGTCATCAACATAGAGAACAATTAGTAAATGATAGTCATCCTGTAGAAAAATGTAAGCATTTGGATCCAAATGACACCTAGTGAATCCTACAAAGAGAAGAAAGGAATACATATTGGTAAATCAATCCCTGGGAGCTTGCTTGAGGCCATAGCTAGATTTCCTCAATCTACAAACTAAAGAAGAATCATGAATGAATCCCTATGGCTACTCCATTTAAATATCTTCTTCAAGATCCCTGTGAAGAAATGCACTCTTCACATCCATTTGATGTACAACCCAACCATGAGTTGGAGCAATAGTAAGTGTTAAGAAAATGGAGTTCATCTTAGCTATGGGTGTAAATTTATCAGTATAATCAACACTAGCAACCTATGAGAAACCTTGTGCAACATGTCAAGATTTGTACTTGTCTACACTACCATCCACTGCAAACTTAGTTTCATAGATCCATTTACATTGAACCACCTTTCTTCGATTAGCTAGAGTGACTAACTCCCATATGTTGTTCCTCATAAAGGAAATATAGACTTCCTCCATTACAAAATCCCATTCAAGAACCCATGATGCTTCCTTAAAAGGTTATGGATTGGATGACGAAGAAATGTAAGCATGTAGAAGATCCTAATGTTGTGACTGAGTCCTTCAAGTATTTTAAGGATACCCAACAAGAAAACCCATTGACTCAAGAGTCTATCACACCCAATGAGATCTTGTAGGAGATAAAGGATGAGATTCATCAACTACAAGTGGACCCTATGGAGGTGTGATCCTAGGAGTCATATTTGAGGTGGAATCATCATTTGAGTCACTATCATCATTGTCCACTATGGAGGAAGGAGGAGGAGGATGAGAGACCAAGCTAGGATATCTTTCCTCAAAGTGAACACTCCTCTCAATGAATACCTCATGTGTCTCTGGATCCATAAGTCTATATGCATTAACACCCTCAAAATATCCAACAAATATATAAGGCCTGCTTTGAGGTTCCAATGCCTTGTGCTTTTGTGGACAGATGTGAGCCCATGTTGGACACCCAAAGACCCTAATCTATCTAAGAATTAGTTATCTACCATGCTAATCCTCAAAAGGAGTCATAACCTTCAAATGTTTTTGGGGAAACCAATTTTGGATGTGTGTGGAAAAATTGATATCTTATGCTCAAAAAGACGAACCAAGAGAATGAGCATGAATCATGCAGCTAGCCATCTCCTTAAGGGTTCTATTCTTCCTTTCTACAACACCATTCTTCTATGGAGTGTAGGCAACTGAGTGCTAAAGATCAATCCCCTTAAGAGTACAAAATTACTCAAGTCTATTATTCACATATTCACTTTCATTGTCTGTGTGGAGATTATTGACTAGCTTCCCTAATTACTTCTCAACATGAGCCTTGAAGGCTATAAATATGCCAAATAGTTCACTCTTGTGAACAAGAAAGTAGACCCAAGTGAAGCAGGAGTAGTCATCAATGAAGGTGAGGACATAGTGGGCCTTGCTAAATAATGGCACTAGAAATGGGCCTACTACATCACTATGAACCAAATGAATAACTTCCAAATCTCTCCAAGACTTCCCTTTATCAAATTTCTCTTTGGGTTGCTTTCCCATGGAACACCCTCAACATACAACATCTAAAAAGATAATTTGAGGGGGACCTATGACCATGTCCTTAGAGCTTAGCTACTAAAGATAGTGGTAATTGAGATGTCTAAACCATTCATGACATAGCTTACTTTCTAAATTTGAATGAGTGAGAAAGGCTATAGAAGGAGAACGAGGCACAAAGTGCAAATGAATAGTGTCACATGTTGTGATTAGCTTGTCCCATTAGTACAAGGGCATCATTATCAAGATCTTTGACCATAGCTAAATTAGGTGTAAACTCAACTTTCTTTCCATTTCTATAGTGGGTGATTTGGTAGATTGGAAGAAGGTTGGTCCCCAAGTTTGGAACATAGAGAAAATTCTCAAATGTTCCATCATCCATATCAAATGAACCCTTCCCTTAAAATTCCACTTATGTATCATCACCAATGCAAATGTGAGGTACCTTGGATGGCTCTATTGAGGAAGACTACTCCATTATAGAACCCAAGTGATGAGAGGGACCCAAGTCAAGTATCCACTACTATGAAGAACCTGTTGTTGCCACAAATGCTTACCCTTTTCCTTTTGACTATGAGGAAGTGGAAGGAGATGAATCCTTATTCTTGTAGGTGGATGGAAAACTGATGTTGTTCTTCTTAATGCTGTTTGTCAACTCATCAATTTTGTTTTAGTGGCAAAGATGCTCATCATGACCAACTTTATTGCAACATGAACAAGTTGGCTTCTCCTTCTTAGGTGTATTTTCCTTCTTGAAAGAAGATGAAGTATTTCCTTGTTGTGGAGATGATGATTGTTCTCTATCTTGTCATGGCTTTAGCTTAGACTTGTTTTGGTTCTTTCATTTTCCTTTATTCCTTTGATTCCCTTGATTAGCAACCAAAGATTTTGACTTTAAAGA
Source organism: Cryptomeria japonica (assembly GCF_030272615.1). Lineage (NCBI taxonomy): Eukaryota > Viridiplantae > Streptophyta > Pinopsida > Cupressales > Cupressaceae > Cryptomeria > Cryptomeria japonica. Next base: position 550,938,934 of record NC_081408.1, on the reverse strand, counting down.
CTTGAGAATCCCCCATGTTGATCAACTTTGCTTTCTGAAGAATCAATATTTTTGTGAATCCATCAAATTATGGTGTAGTGAATGAAGCACCCAGAGTCAATTGATGGGTTTGGAAGCTAGAAACAAAGGGTGCATACTCTAATGGAAGCTTGTCCAACAAATTGTAGACCAATTGTGCATCCTTCTTCTCAATGCCACAATCCTTGAGTTTTTCTCTTAGCTCAGTTCCTTTAGTGACATAGTCTTGGATTGTATCAAAATATTTGGGTTCCAACATTCCGAGTTCATTGTCAAGCTTGTAGCCCCTAATCTCATCAAATTGGCCATAAAATTTGCCAAATATGTCACAAGCCTCTTTAATTGTATCACATTTATCAATGTGAAAGATAAGGTCAATCGCTACATAATTTCTCAAAGTTTCAAGAGCCATAGAATTTTTAGTGAGCCATTTCACTTGAGATTTTGGATTAGCTTTAGGATCCACTAATGTTGTTAATTTTCCATTGATGTAATGGATTAGTCTTGAATTAGTCCTCTTTCCTTTAACTTACTCCATGATTTAATCTTTCATGATGCATAGTTATATGGAGTTAGAAGTGGAAATTTAGGAGAACCCATAATAAAAAATCAAAGAGAACAAGATAGAGAGAGAAAAAATCACACAAGACACCCTCCCCCCCCCCAAATTCACATAATCAAAGAACCCCCAAAAAAGATGATTTGGCACTTTATAATTAGTGTTTGTACAAGGGCCACTTGCAAACAGGGGCACAATGGACTTCTAATTTCACAATTACAACTACCTCAAATAGGTTATAGCATACTCAAATCATTAATGCACAAGACCTTAACTGAGATCCAAGAATGTACATGTGCCAAATTAGGCCAAAAAAGGTCAAATTTTGAAATTGATAATTTCTACTCACAGTGATAAAAAAATGATAGCACCATAGGAAAGTAGATGAAAAATTATGCACTTTCAAAAAAACAACACCTGAAAAGGAGGTCGTGTGAGCCTAAACAAAGTTTGGTAAGTTGCAAAAATGAGGATTAGATAGTTATAGTTGTGAAAACTAAGCTTTCTAAAAAATTGGTCCCCCAAAATTTGAAACTAACCACACCACTACATAGAGAATAAAAAATTAGCCCAAATAAAACAAAAGTTGCATTGAAAGAGGCCTCAAAATGACCAGGTTATGAGCCTTCAAAGTTAGATTGTAAAATCAAAAAGCTCAATAGAGAGGGGTCAACTTTTTTTCAAAAAGTGTTGATGCAATGCTGATGTCAACAATTGATGGGCTTAAATTTAATGGTCGTATGGCCATTGCACCAAAAAACTCCCAACTTGTGTGGTTGTCTGTACTGTAAAAATGACTAATTTGGCTATATGAAACTTGCTAACATGGTGTATAGATATGATGATGTGGTAGGTGACTGCCATGCAGAAGTGTGGATCACTGACTAGGCACTATATGGATCTGACATGGCTTGCTAATTTAATGTATAGTCTGATGATGTGTCAATCATGTGGTGCTAACTACACTATTGATTGTGTTACTAATTTCAGAGTACAAATTCCTATGTGGGGATACAAATGTGTTGCATGGTAGGTTGACTGTGCAAGCTGATTTGGTACCTAGTAGATGCTAACTTAGCAGATGGGTGAATCAAGTGTCAATATGTTAGAATCAGGGATCATTGAGAGAGGGGTGAATCAATGATTACCGGTTATTAAATTTTCTAATTTGACTTTAAATCACTGGAAGCATACACATGAAACTAAAATGTAGGAACATAAAACAATCAACCACAAAATCATAACACCAAAATTTTTACATGGAAACCCAAATAGGAAAAACCACAGTGGGATTTGAACCCACAATATTAAAATATGGGGGCTACACAGGCATTCATGCACACTGCCTAGAGCTCACTGCTCAAATACAATAAGGGATACAACCCTGAAAGGATCACTACCTTATTGATTAATTATAACAAATGAACTCCAAAATCGCATCTATAATGCCTGGATGAGTTATGGTTAAGTCTCAAAAACACTGAGTGTATCACCTCTCTTGTTCTACTCTATTCTCTGTCTCAGCTAGCAACTAGATCAAGAATAGGCATGTGAAACTATGCTACAAAGTATTCTCAATCACCACTTACTCACATGCAATCATACCAAACCTCAAAAAGATCTCCCACACCAGTCTTATATATTCGCAATCACAAAATAGATCATTTATCAAGTCGACCTACTAATGTAACGTGTAGTCATATGTCGACTTGAACGAATCACCAAAGATAAATGCATATCACCAAAAAAATTGATAAAATTATGTTTCTATGGCAGCCCAATCATCCCATATATGATTAATAACACCGCAACCACTGGAAAGCTTTTAGACCAAAACTGCTCTATTCAACTTGAAATACAAGTTAACTAGCTACTGGTTGATGTCCTCTTTCAGAAATCAAGATCTGTAATTACCGGATAGGAATCTCAAGAAGAATTGCCATCAATGAAAATCACAAACCAATAATCAACCATCAGAAGCAACCAGATGAGTGTCAACTGCCAACAATCTCCCCCTTTCACATTGATGGCAACACTCATGAAAAATGGCTAAGTGTTGAAAACTTGAACACCAGATCAAAAGAATTTCTAAGGCTCCCCCTTAGACAAATAATTTTGAAACCTATAATTACACTCTTCTACTGTACATTTTTCACCTTTACTCTCCCCCTTTGACAACAATGCCAAAGATGGGGTGTTGTCCAAAATTTATATACAGAGATACCTGTCGAATACTTTACAAGTACTTGAAGATGTCAGCAAAAATGGTCTTCAAAAATCCTAGGTTAGTATCCCACCCACTCTTCAAGTTATCTAAAATTGTAACGAATGCACTAAATATAGTTGCATGAATCTCTACATCATTCAAATCAGATGAAATAGGCTGGGCCATTGCCTTCATACAATCTATCTTATTGCTCAACATGGTGTCCAACCGAGGGGCAATCAAGTTTAGAATTTCACCAACTCTCCTAAAAATTCTATCCTTATCCACATTGAGGCTCAAGATTTGATCATTTAGAGCCATTATCTGCCCTTCAACACTGCTGGTCAGAGCCACTGTTGGAACTCATAAAAAATTGAGTTAATTCTTCCAAAAACATGTGATTGTCAGGTGGAAAACCAAATCTCTGCAGCCCTTGCTGACATTCTCCCCTGCATGCAGTGAAGAGGGTTTTAAAAGGCTAGAGAAACCTCCAAGTAAATGTCACCAGGCATAAACATTTATCCCACATTGGTTGTGGGAAGGAAATATTTTGTATTTAAATGCAAAGCCCCACGCATATTAAGTGTCAAAGCTTACAAGATTTTGGCAAGAGGTGGCTCGTGGCCCAGTGGACCCCATGTGTGTGCATATCTCAAGGCGTCCAAAATTTTTGGATAGGCTAGTGAGAAGAGATTAAAGGTCTAGCAGATCAGGAAGATCGGGTGGTGATTTGAGGAAGATCAATGGTTGTCATTAAACCGTGATGGGAAATGGCTTGATGAATATCCATCGTGACTTGGTGACAAGGCAGGCCCATGTCTAGTGGAGGGTCTGGCCTAAGGTGATGTGGTGGTTAAGGTGGTGTGCAGATGGATCAAAAGGCCAATCAGAGGCTGGCATGTGGCGAGCTCGACAGAAGGGGTGAGCGGCAAAAACCAATTCGAGACCTCGTGACTTAAACCTAGTCTCCAGCTCACTAGCATAAAAGGCTAACACCCAAAAGAATCAAGACCTTGTGAGCGAGAAGATCCGAAGTGATCCAATGGTGGTCACTAGGTCAAGATGGAAAAGTGCTCGAAATGTTATCCCTTGCGACCTCGCGACAAAGAAGAGCTCTATTCTAGCGGTGAGTCCAGGTCGTGCTGAGGTGGTAGGACTAGGACCCAAGAGCCAATCAGGGGGTGCCACATGGTGGAGCACAGAAGGAGGATCAAGGAAAAAGTCAAAGTTAAAAATATAGTTTCAGACTATAATACAGAAATTCAAAAAATTTAAATGACTGAAGGACCTGCGAGATTAATTCACTGGCGGGTTATTTTTGCCTAAATATAGACATATTATATATCATTGGAAAGCTCTGAATCCAAGGAATCCATTCCTACAGTCAAGTGCAGACTATAAAAAATATTTTTAGGGAAGTTACCTTGGGACCTCAAAATTTATTTCTCAATCAGGAAGATTAGATTTTCTGCAGGCCAAGTTGTGCGAAGCAGTTAATGTTGAAAGATAGGGTAGTTTCCATTGTCAGAGAATGAAATCTGATTTTGTCATCCCTGTCTTCTTATTCAAGAGTCTTCTCATTTTGTACAGGTTCCATATTTTTGTGAGCAAGGCTCCATAATCTTAGTTTCCAATTCTGAGCTTTTTTTCAAATTTGTAATACAATGTTCCTTTTCAAGCAATAGAGTATCTTCTTCCTATAGATGTTTTCTATTGCATGTCACATATATGTAAGGTATATATATACAATTTATTGGATTGTCTCTAGGCCTTCTCTTATTTTCAATGAATCCAGTCTTCAAGGGAGTTTGGGTTTGTCCTCTCAAAGTGGGAGTGTAATGGGTGTTCTTAGGTACTCTTCAATGAAGGGTTTGAATTATATGAGCAATCATTTTGAATTCAGGATAATGTCTGGATATGTATGATCCTCTGTTTGAGTTTAGAATGTATTAATTTTAGGCATTAATACAGGGATAATCTTTTTCAATAAATTGGATTTGTAATAGAAGTTTCTATTTACAGTTTGATGTATGACTCCATTCCCTTGGATAAGGCACTGGTCTTGCAAATTCTAGGGATTCTCAGAGATTTTAAAATATCTACTATCCATTTGTTTTTATGTTTGTAGTTTTAGATGTTCCATCTATCTCATGTTCCAATCTTGTTGAGATGTCAATGTAGATCTAGCCCATCTATAGTAACCTCCTTGTTGTTGAGCCCTGTGAGATTTATCTACTTTTATTGATGCCATATGTTTGTAACTAGTTGTACCTTGTGCATCAAAGGGTGTTGCCCCCTAGGTCTTGCAGAACCTGAAGTGTAGGAGTATGATTAGGATTGTATGTTAATGTTGTCAAAGCCTTGAAGCTTTTTCATTGATTGAGATTTTCTTTGTCATAGATAGATTGCAAGTGAACTTGGGTGTCTCTTTTTGACACCAACAAAATGGTGACTCTGTAAGAACGAACCTGAGATTTGGAGGTGATCTTCAAATTTTTTGTCAAAGGTGAAGTGGACAACAACAACAAATTTACTCCAAGTATTCCTCATTATTGAGATATTTATTTGTTCCTTATAAGGTGAAACAATCACAAAATTATGAATTCCATGGTGGTGGTGGATGATGATGATCAACTAATCTAGAAACTTACAACAAATGGTAAATTTTTTGTTCCCTCTCTCTATAATCAACAATTTTCTAAGTTGGAGAGTCCTTGTTGGGCTAAGGCTTGGGTGAAAGGCCTAATCCCTAAAATTAATATTTTTTCTGGACTGCCCTTCAAGATAAAATTTTGCCTATTGATAACCTTAGAAAAAGAGGTATATGTATGCCTAGTGTTCATTTTCTTTGTATGGAGAATGAGGAAACCATTAACCACTTGTTCTTTCATTGTCCCTTCTCTGCTGATATCTAGGCTAGATGTTTGGATTACTTCAATATCAGTTGGGTTTTTCCGGAATCAGTCCAAGAGGTTTTTAATTCTTGGCATCATCCCTCAAGGAATAAGACTATAATTTTGTTATGTAGACTGGATTTACCCCATATTTATTGGGGAATATGGAAAGAGAGAAATGAAAGAGTGTTCAAAGAGAAGGCATCTAAAGCTCAAATAATTTTTGAGAAAATCAAATGAAATATAGTGGAGAATATTAATATCATAGGTGGAGTAGCCAATCCACAAGATCCAGATGATCATATTATCTTCAAGAATTGGAGATTAAAGGGAAGAGACATCTTTTAGGCTAATCCTAGAGAAGGTGTGAAATGGGAAAGCCCTCCCCATGGCTAGATGAAAATCAACTTTGATGGCTCTTCAAAGAGTAACCCTGACAATGCGGGGTGTGGAGTGGTTTTAAGGGATGAATTGGGAAAATGCAAAATCATTAAATGTATCCCTATTGGAAATCAAACCAATCATGTTGTTGAGGCTATGGCAGCTTATCACGGGATGGTGCTAGTAAAGGAAGCCAATTGTACCAGAGTATGGTGTGAAGGTGACTCTTTGAATATCATAAACTATTTGAATAAGGTGTTCTCGCCTTCTTGGTCAATAAACAATGCAATTAAAGAAGTGAAGAAAATAAGTGAAATCTTTGATATGTGTGTTTTCACACATGTGTACAGGGAAGCTAACTCATGTGCTGACTGGGCAACCAACCTAGCCTACTGAATTGAGGAAATCATTACTATTAATGGGGAGAGTAAACTTGCATGTGAGGAAAAATCCTTGTTCGATATGGACCATATCCAGATGAGGCAACGTGGCATCATCAATCATAATTCCTAATGTTTTTCCCACTTTTTTCAATGAAGGATTGCAGCGGCGATGATGAGCATTTATTTAATAGTCTTATCATATTAATAGGGCACAGATTTAGGGTTGTTTTTTAGATAAATAATAGAAACCAAAGAAAAAAAATCAGAGCAGAGATTAGGAATTCTAGTGATTGTGAAGGAAAAATGGGAGGGAACAAAAAAAGGTTTGAACCAACCTCATGTTCAGATTAGAAGAAGAACAGAGAGGTTTGGGAGATTCTACAGGAAGGGGGCTTAAGTGTGTTCATGGAGAGGCTCTATTGTAAAGACCCAACCATCAACAAGCACTTTATAAAGAATTGGAAGAATGACAAAGTTTTGGTGGGCACCCAGATGATGACAGTGGATGAAGATATTATTGTAGAAGCCACGAAAATGGTGACATAGGGCATTAAGTTCTATAAAGATCGTAGCATCTCTGATAAGGCAGCGGACATATTTCCTATCACGGATAGCGAAAATAAGAAAATGGTGAAGGTGGATAACTGCTATCACTCCCCAAAACACATTTGTAGGCCATGGAGGTTTGTGTTTTTTGCTACCATAACCTACGTTATGTTGGATGGGAGATTTACGAGAGCTTACGGGCACCATTTTGTGTTGCTCAACCACTTTTCCCATGGTGAAAAGGTAAGCTTACCCTATTATCTTGCTTGTTCCATGGATCACAAAATTAAAGAAATGGAGAAAGACCCTCAGGGTGACCATGCTCTTCATCGGGGTCTTATGGTTTTAGTGTATAAATTGCTGAAAGGGAAATGCATAGAAAACCAATTAGAGGTAAAAATACCAAGGATGAGGAAACGAAAAGTGAGTATAGTGGTTTCAACTTTGACTCAAAAACTGAAGGTGAGTTAGAAGATCTTATAAAAAAAGGGAGGAATAAGGGGAAGAGAAAGAGGATTGTGGTTGATTCTGATATCTTGGACTCCGAGGATGAGTCCTTTGAGGAAAAATTCATCAAAAGCAAGAAAGGTAAAGGAATGGGAAAACAAACCTAGAGGAAGAAGAACACCAACAGGGGAGTTAACAAAGATAAAAAGTAGATTTTGATAGCTTCTAATGAGGATGGAGAGGAGGAAAAAAATGATAATATGCAAGGTAAGGAGGGGGATGAGATCCCGGATGTGGGTTGTGATGAGGATTTGAATACTCAAGGATTGCAGAATGATGGCCAAGAGAATAAAAGGGGAAATCCTTGTGATTGTCATGGGGATAATGATAGTATTAAGGGATTTTGTGATACTATCAGCAGAATTGTGAAAGATATCGACAACCTGAATAATGATATGAATGTTATTAAAAATGCCATGATAGGCGACAAGCCTCTTTTTGAAAATGTTAAAGAATTGGCAGTGGCAATCAACAATGTTGAAGCTATTGAAAACATGGTTGGTAAAATTTTTAAAAGTGAAAAGAAGGTTAAAGAAATGGAAGGGAATAGAGAGGTGAATGGGTTGGAAATTACCATAAATAATTTGGGCAATAGAGTTGACAAGATGGAACTAACCATGAAGAGGATAGCTGAATAGAATTTCCAGATTCTTAAAGCCTCTATGGATAATATGAACATTTTGATTAATAGATTTGATAACATTATAGACAAAGAGGGCAACAAGGACCAGATGGAGAAAAAAGGTCATGAGAAGAGAACTAGAGCCAACACCAAGAATCAGGGTGACATCAAGGGATGAGAGATGAATGATTTGAAGACCTCTGGGAATAACATGAAGTAGATGGTGGTTCACGCAGAAGATATTATGAAAAATATCTAGCTGTCTCGGTCTCTTTCTTTATCTTTGTGCTATCCTTTTACTATCTTTTTGATGTCTTAGTGTGGCTCTATGTGTTTTGAGATCCCTTATTGGTTTGGATGGGATCATTTTTATGTTGGGGTGACCAGGCATGGATCTTTTCTTCTTTAATTCTTTTTCTATTTCCTAATATGTAAAAGGTTTGGGTTCCTTTCAAAAACCTATTTTTACTTAATCGAAACATTCACCATTGAAAGAAAAAGAAATATGCACTTCACATACTTCTTGTTTTGAAAAGTTTCAGTCAAAAATATGGTGAGAAGTATGTCTGGTTATGAAGTTAATGACTGCATATGTTTTGAAAAGAGAGTAAAACAGTAAAGATGCATTGTCATGGTAATGGTTCAGTAGATGTTCCAAATTTGATGGATCTAGATGTGGTTCCTAGATCTCCAAATCCTTTGTCAAATCTGAAAGAAATTGATAGGGAGATTGAAATATGTCTTAAAAAGATCCAAGATAGGTGCATCTTGTTTTTAAGAAGGAAAGTAGGGAAGAGAAAGGTTGAATGATCATATGATTTTATGAAAGAGTGAGTGCTACATTAAATGAGATTCTGGTTGATGTTAGACCCCATGACTCTATCTGGATTGAGTTATTTTTAGAGCTTGATGAGCCTGACTTAGTCAATTGGTCTACACCTTGAGGGAAGAAAGTGTTGCCAGTATTAAAGAATGTATAGATGAGATTTAAATGACCAAATCTGAAAATGCACATAGTTTTGATTACAATGATGGAGATGAATCCATGAGTGGATATACCTCTTATGATGTTGAAGGTGACTATTATTCTTAGCATGACATTGCAGATGTGTGTTCAGAGCAAGAAGATAATTGTGAAAGTACAAGTTATTGTTCAAATAATCTTGAACCTGTTGAGGTTTCAGATCTGAATGATATAGATCATCTTGTTGTTAAGTTCAATCCACAAAGTGTTTGCAACCAAGGTTATGAAAATATGTTTCAACATATAGCAACACTTTATGGTCAGCTTGATAAAGGTCATGATGCAGATGCAAGTTGTTGTAATGACAAAACAAATGTGCATGAAGACATGAGCACTGCAGATTTAGTGCATGCATCAGATTGGGACAATGTTCACAGCATAGAAGATGAAGGCAAGAAAAATAAAAATGAAGGAGAAGGTTCACTAAGTAGTGAACGAATCTCAGAACTCTTAACTGCTGATCTTAAGAGTAATACATCCAAAAATGTCCCCAATCTCTCATACCCAATCAGTATATGTTTTGATACTGATGATGTTGTTGAAGGTGTGAGGTATGATACATATGATATTTCTTTCCCTACATTTGATTTGAATAATGGACAAGATGAAAATGCATATAAGGTTGATAAATGTAATAATGTGGATCCATATGTTGATATGAAATCATAATTTGATATGCATTGTGTGGATCTTGGTGTCAAAAGAAAAGACAAATCTGAGGTAATTTTTCCAAATTTGCAATTGGTAATGAAACCATTGACAGATGATCATGCATTTTCATGTATGCAAAAGGCTGATATAAGGTGTAATCAACATGCTAAGTTGCAATCATTTTATGAGGAAATGTTCCTCTCTAGTTTGCAAGCCTGTATTATGGAAGAGTGTTTTCCATTTTTGCAAACTAGCACTCATCATGTGCCTGATGTTCCCAGTGATTAGATGGAGCAGGGTTACTTTTCTTTTCAGCTTGGAAATAATTGTAAATAATATGATAGTTATATGTCATTTGATAATCAACATTCAGAGGTGGTTTTTTTTCTCAAAGATTGAATGATTACCAGCATGTTGATTATTTTTTATGTGATGAGTTGACGAGAAGTTGCAGAGTTTGTGATCAAGCAAATATAAATGAACCTTTCAGCTTACCATTGATTCATGGAAATGAGAATCATGTGTTTGGTAGAGGTAAGCATTGATTCCAATTTTGACGGCCTAGGGCCATATGTAAATAATTGGTCTATTGTACAGTCGCTTTGCTTTTAGTTGTGTGGTTTTCAATAAGAAGCCCTATTGTTGGGTCAAAATAAGGAACCCTTGTTTTAAAGAGTGAAGCTTGTGGGATGCAAAATTCATCTTCTATTAACAAAGTAATCAATTAGAAACAAGGAAAATCATGAATCCCTATCCTAATCAAAATTTAACAAATAATACAATGAAATGATACAACCAAGCAAAATAGGAATTATAAATGAACATCAATAAAAACTCCCTATTCCGTGACTATGTAGAACTTCCATTGATCTTATCCTCTTCTTGCTATGATTGCTCTCAGATATTGCACTAGTAATCTGCAAGTGACACAAAGATTCAAAGTTCGTGATTGTTGAAAATGGAGATTGGATTCTCAATTTATAGAAAATTGGGGAAGATTGGTTGAAAGGTGGAACAGAATGATCAAGAGGTGTGAACTCAGGTGAGCTCAAATGAAAATTGATAGTTGAACTGCTGATTGTAGGAGTAAAATTCAATAGATTGAATAGATTAATTGAGTTAACTGATTGAGAAAAAGATGACTGAAGGAAGAAAAAGAATGATTGGTGGAAATAAAGAGGATGACACAGAGAGCTTAATTTAGAAAAAGCTAACTGAAAGATGGAAATAGAAGTTGAAGAGATAAATGATTTAATTAATTAATTGATTGAATTAATTAACTTAGCATGTACTTGCATTTAGATTTAGATTATCAATTTAATCTTTGCATGATATTTATTCAAATAATTGAATTTATTTTAATTCAATTTAGTATTTGAATATATTTAGAACTTGACTTTGATTTTCAATTTGGTTTTTGAAATCATGCACATGTAATTGAATTTGGAAGAAATTAGAAGAATGTGAAATTAAATGAAATTAGAATTTGGGCATTTGGAATTGAAGAATTAATTAGTTAATTGAATAATTTAAAGAAACTATTTAATTATTTAGAAAGGGAATTTAATTAAATAATAAAGATTATTTAAATTAAAGGATTAAATAGTAATTAATTAAATAATTAATATTTAGAAGAGGGTTGAATGATTAAATGATTAGAGATAGAAATTGAATAGTTAGCAATTTTTTTAAATAATAAAGTTTATTTAAATTGGGGAATTAATTAGAATTAATTAAATAATAAATATTTAATTAACATTTAGAAAATGATTAAAATGATTAAATGATGAAAGAATAAGAAATAGAATAATTAGTAAGATTATGAGGAAATATGAAATTAGAAGAAATAGATTAATTAAATTAATTAAATAATAAAGATTATTTAATCAATTAGAGGAATAATTAGTACATGATCAATGAGACATTTTTAGGTGTCTACATTTGCCCCTCTTTGAGACAAAGTCGGAATGATATTGTTTCAAAGAAAATGAAAATTTTTGCCCCAGTATGCCCCGATGATACTTAGGGTGTAATGCCCCCTCGAGAGATTGTTTCTGCATTAAAGACATGAATGATCTCTCGAAAAAAGAAGAATGTGAGATAAAAGATAGAAGAATGGTTAGTTGATTAAAGATAGAGATAGGTGATGTGAAGAAGATATTGAGATAGAATATGAGAGAATAGATTGATGAAATAGAATAATGTTAGACGATAGAAAATGATTTAGAAAGAGATGATGAGAAAACAATCAACAAACTAGCAATAAACATACGAGATGATAATGAGAATGAAATTGAAATAATCAGAAACCTGTGTTACATATTTTATTGCGTCAATATATATTCATCGCTGAGCCTTTTTATTGAACAATGAAGCTTAGCACATCAGGGTATAAGGAACCAAGATGCAAAGATATCTCATTGAAGAAACAAACACGTAGAAAAAAAGCAACAAACAAAGAAAAAGATAATGCCCATCATGACTCCTCTAGTCACTTGTGGACATCCTTGAGTAGCATAGGAACAATATCTATCATCAATTGATAAAAGATAAAGATTGACCTAGAAAAAATTCAGTAGCTATACCGACCTTCTGCCTTCATTCTCAGTTGCTTGATGTGATAGTTGATAATGTCTGATCTCAAAAAGTTCCGGACCTTGTGTAAGACTGACCTGTCTAATTTCGAGTGTATCCTCTTCTGTTTAAGACAAGATAATGATCACGTTGATATGGATATGATATGATTGATAAGACAGTTTGATCAGCTGATTACAGATGTTTGACTGGATAGTCGTATCCTTTGTTAACTTCGTGCGAAGTGTTTGCTGGAAATTTGCTAGGGTATTTGTTTCTCAGAAGATATTTTATTGCAAGTTTTTCTGATTGATTGATTTTCAATTTTTAGTTCTTTTCCAAGATCTTTTTCGATGTTTTTGGATTTTGAGTTTTTCATTGTTTTTGAATTTTGAGTTTTTCCAATGTTTTTGAATTTTTTTGAACGACGTTATATGATTTTTAGGATTTTTCAAGACTTTATCTGTTTTTTAGAATTTTTTCAGGACTTTATCTGTTTTTTAGGATTTTTTTAGGACTTTATATGATTTTTAGGATTTTTTCAGTTATGCCCCCAGTGTACAGACCTGTATGACATGATGATCTACAGAATGTATATGGAGACAAATGAATTTTGGACATGACCTATGTGAATGCAATATGAAAGATGAAGATGCATTTCCTATTCGAACAAGGTTGACTGTCTTTGTTTTTGCATTGGTAATACACCAATAGAAACTAGAGGTGCAAAACATTTCATAGATAAGCAGTCAATCAATCTCTAAGGCCCTTTGGAACATTCATCTCAACACACTTAGTGACTAGGATTTACAAATGGAGATGCGGAAAACTTCCCCATTGGCTCTTGAAACTTTGATCTTCTTTTGCCCATGTGTGTGCAAATGTGTTAATTCTCGCTCTTATGCTCACTAAAGATCCTTAGCATCCTATATGACTAGCTACATGATTTTTCTAACTTCAAAAGTATCCTGAATAGAGCCTTGCTGCCAGCAAGCCTTGAGAGCTCCGATGAGGTTATAGACTGTAATTTCTCAAATATTTCTCCATTTCCAATAGGCGTTTATAGCCTTGATGGAGTTACTTGCATGTTCCCATTATCAAGGCTTTTATCGCATTTTGTATACATGATATTTCAGTTATATATCATTGCTCTATTTGCCTTCAGATGGATATTTGGCATAGCTCTTTTTCTCTTTTTTCTTTTCTTGCCTTGACTTGTAAGTAATGAAACCTACTTGGGTGTGACAATTACAGTGGCGCTGAAGAAGAATTCTAGATTTTTCACTAGTCATATGATCAACTAGGTGTCTAGAATGAATTAGAGATCTTATTAATATGTGAGATATAACAATTGATAGATTGTGGGCTAACAAGTCTCAAATAATGAATCACTACCCAACCAAAAGTAAAGTGTCATTATAGGGTAATGTTAAGAATGAATGACCTTAGAACCTCAAAGCCTTCATGTCCGAATATCTAAGAAAGTAAATGACCCTTGTTTTCCTTAGATGCAAACAAATGATAAACTCGAACAGTTGCCTTGTTTTATTGATGCTTCTATATGAAAATGTGGAAAGTTTTAAGAATGTGATGCATCTAAAAAAAGAAACTACATGTAATGCTATGTTTTAAATGATATGATATGCAATGCAGAAAATAAAACCTAAACTAAACAACCCTTAGGTATAATATCGCTTAAGGTGCATGTTGTTCATAGGGTCAAATATTGGATCTCCCTCCATGGTAGCCAAATTATAGGCTCCATTGCCTATGACCCTTGTTATAATGAAAGGACCTAGCCAATTAGGTTCAAATTTCCCTAGCCTTTCTCATTCCGCTAGGTTCCTTTGATTCTCTTTAAGTACTATATCTCCCACTTGAAAAGTTCATGGGCGGACCCATTTATTATAACTTCATCTTAGTCTATTTTGATATCCTTGTAGATGGTTAAATGTTGTTTTTATTTTTTCATCAAGGGTTTCAAGTTCTTGTAACCTTGCTACCCTGTAGTCTTCCTCTGATATGATGTTCTGTAAGGAGACTCTTAGAGATGGTATTTCTATTTCAATGGGGAGTATTGCTTATGTCCCATATACCAAGGAATATGGTGTTGCTCCTGTATGTGTGCGTACTCCTATTCTATAGGCCCAAAGAGAAGTATTTAACTGGAGATGCCAGTCTCATCCTGTGTCAGTGACTACTTTCTTAAGAATTTTCAATATTGTTTTATTTGTAGCCTTTGCTTGCCCATTACTTTGTGGATAATATGGCATGGCAAATCTCTATTGTATGTGGAATTTGTCACACAATTCTTTCACTTCCTAGTTTTTAAATGGATGCCCATTATCTGTAACAAAGCACATTGGAATTTTGTATCTACATATAATGTAGTTGAGCATGAATTTTGCTATCTACTTTCTAGTGGTGTATGTTAAAGAAATCACCTCAACCCACTTAGTAAAGTATTCAGTGGCTGTCAAGATAAACTTGTGCCCATTAGAAGAAGTAGGGTTGATTTTACTCACTAGATCTAATCCCCATTATAAAAATGGCCATGGTGATGTGATGGGTTGAAGATCTTGTGTTGGTGCATGAATAAGGTCTCCATGCATTTGGCATTGTTTACACTTCTGTACATACTTGTAAGCATCTTTTTCCATTGTTAGCCAGTAATACCCTGTTCTCAGCAATTTCTTTGAAAATGGTGGACCACTTTGGTGAGCCCCACAGACTCCATCATGGACTTCTTTTAAAGCAAGGTGTGCTTCATTCTCATCTAGACATCGGAGAAGAGTTCCATCAAAACCCTTTCTATACAAAGTATCAGCTAAACTGGTGTATCTAGATGCCTGATGAATAAAGGTCTTCTTTTGATTTCTAGATAGATCTGGTGACATGTATTGGGTGTGTAAATATGTATATATTTCATTGTACCAAGGTGATTCTGGACCCATAATTGCACATACATAGTCTAATAGGGGAGTCTCATATGCAGGTAGCATTAACTGTTCTATGATAAACTAAAACTGAGTTTCGTTAGCAGGCATATTCAGAAGAGATCCTATGGTTTCCATTGCATTTGCTACCTTGTTTTGTATTCTTGGGATTTGTTAAAAGATAATTTTGCTGAAGTGCTCCTTGTAATATTCAACCAACTTCTTATAAGGCATGAGTTTGTCATCCTTCATGTTGTAATCATCATTGACCTGGTTTACAATCAACTACGAATCACCATAGACCTGTAACTCTTGTATTTTCCATTGTACAACTGTATGAAGCCCTATGAGGAGAGCTTCATATTCAGCCATATTGTTGGTGCATGGAAAATTGATCCTAAAGGACTTGGGTATAACATCCCCTTGAGGAGTAATGAAGAAAATGCCTGCTCCAGATTCGTGACTTGAATATGACCCATCAAAGTATAACTTCCACATTACTAAGGCAGTCAATGTAAACACAGATTCATTTGGAAAGTCTATCAGCAATAGATGACTATCCTGTATAGGAGCCTCTGCTAATTGATCAGCTATGATTTGTCCTTTGATGACTTTTTTGTCTATGTATTCTATATCAAACTTGCTCAAGATCATAACCCACTTAGCCAATCGCCTAGTCAATGTTGCTCTGCTCAATAGATACTTGAGTGGCTCAAAGCATGCAATCAGTTGTACCTTATGACTCAACATGTAATGTCTGAGCTTTTGTGATGCAAATATTATTGCTAAGCATTCTCGCTATATGGGGGTATAATTAAGCTCATAGCCAATCAGAGCCCTACTTATATAATAAATGGCTCTTTCTTTTCCATTTTTGTCATGTTGTGCCAATAGAGCTCCTAGAGCTGAGTTTGTTGCTAATATGTATAACAATAGAGGTTGTCCTAGAGTAGGAGATATTAATACTGGTGTGTTCAAAAGATAATCTTTCAGAGCTTGGAAAGCTTCCTGGCATTGTTCTGTCCATTTAAAAGTAACTCCTTTCCTGAGTAAATGCTAGAATGGGTGACACTTATCTGCCAATTGTGCTATGAATCTCCTTATGGATTGCAATCTTCCTTGTAACCCTCTAAATTGTTTAAGTGTTGATGGAGGTTTCATATCAATGATTTCCTTGACCATAGTAGGGTCTATGTCAATTCCTCTATTTGATACTATAAACCCTAACAGTTTACCTGTTGTTACGCCAAACACACAATTCTTTGGGTTTAATCTGACATTATACTATTCCAACCGATCAAATATTTGTGTAAGAACTACAAGGTAACTTTCTCTAGTTTGTGATTTAGCCAATATATCATCCACATAATCTTCCATTATGTTATGGATCATGTCATGAAACAACATTGTCATGGCTCTTTGGTATGTTGCTCCGGTGTTTTTAAGACCAAATGGCATCACATTCCAGCAGTATGTTCTCCATGGGCATGTAAAGGCCATTTTATGTTGATCTTCTGGTGTAATTTTAATCTGGTTGTATCTTGAAAAACTATCCATTAAGGATAGCATCTCATTTCCAACTGTTAGGTCAACTATCATGTCGATATTGGGTAGCGGGAAGTCATCCTTAGGACAAGCTTTATTTAGATCTCGAAAATCACTACAGATTCTTATGCCTCTTGTGGGCTTAGTCACAGGTACCAGGTTGGATATCCATTTTGCATAGTCAATAGGTCTAATAAAACCTACATCTAGTAACTTTTGTAGTTCTATTTTAACTAGTAATGCGATACTTGGATGCCTATTTCTCAATGTTTTGCTTGTAAGGTTTAACTCCTAGTATCAATGGTAAGTGATGCAACACTAATTCAGAGTCTAAGCCCGGCATGTCTGAATAGGACTGAGCAAAATTGATAGGTCGTTTCTTGAAAAAATGAATGAATATGTCTTTTTCTTCTTTGCTCAGTGATTTCGCCAGATGGATGTTATGTACAATCTCCCCTTCTACTATGTTTACTTCTTATGTTTCCTTTGTAAGTAATGCCGAACTTTCTCTTTCCATAGGAAGATTACCCAAGTCACTTTTGTCATTATGGGTGGTTTGATCCTTATCTTCTGTTGGAGGAGTATTTTCTTCTCCAAAGTATGTCATTCTATTCAGGTCTATAGCAAACCCTACTTTATGATCACCTTGCGGAAATCCCTCTCTGACTCCTAGAAATTCTGAAATTGCTTCGTCATTTTCAAACCAATCCAACTTCGGTTTTCCTTCTTGCCCCCAATAAATCAAGTGTGAATGTACTAGGGATAAATCATTACTCATTTCTTTAGTAGACTCTGATAACATGAAGACTTGATTGTTTGACTGGCTTTGTGTATCTTCATCTTGTATAAGCCTTATTTGATTCCTTAATTTTACACTTTCTGGTGGGCTAGAATCATGGAGTGATAAGAATTCATAATCGTGAGAGTGTGTCTCACTTTCAAAATATGTTTCATCATATGAGTTATCATCACTTATTTCTTCTTGTTTTTGTCCCTAATTCTATTGTAGATTGACTAGTCTTCTTTGCACATTAGTGATCCTTATTAAGCCTAGTATAAGCCTTTGCAATCTTTCTTCATCTATTTCATTAGGTTGAGCCTGAGTTGCTTCTTGTGGTAGAAGTAGTGACAATAACTATGGGTGGGATTCAGGTGGTGGGGGTAATCCTGCATTTGTTGCCACATTAGCCTATACTATTGTATCAATAACTGCATCATTTTGTAACTCAGTGGTAGGTTCTTTCAAGAGTTGTCTCATGTCTTCCCCATTTGATTCTACACTTGGTGATGTAGGTACCTGATTACTCATTTGAGATGAAGATGGAAGCACCTATGTGGAAAAATTCCTGTATGATATCTAATCTGTTGTTTTGCTTGGTCAATTTAGTATATCAAGAGTATGATGTCTTGCTTGGGTAATATGTTGTACATGCTTGTATCCCAATCCTTGATTCCCTAGATTATCATTAGGAACAACAGGTTCTAGTCTTCCTTGTTTTTGTAACCCAAGGCCTGTGGTACCATCATATCCATGTCTTTGGAGTATTTTGAATCCATTACCATATTGATCTGTGTGTATTCTAGGTATTGTCATATGATCTTCTTCTCTATATATCCAATGGTTAACATCTTCATTCAAGGATTCTTCCTGTAAGTCACCCCATCTAATGAAAGAGCATGAATCTATGTATTTGACAATTTATTTTCCTTTGTCCTATTTTTACACTATATTTTGAGGTTTCCCAAAGGACTTAGGAGAAGGAGACAATTGTTTCCCATTTAAAGTATTTGCAATAGAGTACTCTCTACAACCCATATCCTTTATTTGTAAGGAGGATGTTGTAGGCATATCTTTTTTTGTTTTTGTGATCTTTAATGCTTCCAGCTGTGTAGTGAGAGGTGTGTCCTGATTGATAGGTATATGATTATCCACACTGTCTTTCAAATAATTGCAATGTTGGAACAGATTTGGATCACCCTTTATGGTGATTTCAATACCATTGTATGGGAATTTCACACACTGATGAAATGTGGATGGTACTACTTGCATGGTGTGGATCCATGGGTGGCCCAATAACATGTTATATCCTATCTCTCTGTCCAAGACTTGAAAAGTGACCTTTGTTGTTATTGGTCCTACTTGTACATGTAATGTTACAATGCCTTTAGATGGATGTTCTTCGTCATCATAAGCCTTGATATTTATCCTTTTGGAAGAATCAATGTGGAGTTCAGAATATCCTAGTGCTTTGACCAGCTTTAAAGTACAAATGTTGAGACTGACTCCCCCATCTATGAGTGCTCTTCTGATTCTTTTCTTATGAATGTAAGCTTCTAGATGTAGTGGGTCATTATGAAGAAATTTATCACCATGAATATCTTGTTCTGTGAATGCAATACATGTGCCTTGTGTCAGATTTCCTACCATAGACTGGAAGGCATTTTTATCTATATCTTTGTCCACTACTGAATCTTGAAGTGCTTTGTCTAGTATAGCTCTATGATTGGGTGAAATACACAATAGTTCAAATAATGATATTTGTGCCAGAGTTTTCTTAATTTGCTCAACTACATTGTAAGTCCCTACTATTGGTGGCTGATTTTGTGGTATCCCTTGTAAAGTTACCTTTGATATGTGAGTAACCACTGCATAGTCTCTGTCTTTGGGAGTAATTGTGATTGTAGCAATTGTATCATTTGTATCATAGGCTATTTTATCAAGATTTATGTTAAATCCCTCTTCATAGTCTTGATGTGTATGTTTGACATCCATAATATGTAAAATGAGTTCATCTTCAAACCAACCTGAGTGAGATGGTTGATCATGCCCCTAGTTTCTGAGACAAAGATTTGTATCATCATCGTACTTTGGTGCTTTGGATATCATGCAAATTTGGTTGTCATCTCTATGAGTGTCTTGATATTGGTCCTCTTGATCAGGTGTTTCTTGTGAATCATTGTTTGTTGTATCTCCTGAGCTAATGGCATGAATAGTGTAGTCGTATGAGACCTTTGTGTAGTTAGTTGTATTGTCTTGGGTACCTGATGTGGTAGCTTTTCCCTTGTCATGCTTAACAAAAGGATCCTTAAAAATCATATGATTTGTGTTTGCTGAGATCTTATTGGTATCAATTGTGATGTCCCCTTGGTCTATCATATCTTGGACCAAGTTCTTCAATTTGTAGCTACTTGCCATTTTGTGACCTTTAGTCCTATGATAATCACAAAAATCATTATCATTCCACCATGTGGGTTTGAAAGGACCTGGTTCATACACTCTTACTTCAGGTAAAGTGATCATGTTTGTCTGCATTAACTTTTTGAGCATTGACTCAATTGGTTCTCCTAAAGGTGTGTAATTTCTTCTTGTAGCGTTTACCCTAGGGTATCTTGTGTTCGTGTTTTGCATAGCATTTACATTTGCTGATGTTGTGTTATTTCTGGTATGTGGATTTGTTGACTGACTCATTCCAAAAGATAAAATGGGTTGAGTTTTGTTTATTGTTTTGGCATCTACAATACCATCATTGGTCACATTTTTGTTTTTCGATTAAAACTTAGATTTGTCATTGTTGTTGGTGTTGCCATACTTAATAAGACCTAGTTCTACTAATCCCTTCTCACATTTGAGAGCCTTTTATGTGATTTGTTTGAATGTGGTTAGACATTGCATTTGTATTGGATATTTAATCTTAGGAATCAAATTTTCTGTAAACATATCCACTTGCTCTGTTTCTGGGATAACTATCTTGCACCTCCTATAGGGAGCCCTCCATCATTGTATGAAGGATGAAAATGTTTCATTCTCATATTCTTTAGTGGCACATAAGTTTATCAAAGTAACCGGGGTGTCAATGTTGTGCGAGAAGTTTGCTATAAATTGTTCAACTAATTCCCCCCATTATGTGATGGTTGGTGGTAAATGTGAAAACCACTCTAAAGCCAGACCTCCCAGACTTTTAGGAAATAGTCTCATTAGATAAGTATCTTCTGAGGTAAATTCTATACATGCCATAAAAAATTCTCTGATATGATCTCTAGGATCACCCTTCCCTTGATATCTAACAAATTTGGGCATTTCAAAATGTTGTTGATAGTTCTGATACTCAATATAAGTACAGATCCAATAACCAACAAGATGAGACGGGGGGGGGGTGAATCATACAAACTTAATCATCCATAAAAACATTAGATTCAACCTCGGTAACATATATTTAAGTAATATAACCAAAACTATTAAACATGTAGACTCAAAAGCATATAAACATCATAAACCTCATAACACCAGATTTAACGTGGAAACCCAAATAGGGAAAAACCACTGTGGGATTTTGGACCCACTAAGAAATATACTCTTCTAGAGTATGCTTAGTTAAAAGCAAATCCTGTTAAAGATTACAAACACATTGCTAGATGTGACCCGGTTAAGGGATTTCCCTCAGATCTGTTAGGATCTTCACCTTGTTAGAAGTGACCTTGTTAAAGGATTTCAAACACTCAATCAAAATGTCACCTTGCTAGAGGGTTTTACAAATAAGACTGTTAAGTCCACTCAGTTAAGAGATTTTCTGTCACTTTCACAAAATAATAGTAATATAAATCTATCTGCAACTTCACATCTAAAATGCTAAAGTAGATTCCTATTTGTTAAATACAATCTAGACATAGAACTAATCTTGTCTATCTGCTGGGCTTCTATACTCTGTTATTCAAACAGGTCTTCAAGCTTCTATGCTTGGTAATCACTATGTAGCATCCTTGTACATACACTTGCCCACATACATTGTTTATCAATAGTTTCCTATTTATAAACAATTAGGTAACCGCATAATCTCCTTGATCACATTTCCCATGATCAATCATAGCCATCAAATCTTCAATCTTGTCCAGGTTCAATGCATCTTTCGATCTGAAAATGTTTTACCTCACCTTGGAACTTGCATACATTTCTTGGAACTTGTGCTAGGGTATTGCGGTTCAATTTGAGCTGTAGATCTTCATGCCGACTTTCCTTTGCCTTAGATTCATTCACAAACTTCATGCACGGCTCACCAATCATTTAATCAGTTCCAGCTCATCAGCTTCCTTCATTAAATAATGCATGCAAACATTTAATGCATTCCATTATAGCTCGGTTACAACTCGGTAACAACTCCGTGAATACTAAACTTCACTTGGTAGACATTTTGCCTTCATTAACTGATAGCGATAACCTTAGGGTTTACCAACTAGGTTCTTTGCTTGATAACATAGTATAGTGTTAACCTTTACAATTTACAACATATGTATGATGTTAAAACAATCTAAAACATCATGATCTCATCATTTTCTGACTCAGTACTAGTTGCCCATTGAATACCTTATTCATCCCCTTATTCATCATATTATTTCCACTATCTTTTACCGACATCTATATACTCTTTAAATCATACTTCTTAAGATATGACAACATCATATTGAATTAGAAAATCAATTTCTTGACATCAATGACAAAATAATAATATCAAGACAGTAAACATCCTTAATCAATTATATCCATAATCATCAACAACCTTCTCAATATCCTTATGAAATGCCAACAATCTTTCATTGTCTGTTATAATGCAATATTGCCAACAATCTCCCCCTTTGGCATTGATGGCAAAACCAATTGATTTGACCTTAAAAGATTCAGATTGCTGTGATTCTAAAATGTTGAAATGCTCTCCCCCATACATTAGACTTCTCCTATTTCTTCAGTTTTCTTTCCATTCTGTAGTCTTCTCATTAGTCTTCTCCCCTGATATTAGTCTTCTCGCCCTTTGACAACAATGCCAAAAATTAAAGAACTAAAACATAATTACTTCCTATATGAAGTGAATTCCTATTATTGTGTATCAATTCAATCTCGGTCAGAGAATTTTGTCTTCAATTCCTGTTCCCTATAATATTTCCTGTAATAATTCCTATAAACCTTTAGAAAACATCCTAAAGTGTATAAATCAGCATCAACTCCCAAAAGATATTTGATAGAGTCATCAGATTGATGCTTTCACCGAACTCGGTCAGTGAGTAGAAGATAGGGGTAGGACCCCTAACTTACTTCTGAGATATTCAAAAGTGTCCCTTGGTAGTCGCTTGGTGAAGATATCTGCTATTTGTTCCTTTGTGCTAACATACTCCAACACCACTTTCTTCTCTTGAGCTTCTTCTCTAAGATAATGATATTTGATAGATATGTGCTTTGTCTTAGAGTGCATAACAGGATTCTTTGAAATATTAATGGCACTCGTATTGTCATAGAATATAGTTACTAGCTCGGTAACTTTCTCATTTATACCTTCCAACAATTGTTTGATCCATGCAATGTTGGTACAATTCAATGCTACAGCAACGTATTCAGCTTCTGTTGTTGACTGTGAAACACATCCTTGTTTCTTGCTAAGCCAACTCACTAGTCTTTCTCCTAAAAAGAAAGCTCCTCCACTTGTGCTTTTTCTGTCATCAATGTTGCATGCCCAATCAACATCAGTATAAACTTTTAAATCAAAATCATTTCCTTTCTGATATACTAAGCCATAATCCTCAGTGCCTTTCAAGTATCTAAAGATTCTTTTAATTGTTGTCATGTGTGTTTCCTTAGGATCTGCAGAGAATCTTGCAACTATATCTACTGCATGTGCTATGTCTGGTCTATTGTGAACAACATATTGTAGCTTTCCAATCATGGATCGGTAAAGTGTCTCATCAACAGATGCAGATTCATCATTCTTTGACAATTTACAGTTGGTAGTCATAGGAGTACTTACTGGTTTTGAATCCTCCATTCCAAATTTCTTCAAGATTTCCTTTATGTACTTGGATTGAGTAATGAAAATCTCATTTTTCATTTGCAGTATCTATAAACCTATAAAATACTTCATATACATTTTCATCATTCTTCATATACATATTATTGTTCTCACTTGTCCTTATAGAACCAATCTTAATCAAATAAGAGTGCAATCTTTCATACCATTCTCTAGGTGCTTGTTTCAAACCATATAAAGCTTTGTTCAATTTACATACTTGATCTTTATTACTGTCTTCAACAAATCCTTCAGGTTGTTCAATAAAAACTTCTTCTTCTAATATTCCATTCAGAAATGCAAATTTGACATCCATTTGATATACCTTGAAGTTTTTGAAAGTAGCATAGGCCAACAATGTTCTTACTCCTTCAGGTCTAGCAACAGGTGCAAAATTTTCACCATAATCAATTCCTTCTTCTTGAGCATAACCTTTGCAAACTAGTCTTTCTTTATTTTGAATGACCTCTCCTTTTTCATTTAGCTTGTTTATGAAAATCCACTTTGTACCAATTACATTTTGGTCCTTAGGTCTTGGGATTAGTGTCCATGTTTCATTCTTCTTGATTTGATCAATCTCTTATGTCATAGCATTTATCCAATCTTCACTGTTAAATGCCTCTTTCACTATTCTCGATTCAAATTCAGATATCAAACATGTGTTCTGTCTCAGTTTGTTCCTTGTCATCACTAGATCATCCTTATCTCCTATAATCTAACTTGGTGCATGATGTCTTCTATCATACTTGGCTAATACAAGCTCGATAGGCTCTGTATGATCTT
The DNA here is from genome assembly GCF_030272615.1 of Cryptomeria japonica. Lineage (NCBI taxonomy): Eukaryota > Viridiplantae > Streptophyta > Pinopsida > Cupressales > Cupressaceae > Cryptomeria > Cryptomeria japonica. Next base: position 550,914,478 of record NC_081408.1, on the reverse strand, counting down.
CTTCATCACTCGATAACTAGATATTCTCTTCATTTTCTTCAATAGTCTTTTCGGTAAGACTTCTCGGTTGAGCATAGACAAATTCATCATAGTCTTCTGGTTCCTTGGAATTTCCTTCATTATTTCTTTTTGCAAATTCATCAATTTTCACATTTGCACTCTCTACTATTTTGTTAGATGAATCAATCAAACATTTAAATGCTTTGCTTCTAGAAGAATAACCTAGAAATGTTCCTTCTTCACTTTTCTAATCAAACTTGCCATTTCTATCATCTTTGTGAACATAGCATCTACTTCCAAAGATTTTAAAATAACTTACATTAGGTTTCTTATCATACCAGATTTCATATGGTGTCTTCAAAGTACCTTTCTTCAATTGAACTCGGTTCAAGGTGTAAATTGCTATGCTTATTGCTTCTCTCCAAAATGTTTGTGGCACCTTCTTTTCAATCATCAGTGTTCTAGCACAATCCACAATAGATCTATTTCTTCTCTCAGCTATTCCATTCTGTTGTGGAGTTCTCGGTGCAAAGACTTGTCTTTTAATACCATGATCATTGCAAAATAAGTTGAACTCATCAAATGTGAACTCTCCTCCTCTATCTGATCTAAGACATTTCAGTTGTCTTCTTGTTTCATTTTCAAATCTTGCCTTGTACCATTTAAACATTTGAAAAGCTTCTGATTTTTCTTTTAGAAACATTACTGACATCATCCTTGAATAGTCATCCACAAATAATATGAAATATTTATCACCATAATAACTTTGAACTTTCATAGGACCACAAAGATCAGTGTGTACTAGATCTAAAATTCCCTTAGAAGTGTAAGACTTACTTTTAAAGCTTGATCTTGTCATCTTACCCATCTGGCATCCTTGGCACATAGCATTCTCAGGTTTTTCAAGACTTGGTAGACCTCTTACTCTATGCTTCTTACTTATTTTGATCAAATTATCAAAATTTACATGACAAAACCTTTTATGCCATAACCAGGTATTATCTATCTTTGCATGCAAACACTTATTTCAAGTTGAGTCAAGGTGAAATATGTTACCTTTTGTTTGTGTCCCAGTAGCAGCTAACTTTCCATTCTTGTCATGAACTTTGACAATTCCTTTATGAAATTCTATTCGGTAACCTATGTTGTTTAGCTGTGCTACACTCAACAAATTATATTTCAAACCTTCAACCCAATAAACATCATTGCATCTTGCATTATCAAGAAGTGTTATATATCCTTTACCTTTCACCGGACATGGTGCATCATTACCAAATCTAACATAGCCTCCATCATAATCTTCTAATATAACAAACTTGTGTTTATCTCCTGTCATATGATGTGAGCATCCATTATCTATAATCCAAGAATCATTAGCGTTTATGTGAGATATTATGAATTTTTCTTCATACCTTTCTTCATCTGATCCATCTTTGATAGCCACATAAACTACTTCCTATGTATCACTATCATCTAATTTATCATCGTTAGATTCCTCATCAGCTATTAAACATGTCTTTCTATCTCTTCTTCTAAAGTCTTAGTGTCCTCTATAATGATTGTCTTTCTGTCTATCATCTCGGTAATCTCTCTTTTTAGTAGAATCTTTTTCAGGACAGTTAGAAGCCATATGTCCTATCTTATCACAATTGAAACATTTCAAAGGTAGTTTTCCTTTATACTTACCTTTGCCTCTCGGTAACCTTTTGGCTAATAGTGCTTCAAACTCTTCTTTCTTTTTTATTTCCTCATACAGTTTGTGTACTGCCTCCATGTTCTTACGAAATCTTTCACTTGCTCCACTGTGATCTCCTTCTGAGTACTTATACTTTCTTTCATTAAAATCATTAGATTCATCAAGATGAAAAGAACTAAATGCAGATTCAACTTTATTTACCGAAGATCCACTGTTATCAAAGTTACTTAACTCAAATGCATGTAGCTTACCAATAGTAGCATCTAAAGAAATTGGCATATTAGGTACAGACCTCAATTCATTGATTGCAAAGACTCAAATTACATAAGTTGGTAGAAGGGTTCTTAACAACTTACTTCTTATATCCTTTTCTTCAATAGTTCCACCTACTCCTTTGATTTGATTGACAATCTCCTTTAGTCTTGTACTATACTAAGTTATGTTCTCACCTTCATTCATCCTCATAGATTCAAGTTTTCCTCTTAGACTATCTACTTTTTCTCTTTGAACATGTTCATCTCCTCCATATACTAATATGAGCTTATCCCGCATTGCCTTTGCATCATTGCAGCCTGCTAGATCATTAAACTCTGAGTCGGTCAATGCAGATGTTATTTCAATTATTGCTTGAATATGTTCTTGCTTTGCCTTTATCTCTTCAATAGTCAATGGATAGGCACTCGATGTAACAAAATCATTCTCCAGATAATATACAACATATTCTCCAACTCCTGATAGATGTAGCTTCATCCTTTTCTGCCATGTAGAGAAACTTGACTTGTTCAGCTTCAGTGCATCCCTCTTATAAATCCTTGCATCTTTAACCCAAGTGCCTTTAAACTTTCCTTCCGGAGTCCAAAGCTCTGATACCAATTGATAGTTTTGATACTTAATATAAGTACAGATCCAATAGCCAACAAGATGAGAGGGGGGGGGTGAATCATACAAACTTAATCATCCATAAAAACATTAGATTCAACCTCGGTAACATATATTTCAGTAATATAACCAAAATTGTTAAACATGCAAACTCAAAAGCATATAAACATCATAAACCTCATAACACCAGATTTAACATGGAAACCCAAATAGGGAAAAACCACTGTGGGATTTTGGACCCACTAAGAAATATACTCTTCTAGAGTATGCTCAGTTAAAAGAAAATCCTGTTAAAGATTACAAACACATTGCTAGATGTCCCTCATATCTGTTAGGATCTTCACCTTGTTAGAAGTGACCTTGTTAAAGGATTTCAAACACTCAATCAGAATGTCACCTTGCTAGAGGGTTGTACAAATAAGACTGTTAAGTCCACTTGGTTAAGAGATTTTCTGTCACTTTCACAAAATAATAGTAATAAAAATCTATCCGCAACTTCACATCTAAAATGCTAAAGCAGATTCCTATTTGTTCAATACAATCTAGACATAGAACCAATCTTGTCTATCTACTAGGCTTCTATACTCTATTATTCAAATAGGTCTTCAAGCTTCTGTGCTCGGTAATCACTATGTAGCATCCCTATGCATACACTTGCCCGCATACATTGTTTATCAATAGTTTCCTATTTATAAATAATTAGGTAACCGCATAATCTCCTTGATCACATTTCCCATGATCAATCATAGCCATCAGATCTTCAATCTTGTCCAGGTTCAATGCATCTTTCGATCTGAAAACATTTTACCCCGCCTTGGAACTTGCATACATTTCTTGGAACTTGTGCTAGGGTATTGCGGTTTAATCTGAGCTATAGATCTTCATGCCAACTTTCCTTTGCCTTAGATTCATTAACAAACTTCATGCACGGCTCACCAATCATTTAATCAGTTCCAGCTCATCAGCTTCCTTCATTAAATAATGCATGCAAACATTTAATGGATTCCATTATAGCTTGGTTACAACTCGGTAACAACTCGGTGAATACTAAACTTCACTCAGTAGACATTCTGCCTTCATTAACTGATAGTGATAACCTTAGGGTTTACCGACTAGGTTCTTTGCTTGATAACATAGTATAGTGTTAACCTTTACAATTTACAACATATGTATGATGTTAAAAAAATCTAAAACATCATGATCTCATCATTGTCTGACTCAACACTAGTTGCCCATTGAATACCTTATTCATCCCCTTATTCATCATATTCTTTCCTGTGTCTTTTACCGACATCTATATACTCTTTAAATCATACTTCTCAAGATATGGCAACATCATATAGAATTAGAAAAGCAATTTCTTGACATCAATGACAAAATAATAATATCAATATAGTAAACATCCTTAATTAGTTATATCCATAATCATTAACAACCTTCTCAATATCCTTATGAAATGCCAACAATCTTTCATTGTCTGTTATAATGCAATATTGCCAATAGTTGTGGGAAATGTGGCATGTATAATGTGTGATTGAATGGATAAGGATGTAGGTCCTGCATTGTGTAGCTCTTTTTATCGTTACCAGTTTGCATGGTTGTCATTTGTTGTTGCAAACTCTATATTTGTTGTGTCAGAATATCTATTTGTGTCAAAGGTATACCTTGTGTTTATGTATGTCCCACAAAAGGATTCGTGGTTGCATAACTAGGAGGTTGTTGGAAGGTACCAAGATTATAACCTTGTGTGTTGTGTGTTCCACTAGGTACTATGAAATAGCTTATATGCGAACCCATGTTTGGTTGAGTTGTACTTGTTGTATTGGCAATACCTAGATTTGCATTTTGTTGACTATATGTGGATCCCATAGAATAGGAAACTAGAGGTTGAGTTGCACTTGTTGCTTGTGTTTGAATAGGTGTGGAGACACTTGATATTATCGGTATGCTCTGTGATGGTATACTAGCATTAATCATTGGGGATGACACACTTGTTTGAAAGTTTGCATTTGTGTTGACATTTGTTTGGATAGGTACATTTTGAGGAAAACTGGAGGTCGTTGCTTGTATTTGTGTCAAGGGTGGTGTTTGACTGTTATCTTGACCTAAAGTTTTTCCTAGTGGTAAAATCTTTGTGACATCAAAATCCTCAGGTAGTTTAGCCCCATTTTGTATTAACATCGAAAGATACTTGTCCCTATCGCTATGTATAAGTGCATCTAGGATCATGAGGACATGTGGGTCTTGTTGTGCAAACTCAATTTCTTCCTTTGTCAAATGCTATTGTAATTCGTTTATGGTAGACATTTTTTGTGTACTTGAGTTTTGACCTATTGACATGTCCATGTTCCAAGTAGGGTTTATAGACTATGTGTTGTTCAGGTCCATTAATCCTTTCGCTTTCTGTGACCTTGTGAAGGGCATCTAAAATTGCCTATATGAAGGTGGTTCTATGCAAGATGATGGCCTAACACTAGATTGTAGATGTAAATATGAGGTATGCAAGACTATACTAGACTCTATTGAGGATTTTGATGTGAGACCTTTTTAGCATTTCTAGATTTCTCTAATGCAAGTCTTTCCATTTGTTGACAAAGTTGTTCAGCCTCAATCTCTCTATCAATTATACAGGAAATCCTAGACTCAATGTTTATCTCATGTATGACTCCTATATATTGAGGTGCACTTCTTCTTAAATCCCAAGCTAAGTTAGCTAGAACATCAATGATTTCTCATTGACCGTTGTTTGGAACTAAATTAGGTTGCTCGAAGGGGAGAAAACCATCACCTGGGAGACCCATGAAGGCACATGCTATGAACCTAAAACTGGCAATGTACTTAGATGTATATGAGGTCTAGATGAAGATGTATATGATAATGTAACTAATATGGATGGTAATGCAAAAAAGACTTAGGACGATAATGAGGACGTAAGTGGGACTATGCAAAAGACTATGTAAAAGACTGTGTAAAAGACTACCTAGGGTCACAAGTATGTAAGGACTTTTGAGAATTGGTTTCAAAATGGACTTTGTTTTCTGTAACTTCATGTGTAGGACAATGTTTTGTAGTTTTCCAAATCTGAGAACAATTGTTGGTAGGTATGTATAGCTGACTAACTCAATTTTCATACAATCTTAGAAAATTTAGAGATACGTGGGATAGGGCCTGAAATAGCCCAAGGGACTGACTCAATACTGGTCTAGCACAACAATACATAAAAAAGCATGAAATACAATCTTAGGCTAGATAGTGGACACCATTCAGTGAGGCCCTTAGGAAATATCGAGACAAAATGAACAGATAGAGAGTCTGGCAGCATTGGCTCCACTCCATGACACACACTTCTCGGGCATGCCAGTCTCTCTTACCCCAAAGATCTAAGGATCTTTTAGCTGAGGGATTCCTGTATCATAGTGTAAGGTACATGAAGGGTATCTATGGGCTACAATCCGCACTCCCAGAACCACTGAATGTAGGATTTTTGGCAACTAAATTGGTTCTTAGTATTAGGTTTTGAGGGGTCTTGATCCAATGACAGATTCTCAGAGCAAGCCACTTAAGGATTTAGTCAAGCTTATTGGTGTAGGGGAGGCCCCCACATACGTTGAATTCACTCAACACTCTAGCTGCCTGACCAGTATATTTATATAGTGGCTCAAAAAACCCGCTCGAGAGTATGCTAAGAGAGATGATATCCCCAATGCATCCCAATTCGAAGTACCTCTATGGGGTGATGAAATCCCCAGTCACAGATACCCCTCACTATGTAGAATAAAAAAAATTTGGATGTTGTTGTCACCTTCCTTCTTTCTCCCAAGAGCCCGATGGCGGGTAGAAAGTCAGTTAGTGCAAATGTAGGTCCACCCCAAACACAATGAAAATTTCTTTACCTTAAAAATAGAAAATGATTTAATCTAATGCAGCCTGATTCACGTTCATTTTATAGCCCAAATTTAGGTGTTAGATCTGCATGTGCATGTCAATTTTAAACACCAAATCCAATTATGAAGGCATACATGTCAATTTTAACCATTTATTGATTTTTAAGCACCAAAAACCAAGTGTGAGATACACGCATGTCAATTTTAGCCCATGTTCATTTTAAGCACCAACAACGAAGTGTGAGATTATCCATGCATGTCAATTTTAACTGTTGTTGATTTTAAGCACTAAAAATTGAAGTGTGAGATTATTCATGCATGTCCATTTTGACTATTGTTGATTTTAAGCACTAAAAATTGAAATTTGAAGTGTGCATGCAAAATTACTAATCTAATCCTCTCTGCGAATCTGCCACAGGCTGTAAACAAAAGATTAGTAGTAAAATTAAACCAACAAAAAACAAAAACTCAAAACTTGACAGCAGCGATCACGTAATACTACTTGAGCGATTGCATTATACTTACGGTCCGAATGCATAAATCTGATAGACCGAATAAGTAAATCTGACAAACCGAATGCGTGATGGTATCTGGTCGATTGCGTAGCACTGCGAAACCAATTGTGAAGCCCTAGACAAATCCCTCATCATCCATTCAATATTAATTGGATCATATTTAACTATATAAGAAAGAACTAGGCTATTATATCTATCTAAGGCTGGTTGTTCTTCCGAATCCTGTATAGATTTTTCTACCTAGAGAACTTTTTGATATCGTTTGGCTTCTCTCCTTTGCTGTTTCATCCTTCTTGCACCTGAAATCTTGAACTGAACTTTTCTTGCCATAAACAGTGTTATTAAAATCATGAAATAAAAAGAAATTTGATCCCGGATTAACCAATTTTAAGATAGAATTCAACAAAATAGATAACAGATGGAAGAAAAAATTAAACAGCAAAGCTTCCTACGAATGCGTGATCTAGAAAGGGCGATTGCGTGATCCGGATAGGGCGATTGCATGACCCTGTTAGAACGAATGCATGACCCTGAAGGGTCGAATGCGTGATCCTATCTATGTGATTGTGTGACGATGTATGCACAATTGCGTGATGAAAAATCTTTTCTTGAAATTTGTTCAATCTGCAAATAAATGAAAAATCTGCACAATCTACAAAAATAACACAAAACACAGAAAAGGTTAAATTGTTGTTAGTTCATGTCAGGTTCACAAAAATGTGGGATGCAAAATTCATCTTCTATTAACAAAGTAATCAATTAGAAACAAGGGAAATCACGAATCCCTATCCTAATCAGAATTTAACAAACAATACAATGAAATCATACAACCAAGCAAAATAGGAATTATAAATGAATATCAATAAAAACTCCCTATTCCATGACTGCGTAGAACTTCCATTTCTCTTCTCCTCTTTGTAGTATGATGGCTCTTAGATATTGCATTGGTAACCTGCAAGTGACACAAAGATTCAAAGTTTGTGATTGTTAAAAATGGAGATTGCATGCTCAATTTATAGAAAATTGGGGAAGATTGATTGAAAGGTGGAACAAAACGATCAAGAGGTGTGAACTCAGGTGAGCTCAAATGAAAATTGATAGTTGAACTACTGATTGTAGAAGTAAAACTCAATAGATTGAGTAGATTAATTGAGTTAACTGATTGAGAAAAAGCTGACTGAAGGAAGAAAAAGAATGATTGGTGGAAATAAAGAGGATGACACAGAGAGCTTAATTTAGAAAAAGCTAACTGAAAGATGGAAATAGAAGTTGAAGAGATAAATGATTTAATTAATTAATTGATTGAATTAATTAACTTAGCATGTGCTTGCATTTAGATTTAGATTATCAATTTAATCTTTGCATGATATTTATTCAAATAATTGAATTTATTTTAATTGAATTTAGTATTTGAATATATTTAGAACTTGACTTTGATTTTCAATTTGGTTTTTGAAATCATGCACATGTAATTGAATTTGGAAAAAATTAGAAGAATACGAAATTAAATGAAATTAGAATTTGGCGATTTGGAATTGAAGAATTAATTAGCTAATTAAATAATTTAAAGAAACTATTTAATTATTTAGAATTTAAATTAAAGGATTAAATAATAATTAATTAAATAATTAATATTTAGAAGAGGGTTGAATGATTAAATGATTAGAGATAGAAATTGAATAATTAGCAATTTATTTAAATAATAAAGTTTATTTGAATTAGGGAATTAATTAGAATTAATTAAATAATAAATATTTAATTAATATTTAGAAAATGATTAAAATGATCAAATGATGAAAGAATAAGAAGTAGAATAATTAGTAAGATTATGAGGAAATATGAAATTAGAAGAAATAGATTAATTAAATTAATTAAATAATAAAGATTATTTAATCAAATAGAGGAATAATTAGTACATGATCAATGAGTCATTTTTTAGGTGTCTACAAAGCTCATTGAAGATTCTAAAAGAGGAAGAAGTGTCCTATTTTTTGGGTGGTCTTCTCTACCTGAGATTTTGAATTCTTGTGTTGATCTTGTGATCAACCATCCCCAGTCAGAGCCACTCTTGGAACTCATAAAAATTTGAGTTAATTCTTGAGGCCCATTTCAAAGCAGGGTAAAATGAAGCTAACATTCTTCTCGCATGCCTGAGAAAAGTAAAGGCATTAAAAAAACTTCCAAGCAAATGCGATTGTCAGGTGTAAAACCAAATCTCTGCGGCCCTTGCTAGCATTCTACCCTATGTGCAGTGAAGAGGGTTTTAAAAGGCAATAGAAACCTCCAAGTAAATGTCACCAAGCATAAACATTTATCCCACATTGGTTGTGTGAAGGAAATATTTTGTATTTAAATGCAAAGCCCCATGCATATTAAGTGTCAAAGCTTACGGGATTTTGGCAAGAGGTGGCTCGTGGCCCAGTGGACCCCGTGTGCATGCACATCTCAAGGTGTCTAAAATTTTGGGATAGGCTAGCGAGAACAAATTAAAGGTTGAGCAGATAGAAAAATCGGGTGGTGATCCGAGGAAGATCAACGGTTGTCGCTAAACCACGATGGGAAATGGCTCGATGAATATCCATCATGACTTGGTGACAAGGCAAGCCCAGGTCTAGTGGAGGGTCTATCCTAAGGTGATGTGGCGGTTAAGGTGGCACCCAGATGGATCTAAAGGCAAATTAGAGGCTGACACATGTCGGGCCCAATGGAAGGGGTGAGCGGAAAAAACCAATTCGAGACCTCGTGACTTAAACCCAGTCTCCAAATCACTAGCATAAAATGATAACACCCAAAAGACTCAAGACCTCGCGAGTGAGAAGATCCTAAGTGATCCAATGGTGGTCGCTAGGTCGCGATGGAAAAGTGTCCAAAATGTTAACCCTCATGACATTGCAACAAAGAAGAGCTCCATTCTAGTGGTGAGTCTAGGGCGTGCTGAGGTGGTAGGACTGGGACCCCGGAGCTAATTAGGGGGTGCCACATGGTGGAGTGCAGAAGGAGGATCAAGACAAAAGTCAAAGTTAAAAATATAGTTTCGGACTATAGTACAAAAATTTTAAAAATTTAAATGACTGAAGGACCTGAGAGATTAATTCACTGGCAGGTTATTTTTTCCTGAATATAGACATATTATATATTGTTGGAAAGCTCTCTATCCAAGGAATCCATTCCTATAGTAAAGTTAAGCCCATGACAAATAGTTTTGGGGAAGTTACCTCAGGACCTTAGAATTTATTTCTTAGTTAGGAAGATTAGATTTTTTGCAGGCCAAGTTGTGTGAAGCAGTTAATGCTGAAAGATAGGGTAGTTACCATTGTGAGAGAATGAAATTTCATTTTTTCCTCCTTGCCTTCTTATTCAAGAGTCTTCTCATTTTGTAGAGGTTCAATATTTTTGTGAGCAAGGCTCCATAATCTCGGTTTCCAATTCTGAGCTTTTTTTTCAAATTTGTAATACAATGTTCCTTTCCAAGCAATAGAGTATCTTCTTGTTGTAGATGTTTTCTATTGCATGTCACATATATGTAGGATATATATACAATTTATTGGATTGTCTCTAGGCCTTCTCTTATTTTCAATGAATCCAGTCTTCAAGGGAGTTTGGGTTTGTCCTCTCAAAATGGGAATGTAATGGGTGTTCTTAGGTACTCTTCAAGGAAGGGTTTTAATTCTATGAGCAATCATTTTGAATTCAAGATAATGTCTGGATATGTATGATCCTATGTTTGAGTTTAGAATGTATTAATGTCAGGCATTAATACAGGGATAATCTTTTTCAATAAATTGGATTTGTAATAGAAGTTTCCATTTATAGTTTGATTTATGACTCCATGCCCTTGTATAAGGCACTGGTCTTGCAGATTCTGGGGATTTTCAAAGATTTTAAAATATCAAGTATCCATTTGCTTTTATGTTTGTAATTTTAGATGTTCCATCTATCTCGTGCTTCAATCTTGTTGGGATGTCAATGTAGATCTAGCCCATCTGTAGTAACCTCCTTGTTGTTGATCCCTTTGAGATTTATCTACTTTTATTGATGTCATATGTTTGTAACTAGTTGTACTTTGTGCATCAAAGGGTTTCCCCCTAGGTCTTGCAGAACTTGAAGTGTAGGAGGATCATTAGGATCCTATGTTAATGTTGTCCAAGCCCTTAAGCTTTTTCATTGATTGAGATTGGCTTTCTCATAGATAGATTACTACTGAAATTGGGTGTCTCTTTTTGAGACAAACAAGACCTACATTGGGATCAAAAGACTAAGAAATACTAGCAAGTTTACCTTGGAAAACACTTATTTTCTTGTCTATATCTATAGTGAATTTGGGAAAAATTAGACAAGACTTATATAATTTACCACCTTTTTCCAATGCATCTAAAATACTCTGCAAACCTTTATTCAATCTAACTTTATCATCTTCAATCATTTTTTAGAATGTCTTCATACTTACATCCTTGAATCCATCCAAAACTTGCTTAGTAGTAGACTGCTCTAAAGAATCAAAACTGGTATTTACACTACTAATCAATTGTAGTAGTTTACTTGAGGGGCTAGCATTAGGATCTAATTGTACACCTAGAGCCACCTTCTGTAACACATCAATATACATCAAAATTAGGTTTTTATCCTTGGATTCAGATTTGACCAAATCCTGACTGGCCTGATCTTGAAGAGCTACTGCAAGCATCAACTTCTCTAGAGGTGAAATTTTTCCAAGATTTAAAGGACCATCCAGATTGATAGAGATTTGAGGTGGGGTCCTTGTGACTACAGGAGTGTCAATTGCCAGATCAACAACTCCTTTACCTCTACTTTCTCTAGTTCCTTTTCAACTCTATCCCCTTTATCTTGTGCACCGATGTTGCCACTTGGTGTAGTATCATCCTTTTGAATCTTAGGGACTGCAAAACTATCTACCACTGGAGGATTATCACCAGTCTCAACATCAAGGGTTGTATTTCCTTGGTCTTCTAGATGCCCCTCAGTCTGAGTTTCATCCTTTTGATCACCAAAAATACGTGCTTTTACTTCCAGCTAAGAAGACTTAAATGCATCTATGTACAAAGGATCATTATTTATGATTCTTCTCTAGATATCTTCAGTCTCCTTTCTCACCTCTTCCACCTTACCAATCATCGACCCATTCACCTTGTTTTTGCTTCTGAATTCTTTCTTGTTATCTTCCTTAATTATCCTTTTGGCCTCATCATGGGATACACAGGTGCAAACATTTATCAATTGTCTTTCCTTCATTTCCTTATCAATTTTAATAGTTGTTAGCCTCCTTGAATCAATAATGTTGTATAGATCCTTATGGATGCTCCAGTCCAGCTCAATCAAAGCTTTGCTAAAGTTATGTAAATACAAAACAACAACTTCTTCAACCTTTCTTCTATCTACCTCATCTAGATTCTCATAATACACTCCAATATTCTTCATATTTTCATCAACAATTATCTCATTAATAAATTGGTTTATTGACAATGGAGGAACAAATGTGTATTTACATTGCAAATCACCAAACTCAAGATCTTTGTCAAGTTGAGTTCTAGTCTTTCTTCCTCTCTTGGGTCTTTCGGTAGGGGTAGGTTCAGATTTAACTTTCTTACTTTGATGGGCTCCACTGGACTATGGATTCCTCACCACCCTTACAAATTCACCTTTCTTCTTAGCCTTGCCTACTTCCTCATCTGACTTAGTCTCAGGGGCCATCAGAGACACATCAACATAAGTTCACTTAGGATTCTCATTTTGCTTCAACACTCCCTTTCTGGATGATCTCTGTCCTAAAGATGGTGCAACCAGAGTAGGGACAAACTTAGTCTCTTTTGGTTTAGCTTTAGAGGAAACTGATTCAACCTTGGGTTTTTTAGTTTCCTCTTTGGCCTCCATCTGTGTATGTTTCTCTCTATCCTGCTTCACCTCCTCCTAGGTGAATCCCATCTGAATAGCTACATCCTCAACCATCTTGGAAACTTTTCTCTTCCTTGCAGGGGCTGTGAAATGTTTGTGCAACTCAAGGTCCTTCTCCTCAAATGTACCAAACCTTCCTTCCTTTTCATCTATCGGCTGAGTCAACATGTGTTGAGCATAGTCATCTAGGGTAGCAACATTGACCTCATAACTCATAGGAAGAATTCACATAGTCCTTGGATCAACTGCTTCCATTAAGAATTGGTCCTTATCAACCATGAAGTAGATTGTTTTCTCATACTTCTCCACTATTTTCTTTGGAATTCTTTCTCTACTCTTCATTATGGCCTGAAATATTTTAAAATAACCCCATAGAGTAGATATCCTCATTGTGGCATCACCAATCCCCATAATCCCTTCCTGTATTTGTATTGCAACTACCTTATCATAGGTCCATTAGACCTTTCCTTGAATATCAGGGATTTCATTCATGAAATATAGTGCCAAATAGATGATAAGGGTGCCAAACTTAAAAGTGTGCTTCTTGTCTTGTTTTATTTTCTTCAAGTTTCTTAACAACTCATTCAAGAGAACCATACACAAATCAGACCTCTTGCCTTCCTTCAACATCAGATAGGCAGAGCATATAGTTGTACTGGAGATAGAGTTTTGTTTTCTTGATTGGTAAACTTTATATCCAACCACCATTGATGCAACTTGACATCATGCTCCAGAATGTCATTTATTGTCATCGCTCTACTATCAAACTGAGAACCAGTGGTGGAAATCACAGTGTTATTTGATATTTTCCTTAGGATAGGAACTTCACCGGATGTGCTCAAACAAGTTATGTCTTGGATTTCTTGCTGGGTAATCTTGTGAGGCTTATCCAACCACATAAATTCATCATGGATTCTATTGAGTATGAACCAGATCCATTCTTTCTCATCAAATATCAAAAAATGCATGAACTGAGAAAAACCCTTGGTCTAAAAATGTTGGTATTCTGGCTTGAGGTTTTCCAAGTTGTCCACTAGATGTTTATTGTACAAGTTTAACATGTCAGCACTCTTGAGTTCATCAAGATCATAGTGGATATATGCCCTTATGTCCTCATTGTGAAGAACGTCATAGGTTACAAAGGAAGACACTCCTTTGGGATCATCCTCGACAGATTTGAAAGGATGTCTCTTAAAAATAGGTCAAGCTTTATCCTTACTCTCCACAAAAAATGAGGTATCAATTCCAGATGCTAAAGCCATTTTGAACTTAAGGTTTCCAAAAATTGATAGCTTGAAACAAATGAATACCTTAGTTTGCAACTAGGAACATATATTCGCTTTGGAATGCTGAAATAATTGTCGGGATTGCCAAATTACTTTGCTTCTTCTACTCTGCACTATTCTCTTGATCGTATTGTGAATAATGAAGCTTTGAAATGCCCTTTTATCCTTCAAAAACCTAATTCTTCATTGTAATAAATGTTGTAACCGGTTACCTTGATTTTCATTGGGTCACTTACTGGAGCATCAAACCTTCACTAAAAATTTTGGACAACATTTGCATGTATGACTTAAGTCTTCTACAAACTTTCAAAATCAATTGTAGATCACCAAAGAGGGGGTTCTTAGAATTTGAATGAAAATTTTCCCCTAAGGCATAAAGCCCTAGTTACCGGATGAAGATCCTGCACCGTATTCGGGTGCAGATCCATTGTCTTCTTTGGATTAATCTTTTCTGATTCACATCTTGTCATGTTTGTCTCTAATCTCCTCTACCTTTGCCTTTACCTTCTCATCTAATTTGTTCTTGTCTATCAAAGCACTATTCTTTCTTTTGCAATGTGACCAATTTTATTGCATGCACGATAAATAACATTTTGCTTCGGTCTAAAGTTCATTTGGTTTGGTCTCATCCTGCACTGGTTAGAGATATGTCCAAACATCCCACAAGCATAGAATCTCTTATTTTGGAAGTTATTCATTACTTCTCTACACATATTTGACTTGTGACCAATTTTTTTGCATATGAAACACTGATCGGTAAAGGTAGGACCAGTGTTCATATTGTTTATTCCATTATTCATCCCACTTTTGCCTTGATTTGCCATATGACCAAATTTATTGCAAGTAAAGCATCTACCATTGAATTTATGAGCATTAGGCTCTTACCAAAGGATTCTTGCTCTTCTTTTCATTAGGTTTTGCTTTGCTTTGTCTAGATCCAGAGGATTCACCTTTCTCAAATCCAAGTCCTCAAATGTCCTTTCCATGTCTCTGACTTTCTAGCATCTCATCAAGCCTTGCTGAGATGACATTGAATTTATCTTTGTATTCATTTGTAGTAGCAAGTTCATCTCTTAAGGCAACAATTTGTCTTTCATGTTTTTGACCATTATTCCTTGATTGTGTCAACTCAAGCTTCAAATGATCATTCTCATAGGTAAGCCTAAAGCATTCATTTGCTCTGTCCTTTAATGATTATGTCAAATTCTCTTCATTCTTCTTTCAGTCCTCAATCTCCTTAGTTAGACTCATCACAATGGATTGCATCTCATTCTTCAATGCAACATTCTCTCTCTCAAGCTTGTCAACTTCATCAGCTTTACCCTAATTTTCCATGATTTGATCTTGTTTCTCCTTCATCTTGTCCATTAATTCCTTCCTCTTGTCTCTTGAATTTTTCACTTGATCCTTCAAGTCATTAATGAAGTCATCAGCAACATTCAGGTTTCTCTTCAAGGAACTGATCTCATTTCTTGCTACATCAAGATCCTCAAGTGCCACACTGAGTTGTCTTTGAAAACTAAAATCCATTTATTCAATCTCCCAGACCTTCCTCAAGAAATTAGGATTCCTTAGAGGAACTAGGCTTTGATGCCAATTGTTAAAATAAGGGATCACAAAGAGGGGGGAGTGAATCAGTGATCTACCGGTCATTAAATTTTATGATTTAACATTAAACCACTGGAAGCATACACATGAAACAATCAACCACAAAATTATAACACTGAAATTTTTACATGGAAATCCAAATGGGAAAACCACAATGGGATTTGAACCCACAATATTATTCCACTAGGGCTAGTAGAAAAATAATTTTACAATATGGAGAATGCACAAGCATTCAAGCACACTGCCTAGAGCTCATTGCTCAAATGCAGTAAGGGCTATAGCCCCAAAAGGCTCATTGCCTTACTGATTAATTACAATGATGAATGATAGAAAATAAACTCCAAAATAACATCTATAATGCCTAGATGAGTTCCAATTAAGTCCCAAATACACTGACTGTATCACCTCTATTGTTTTGCTTTGTTCTACTATGTTCTCTATCTTAGTCAACAACTAGAGCAAGAATGTGCATGTGAAACTACACTACAAAGGATTCTTGATCACCACTCTCTCGCATACAATAATACCATACCTCAAAAAGATCTCCCACACCAGTCTTATATATTCGCAATCCAAAAAAAGATCATTTATCAAGCCGACATGCTAATGTAATGTGTAGTCATATGTCGGCTTGATTGGATTACCAAAGATAAATGCAGATCACCAAAACATTGATAAAATGATGTTTCTATGTCGGCCCAATCATCCCATATGTGATTCATAACACTCCAATTACCAAAAAGCTTCTGGACCAAAACTGCTCTGTTCAACTTGAAATACCGGTTAACTGGCTATCAGTTGACATCCTCTTTTGGAAATCAAGATCCGTGATTATCGGATAGGAATCTCAAGAAGATTTTCCATCAATGCCAACCCTAAACCAATAATCAACCATCAGAAGCCACCGGATGAGTTTCAATTACTAGCACAACATATATTAACCTATGGGCAAGTGGCTACCTACCATGTAGAGGAGCAAGTTGGATGTCAATTTTGACATAGAGGTCACTGGGATTTTGATTGAAAAGATGCTTTGGTACTAATGTTGGTGTTGGTGCTAGCGGAAGTGGTTGGGCATCATGCTAGAGTAGAGGGCCAACATTAGACAAAGCTAAGGATGAAGGTCCAAAGTGTGAGGTTGGCCAAAGCGGTGGGTTGGAGTTAAGGATGGAACAAAGAATAGGCCAAAGCAAAGCGGAGCGTGTAACAAGCCCGTGGGAGATAAGGATGGGTGGTGGCTAGAAATGGTACAAGTGGTTGGTGATAGTTTTCTTGTGGAATGGTCATACCCTGTAGGGTATGATCTCTACAAAAAAAATCCGCTCTGGATTTTTGAATTTTTTTTTTAAAAACTTTTGCAAAATAACATTAAAAAAATTGCAAATTACAAATGATAATTGAAATATTAAAAAAAATAAAAGAAAAATATTTTTTTTTCTTAAAGAAAGTTTATCTCATTGTGCATGTATGGCCATACGATCTACTTGCCAATTTTTTTTTCCCAAAAATAACATTTTCCTAATATAGGAAAATTTATTATAGTCAAAATTTATGGAAATAGCCTCTCAGACACACTAGTGAACTCGGATTTGGCGTAGGATTCTATAAAAATTCACTACTCCTCAAATATAATAATATATGAATCTACAAATGCACCAAGATCTCTCCAAAAAAACTACACAATGGCACCCCAATGGCTCTGATACCATGTAATAATTCACCTATAGCAACCCAAGAACTAGAGGTCAATGAATAACATAAAAGCAAGAGAGAACAAGATGGACAGGAACAAATTGTATTCTCATCAAGATGCAAATATTGATCAACTATACAATGTACATGAGCCTTCTTATAAATAAAACTCCATAGGGAAATGAGAGCACACAATAATGAAATGTGGCCCAATGAGATTAAAGGGTAGCTAGGGGTACGTAGGAGAAATAATAGATAGTTCCATTAAAGGTGGATCACCCATTAAAGTTGGATTTATGATTCCACTATAAGTGGATATGAAAATGTGATAACAAGATAACACCACTAAAGGTGGGATTTCTCCTACAACCATATTCCTTAGATATGCAATTCCCTAAGTGTCTCATATGCAAACTACTATGAAATGCATTATCCTAAGTCAACTTAAGTAAAGTGTAATTACATGAGACATAAATTACACCCACAAAAAGGAAGTATAAACTAGAATAAAATCGATAAATAGAGCTTGAAATGAGGTCTTACTCATTTATTTCTTGCAAATCCTAGTTTCCCCTAGAACATGCTAGACAACTTTAATTTCACCCATATATCTCATAGAATGTAGAATAGGAATTATGGTGGTAGTATAACTCTATTTATTTAGCCGCATCGATGAGGTATTGGATTGGAAGCAATAGATTTTTCCATTGCTACTCATTAAAGTGAGCATAGCATTTTTGATTGACCATTTTTGAGTTTCAATCCAATCTTTGATTTGAAATGATGCATGCAAAATCAACAATGATCACAAACTCTAACTTGACTTGAAAAATCCTTCACGATGCATTGAGAACTCTCAACCAATTATAATTTACTACATAAGGGATTACTTTATAGGTCATAACATAGTTTGACACATCAAGAAGCTTTTCCTGAGTGAGGATGGCATATGGGTAAGTGCACAAAGATGGTGGTAAAAAAGGGGGGTATAAGTGGACACATTTTTTTTTAAATTAGGTGACCCTGAACTTAGAGGCAAAATTTGAAAGTCATCCACTCAAGATATGAAGATAATCAAAGAAAAAATATTGTAGTATTCTGAATCTAGTTTCCAAACTACTAAACTTTTTCGAAATTGGATAAGATTAAGGGGGCCAAATCCTTCGCACATGAAAAACTGACCCTATTTTTTTTCCTAAAAAACATAACATAGTGTCTGACGTGTGCATCAAAAAAGTCATAGTTAGATTTAGTATTTTGACAAATCCTTTGGCAAAAAGATAGTTAAGAGTGAGCACTAGAAGATGTGTATTTTTTTGTAATTTTTTGTTGAGTATTTTTTTTTAATCATTTTTCCAATTGAGCACATCCTGAAAATTCAGTACCTGTTCGTGTGTGAAGCATAAGTTGCACTAAACAAATCGAAAATACAATTTTTTTTTAAATTGTAAAGAATCAAGTGCGCTACAATAATAGATAAAGTTTTTAAAATTTGGATACATATATCAAAAGTTATTCAAAAAATGGTGCACCTATGTCTGTGAGAACTATGGAGACACTAGTAAAAGAAATTCAATAATAATATGTTATTGTTGTTCAAATTGAAAAAAATTATATGGTTAGAAAGCTCAAAAGATGGGTGAAAATATGGTGGTAGTTTTAGAAATACCCACTTTATGAAGTGTAAACCTGATGATGACAAAGTCGATAAACCAAGTTGATAATATAAAACACGTCAAAAATGAGAGAAATGGAGGGAAATCAAACTTCCAATCCATAGCTTTGTCATCTAGGCCTATTTCCAAACCTAAAAAGTCAAAATCATGTACGGGGTACGTATGGTTTAAAAAGCACGTACATGGTATTTATAGTGTAAGAAGCGCGTACGCGCATGTTTCCCATTAAACGTGTACGTGCTATTGTATAATATGATATTCTATGTATAATATGTGTATATTCATTTATTATATGTAATATATAATGTGTATAATATGACATTGTATATATAATATGTTTATATACATATAATATATTAAACATACATATACACATGTAAGTGTATCGTCTCTCCCTCTCAAATGCATACAAGGTCTCTCTCTCTCACACACACACTCTCTCTCTCACCTTCTCCCTCCCTCCATACCCATCCCTCTTTCTCTTCTTCTCTCCCTCCAGTACCCCACTGCAACTGTGTCTGCACTTCTATAGAAGTGAATTTATTTCTTATTTGCAACTTCCTCTTTGATTTTTATCATGTATTCTCTCCCTCCCTCTACCTCTCCCTTCCCCTCATGTTCTCTCCTCTTCCCTCTCCCCTCTCCTCTCTCCTCTCCCCTCTCCTCCTCTCCTCTCCCTCTCTCTCCTTCTCCTCTCCCTCTCTCTCCTTCTCTCCCACCCTCTCTCTCTCTCTCTC